>NC_137460.1:290317876-290676743 GCF_964235325.1 Thermobia domestica
GTAGAATCCACTTTTCTTTGTGTTTGTACATAAATTCCCGGAATGTTCCCATTTTTGAGAATCTTCCCGGGAAATTTCCCATCACTACTTCCAACCCCATTGTGGAAAAGTCCTGTTAAGGAGGTGTCTCACTGGGAAAGCCCAGTTTCGAGGTGCACTACCTTGTTAAAATATAACATGAAGTTGCCGGTCCTGCAATTGTGGTATTAGTTACAATTCAAACATTTCAAAAGAATTGAAGGGATTCACATTTTCTTCGGCGAAAAAGAACGGCGCTATAATTCCGTCAACCAACATAGAGCACTAGACATTAAATTTGAAACTATCAAGCACCACCTTGACAGCCTGTGAATTTATCTAGCCGTAGATGCGAACGTTATGTTTATTGACTTTCCGACAAACATAAAAAGTCGATTAGTCTGAAAATACAACGTTCCTGGGAAGCTATTTATTCCTATGTACACGTAGAATAATGTCCTCTGCAAATGGAACACGTTCTGGTTTGTCAGCTTTGATTTCCTGTAAGAATTGTATCTGTACAGAAACAGATGAAATCGCTTTCGGAGTACGCTGTCGTACGAAGAATTCACAGCTCTTCGGGTTCCCTTGTGAATAGACTTCTGTGTTTAAAAACGCTGGAAAACCTGTCGAACTATTCCTATATCTTCGTCATTTATCCTTGATCTGCCCACGTTGTGCTTCTGGTCACACGGACAGTTTCCATGAAGTTCCTGTATCATTTTCTAAAGGATGGCCAAAAGGAAAGTGAATTCCCGTATGGCATTCTAAAATTTTTCTGATCTATAAAGTTAACTCATTCAGAACTTAAAATTGTGACTTCGTTTCAATAAACGAAGCCATACAGTTGGTCTTGTCCCCTGCTGATTCCATTCTTCTATTCATTTATGCTGCTTCTACCACCCTGCAATAAAACCACCTACATTGCTCCTAGCACCTGGACAGATAAATATTTATTCATTACCATACATCAAAAATCTTGTTGGCACATTGGGCTCCTTCCATCCTTCAAGAACAAAGCAAAAAACTATTAATATGATCTTGAAGCTTTGCTGGCGTCTACTATTAATTCAATGTACTCGGGATTGCTGCCAGAGTGAGTGTTGCTGTGCTGAGCTTTCGTTACCATACAGCGGCAACATCTTCAGAGCTATGTGTTGGAGTGTGCTGGTTGTACAATTTATATTGTGGTCTTTAAGAATGCTGTGTTTCAATTGGTTGTTTTGTTGGCCAATGGCGTGCTCTGATTTTGCTGGTGGAAACTGCTCTCTGATTGGCTGATGGTTCTTTTCGTACTGAGAAGCTGGATCCAGATGTCAGGTAGATGATAACCTTCGTCTCTGTTGATGGATGGCTTGTATGTACGGATGAATAGAGATTCATGTATTTTCCTGTCCCAGAACTGTTTGCTTTTCTTTAGTATTTCAATTTGGTCCCACATGGCCGTATGATTGTATTGTATGCAGTGTTCGGCTATTGCAGATTTTTCAGGTTGTTTGAGTCTGGTGTGTCGCTGGTGTTCTTTCATCCTGTCTTCAATGTCCCTTCCCGTTTCACCTATGTAAGTGGCGTTACATTCACAGGCGATCCTATAGATGCCTGGTGTCTTTAATCCCAATGAGTCTTTTGCAGTTGGTAGTAAACTCCTGATCTTCGGTGGAGGGCAGTGTACAGTCTTGATGTTGAATTTCTTTAATAGTCTTGCTAATTGGTTGGAGGTTTTTTCCATATATGGAATAACTGCAATATTTTCCTTGTCTGCCGTGTTTTCCTCTTTTGTGGTGCAATTCCTGTTACTGTATTTTCTCATGGCTGTCTTGATCTGTTTCGACGAATATCCGTTGAATTTGAATACCGTTTCCAGGTGAGACAGTTCCGTGCGTATATTATCTGGATCTGCTATGTGGTATGCTCTGTGTATTAGAGTATTTAACACCCCCATCTTCTGTGCAGGATGATGAAAACTGGTCGCATCGAGGTAGAGATCAGTGTGCGTGGGTTTCCTGTAGATTGAATGGCCTAGACTTCCATCTGGTTTCTTATACACGAGTACGTCCAGGAACGGGAGTCTTCCTTCTGTTTCCATTGCGAACTGGATGTTGCGGTGTATAGAATTCAGATGCTGCAGGAATTCGTCGAGTTTCTGTCTGGCATGGGGCCATATGACGAATGTGTCGTCTACATATCTGTAGAATACTGTGGGTTTGTAAGTTGTTGTTTCTAGCGCTTTGTGTTCAAAATACTCCATATAGAAGTTCGCTATTACTTGAGAGAGAGGAGAACCCATTGCCACACCATCGCTTTGTTCAAAGGAATTGTCTTGGTAACTGAAGTAGGTAGACGTTAGGGTGTGTCTGAAGAGATGTACTATATCCTTGCTAAAGTGCGATTCCAGGAGTTTAATAGAATCTTCTAGTGGTACCCTCGTAAAGATTGAAACCACATCAAAGCTGACGAGTATGTCATCTGCGTTTGTCTTGATGCTGTGTAGTAGTTGTACGAAATAGCTGGAGTTTCTGATAAGGTGTGTACACTCTCCTGTTAGTGACTGTAGCAGTCCTGTTAATTTGTTGGCCAGGTTGTACGTGGGGCCTCCTATGGTGTTAACTATGGGTCGTAATGGAACTTCTTTCTTGTGTATCTTCGGAAGGCAATAAATCCTTGGTGGTATTGAACCGGAAGGATTAAGCCTCTTCTTTTCTTCTTCATTCAGACTAGAACTTTGTATTAATCTGGAGGTTTGCTTTTCGATGGCCTTGGTTGGATCTCTGTCAATTTTTCTATATGCTGAATCTCCCAGTAGGCATGTCAATTTGGAGTGGTAGTCTTCCCTGTTGAGAATGACGGTAGCATTCCCCTTGTCTGCTGGAAATATTATGATGCTGTCCTCTGCTCGTAGGACTTTCCTTTCTTCTCTGGATAGGTTGAATTTCGGCTTCTGCTGCTTGGCCCTCATAAGGACCGTAACGGCTTGTGTGCGTATGTGGTATGCTGCTCCTTGGTCTAAGTGTTTTATTGATTGTTCAATACCGCTTACAGTTTCCGTGATGGGAATGTGTTTAGATGTTGGAGCGAATTTCAGGCCTTTGCATAGAAGACTTGTAGCTGCTTCACTTAGTCTTTTGCTGGAGAGATTCACCACTGCTTTTTCTCTGCTCGGATGAGATGGTTCAGGGTTTTGTCTTCGGTTAAGCTTTTCGAGTTTCTTCTTAAGATGAACTGTGTGTAATTTATGCTGCCTACTACCATATGCATACGTGATGGAATCTACCCATTCCCAGTCCCAGGTGTGGAGCACTGTTGGTAGGTACAGAAGTAGATGCTTCATTTCCCTGTCGTGCTGGTCTAGTCTTCTGTGAAGTTCCTGTATGTGTTCCCTGACTAGAGCGTGGCTGGCCCTGATAAGGACCCGTTGTGACTTGATGTGACTGGTTACCTTGGCGAAATCTGGAATGATACTTTAGTCTCTGCATCGTAGTAGGAAAGCCAATCGAGATAACAACTTCCCTTTTTTTCGGCGGAGTGTCTGAAGTCTGTTTATCTTCTTGTAAATATCCTCCCCGTAGAGGTTTGCCAATATGATCTTGAAGCTTTGCTGGCGTCTACTATTAATTCAATGTTCTCGGGATTGCTGCCAGAGTGAGTGTTGCTGTGCTGAGCTTTCGTTACCATACAGCGGCAACATCTTCAGAGCTATGTGTTGAAGTGTGCTGGTCGTACAGATTATATTGTGGTCTTTAAGAATCGGTGTGTTCCTATTGGTTGCTTTTGTTGGCCAATGGCGTGCTCTGATTTTGCTGGTGGAAACTGCTATCTGATTGGCTGATGGTTCTTTTCGTACTGAGAAACTGGATCCAGATGTCAGGTAGATGATAACCTTCGTCTCTGTTGATGGATGGCTTGTATGTACGGATGAATAGAGATTCATGTATTTTCCTGTCCCAGAACTGTTTGCTTTTCTTTAGTACTTCAATTTGGTCCCACATGGCCGTATGATTGTATTGTATGCAGTGTTCGGCTATTGCAGATTTTTCCGGTTGTTTAAGTCTGGTGTGTCGCCGGTGTTCTTTCATTCTGTCTTCAATGTTTCTTCCCGTTTCACCTATGTAAGTAGCGTTACATTCACAGGCGATCCTATAGATGCCTGGTGTCTTTAATCCCAATGAGTCTTTTGCACTTGGTAGTAAACTCCTGATCTTCGGTGGAGGGCAGTGTACAGTCTTGATGTTGAATTTCTTCAGTAGTCTTGCTAGTTGGTTGGAGGTTTTTCCCATATATGGAATAATTGCAAAATTTTCCTTGTCTGCCGTGCTGTCCTCTTTTGTGGTGCAATTTCTGCTACTGTATTTTCTCATGGCTGTGTTGATCTGTTTCGACGAATATCCATTGAATTTGAATACCGTTTCCAGGTGAAACAGTTCTGTGCTTATATTATCTGGATATGCTATTTGGTATGCTCTGTGTATTAGAGTATTTAAAACCCCCATCTTCTGTGCAGGATGATGAAAACTGGTCGCATGGAGGTAGAGATCAGTGTGTGTGGGTTTCCTGTAGATTGAATGGCCTAGACTTCCATCTGGTATCTTGTATACGAGTACGCCCAGGAACGGGTGTCGTCCTTCTGTTTCTGTTTCCATTGCGAACTGGATGTTGCGGTGTATAGAATTCAGATGCTGCAGGAATTCGTCGAGTTTCTGTCTGGCATGGGGCCATATGACGAATGTGTCGTCTACATATCTGTAGAATACTGTAGGTTTGTATGTTGTTGTTTCTAGCGCTTTGTGTTCAAAGTACTCCATATAGAAGTTCGCTATTACTTGAGAGAGAGGAGAACCCATTGCCACACCATCGCTTTGTTCAAAGAAATTATCTTGGTAACTGAAGTGGGAAACTATTCTTTTCACTTAGGTTTCTCCTGTCACCTGGGAAGACAAAACATTTACGAGGGTAAGTCAACTGAAAACCATAAAAGTAGAAATAAAAATCCGCATATGGCGCCAGTGAGCTGTAAGTTGGCATGCCTGTTTACGATAGTATGCCGGATTCCTAGGTGGCAGCAGCCGGCAGATGCACAAATACCGGCGCAACAACAGTTCCAAAATGGCAGCCCCACTAGCCATATGCACCAGCGAGGAGCAGCGTTCTGTGATTCGGTTTTTGCGAGGTGAAGGTGTGAAACCGATTGACATTTTTAGGCGAATGAAGGTTCAGTATGGAGATGCGTGTTTGTCACAGCCACAAATCTATGAATGGTGCCGGAAATTTGCAAATGGTGTTACGTCTGTTTCCCATGCTCCACGCCCCGGCGAGGCTCGGCGCGTAGTGACTCTAGAGACCATTGCAGCCGTTGAAGCCATCGTTTTGGAAAACCGCCGTGTGACAATAGACGAAATTGCAGCATGTGTACACATGAGTCATAGATCGGCACATCATATTGTGAATGATGTTGTCCAGTTTTATAAGGTGTCTGCAAGATGGGTGCCCCGACAACTGATGCCTGAACTGAAACAGCGACGTGTTGATGCGTGCGAAGACCTTTTGTGGCGTGCTGAACGTGACGGTAATGCCTTCCTGTAACGAATCGTCACTTGTGAGGAAACATGGGTGCATTACCATCAGCCTGAAACAAAGCGAGAGAGCAAGGAGTGGCGCCACTCCTGATCACCGAAACCCAAAAAGTTTCGGACACAGCCGTCGGCAGGAAGTTCCACTCCGATGAAGAGGTACTGCAACGCGGTGCACGAGTGGTTGCGCCGTAGCCCAAAAGACTTTTTCTGCAAGTATTCTGGCTCTTCCGAAGCGCTTGCGAACTTGCATTGAACGAGGAGGGACTATGTTGAAAAGTGATTTACTTCTGTAACCTGTGTGACCAATAAACAATATTTCAAAAAAATAATTATGATTTTCATTTGACTTCCCCTCGTATTAATTACCTTGCATAATTTTCTTTTTTAATTGGTCCATCAGACAAACTTTTCCTTGTTCCTCTAAGTTAATTACAAGGAGTATTTCGAAATGACATTTCGCCAATTATTACATGCTTCAAATTCACTTGCTCTACTGGAATATACTGTACCATATTTATTAATCAATGTTACAAGCAAGAAACGTCACAGTACTACAAACGTCCTCAAACTTCCAAATCTTGAAGACTTCTACAAAAGTAAAGACAAAACATTACCATATACATTACCATACGTCAGCAATCATTGCTTTGGTTCATGTATCATGACCATGATGTGACATTTTTTTTTAAATGTCGGAACAAAATTATTAAGGAATTGAAAGTTGAACTTCATTCAAGAATAACATTTTGAAAAAAATCCTTTATATATTTACTACATTCAACCACATGGACGGTTTTAAAATCACGCAAAGTTTAAAATAATTTACAAGAATTAAATATATCAATTCGATCTGAACATACAATGTACTTTGTTAAATTTAGCTGTACTTCTTAACATTACAAATAGTTGAAAATTTTTCGTAATTGCAACTATCAAAATTTGTTCCTGTATAGTACGAAAGAAACAATTTGTAACGAAAATTGCAACTTTTCTGCCATTTTAATGTTCGTAGTAATCTCTACCCATGTTCTTAATTATTTCCGGAACGAATTCATCCTAATGCGCCTGAAGCCACTCCGCAACAGCACCTTTAGTTTGAATGGAGCATTGTGATCCTGGAATATGACATTATTTTGCGGAAACATCTGGACCGTAATGTACAGGTAGTACTCTAAAATGGTGGCATAATCACGGCAGTGATGGAACAGATTGCCGCCAGCATAGCACCTAGTTAAAACTAGGATATTGGGGCGTACACAATCATAGCCGTTGCTATGTTTTACGGTTTGGTTTAAACACTACGGATTATACGCTCCCTTAGATGTCTTACATAGGTAATAACGATCCCTGGTTTGAAATGAAGGATGACTCCTTCGACTATATCTCACAATTAGGTCATTAGCTCTCCATGTTGCTTGTTGGCTGTACCGTTCCAAGATTTTATGATCCTTGATCTTCATCCTTCATCCATGCAAGTTTCCTATCAATGTTTTATATACAACTCGTGGCGGACTATGATTGTCGTCTTAGGCTCTGGAAGGTATTTAAGTTTCTTCGTCACTTGCACTTTATTTGCACCATTGTTTGAGTGACCAGTTTAATGCTCTACGAAAACTGTGACTGCGGGTTTTCTCTTGACCACTCTTCGACGATGTAATTCTGCATTAAGTTTTGTAGATAAGCACGTAGAATACTGTCCTGGCAACACATCGTAGATACTTGCTAAATACTTCATGTTCACACCACATAATCGAGAGCCAATACTTTGCCTCTGTAGAGTGGGTCGCGTGTTTTACATATTTTACCGTTTGCACTTTTTCATTCTAGTGCTTCTCACTCAATTCGCTGCTGGTCATAATACACTATCACCAATAGCCCGGCTCTGCCCTTGCCGTCTCACTATTGCCGGCTCCCAACCTTTGATGTTTCCATTGAATTGATAAGCAGCTGTACATCACATCTCGGTCACAGGATTCAGGAAAAAGATATTTTGGATTTTGCACTGCACCGTTTATCTCGGTTGCGTAATTACTCTCCTATAAAGGGCCAGGACTGATATGTGTAATGCTGTAACATCCTCAGTGCTTGATACTGAATAATAAACATAAGTATATGTTTTGTTGTAATACTGAGATGTGAAATATGTAATAATCTTACTTGATGTAATTTAAATAAAAAAAACATTCTTTTTGGTTTGGCTGTACTTTTCAACTGGTATCAGTGCAGATTATGATTAAGAATTAAGTTTTTATACTTTCGACATCCATGAATTCGTTAGTCTGTCACGTATAAGGGATGACCTTATTCCACGATCATACTATCCTGGAAATTGGAAAGCAAGAAGGGAATAGGGAAGGAAGGAAGGGGACTGGTATGATTATGTTAGGTACCATCCTGAGATATGCCTGAGTAACTTCACTCAGGATGGCAAGTCTGAAAAAGCTGTTACATTTTTCGACCCAGTATTCCTATGATATTGAACTTGGAACCAGTCGCAGGAAAGGCAAATGTAAACGGGTACCCTACCCCGGGCCACTGATACTAATGTAGAGTATGTCAAACTATTTCCTCTGGATGTTTCTAAATCGGAAAAGTACATTAAGAAAATTACTAGTGTAAAAGTCATTCAATTTCTATTTTATAAAGATATCAGTTTGAATTTTAAACGAGCATTTGGAAACGGTAAGTTCGCTCTATAGTACAAAAATATATGCAGAGACGCACACATACATACATACATAAACACACACATATATATATATATATATATATATATATATATATATATATATACCGGGTGCGTCATTTATAATGTCAAACCTTGATGACGGAGAAACCAAAAGAGAGAGACAAGCAAAACTTTGCACGAAGCAACTATACAAAGGGGCACATTGGTAGACATATTACTTGACATCACCGGATGAACAGTGTTGCCAACCCAATATAAAGTTATGATTTTTTAAATGGAACGACCTAAATTGTATTTCATAATTGAATTCAACATTAAAAAGGAAGACGAAAGATATGCCACCCGCAGGTCAGTGTTGCAAACTTCTCGAGAAATAACGTTAAATATGTGTCACATTTAAACGCCTTTTGCACACACAGGGAGTGAGGTACACCCTAGTTTTGCACAATAATTTAAATATTGGCCAGAACGGTTTAAATTGATACCAAGTTTAGATGGGTCCGTTAAACAGTGTTGACAACAGAAAAGACAAAAGTCGAGTTTGAATATTGTGCAATAACTCGAAAAAGGCCATAAGTACATTACGGTTTAAAATTTATAGGACAATTTGTTATGTCATAATAAGCATTCTCACGTTTATTTGAAGTCGATAAGTCAAGTACTTACCGAGATATTCGGAATTTTGTAAAAGCTGAGAATTTTGCGCTGTAGAAGTTGGTAACGCTGTCTCAAATTCCCACTTTTTCCCTCAACGTTGAGGAATTCGTGAAGTGATCGAAACAAAATATAAACATTAATAAACACACACACGATGAAAATGAAACTTTTTCAGTACTTGAAATGACTAATTCAGCGTAATTTACTGGATATGAAAAAAAAAAACGTAAGGAAGTAATAGGACTTCATATGACAAGATAATACAAAGACGTAGAAGACATGTTGGTACCTAGTAGCTACTTTCGCACGATGAAAATATTTATCATCTTATAAGTTTGGGACACCAATATCAAAACAATCCAATACTCACTGTGTACATTACCAGCATGTTACCAATTCCTGTTAACAGATACATGGAAAAAGAATTCAGCATGTCAGGAGTCACACATTATTAAAAAAAAAAGTACAAAAGAATATTCCACTTCAAAATGAGAGGGTAGAAAAGTGAATACCTTGAAAAACAGTACATGTGCTCATAAAAGAACAGGCCTGGTAACCCTACATATCAGTATGTGCAAATTTTTCAAACATATGATACATACCTTCGTAGCTCAATCCAGATTTGTCACAGTAAAGCAGCTTGACCTGTCGTATCGTTTAGGGTGCGAGTATTGGATTGTTTTGATATTGGTGTCCCAAACTTATGAGAGGATAAATATTTTCATCGTGCGAAAGTAGCTACTAGGTACCAATATGCCTTCTACGTCTTTGTATTATCTTGTCATATGAAGTCCTATTACTTCCTTACGGTTTTTTTTCATATCCAGTAAATTACGCTGAATTAGTCATTTCAAGTACTGAAAAAGTTTCATTTTCATCGTGTGTGTTTATTAATGTTTATATTTTGTTTCGATCACTTCTTCACGAATTCCTCAACGTTGAGGGAAAAAGTGGGAATTTGAGACAGCGTTACCAACTTCTACAGCGCAAAATTCTCAGCTTTTACAAAATTCCGAATATCTCGGTAAGTACTTGACTTGTCGACTTCAAATAAACGTGAGAATGCTTATTATGACGTAACAAATTGTCCTATAAATTTTAAACTGTAATGTACTTATGGCCTTTTTCGAGTTATTGCACAATATCCAAACTCGACTTTTGTCTTTTCTGTTATGTCAACACTGTTTAACGGACCCATCTAAACTTGGTGTCAATTTAAACCGTTCTGGCCAATATTTAAATTATTGTGCAAAACTAGGGTGTACCTCACTCCCTGTGTGTGCAAAAGGCGTTTAAATGTGACACATATTTAACGTTATTTCTCGAGAAGTTTGCAACACTGACCTGCGGGTGGCATATCTTTCGTCTTCCTTTTTAATGTTGAATTCAATTATGAAATACAATTTAGGTCGTTCCATTTAAAAAATCATAACTTTATATTGGGTTGGCAACACTGTTCATCCGGTGATGTCAAGTAACATGTCTACCAATGTGCCCCTTTGTATAGTCGCTTCGTGCAAAGTTTCGCTTCTCTCTCTCTTTTGGTTTCTCCGTCATCAAGGTTTGACATTATAAATGACGCACTCGGTATATATATATATGGTAACTGGTAATTAGATGCAATTCTTGCAAGGAAATATTCTAGAAGTATCTAGAACATTTTCATCCATATGAACCGGGTGTCGCAAACCAATAGTTTCTAAGTAATTTGCACATATGCATTTGTAACTTTCACCCTGATCTACTTTCACACGTAGAGCAAAGCAGCGTGGCAACGTCGCAGAAAAACTTGCCGCTAAGAAATGACTGCATGGTTGGAAAGAAGCGGAACGAAGTAGGTGAGCGGTGAAGAGAAAACGCTAACTATGACAAATTTCATACTCAGTGTCGTGCATTTGTGTGACCAACATTCGAGTTGTGAGCGAGTGCGTTGTTTTCTAGGAGGCGGACACCTTTTGTGAGCATTCCACGCTCTATTTCTATTTCTCACAAGCTTTTGTTAGTGCTACAGTGCTCAGTCTGTTATTTTGTTATGACTTTCAAAAATTTACATTTTTACCTTTGTAGAAGGCTTATAACATTAGGGTCTCAAAGTAGCAATTGCTACGGCAATCGTCATAATTTTGATTCGTGTTATAAAAGCGATGTGTTTGATTGTTATTTATTTCTTTATTTATTCATATATTTATGCAAGGGAATGACTTAAAGAAGGGTTCAGACCTCCAACTTCGGGGATACATCGGTCTTTTTCGTGGATGTAGGATTTTGGGAAGAAACTGGCCGTGGTTTTCTAGAAGATACCATCCCTGCCTTCACTTAGTACGAGTGAAGAAAACCAGGGAAAACCTAGTCAAGCCAATGACAGCGTGCCGACGTATCACCACCAAAGGAAATCCGTGTTCAACTCTGAGCGACCATAGTAATCATTTTATTTGCGATCAGAATGGGGTATTATTACTTGCTTTCCAGGCAGAGAATACCACAACTACCAGGATATACGATGCGTGTCTACTGCTTAATTAGGGTACAATTCTAATCGAGTGGTTTCAGCGTCTTTCACATATAAGCAACGCAGTATATGTATTTTAAAATACAGGGTTTGTCCGGAAAGTAATAGGACTGAGTCAATTTAAAAAAAAATATTGAGCCAATCGTTACAGTTCTTTAAAAACTTTCAAAATAGGCTCGTTCTGCGTCGATGCAGCGCTGCCAGCGCGATTTCCAAGCACTGAAGGCGTCACGGAAGTCATTCTTCAGAATAGCCTTGAGAGCCGCGGTGCAAGCTGCTTGGATCTTCTCTGTCGTCTCAAAATGCTTGCCTTTCATCGGGCGTTTCAGGCGAGGAAACAAAAAGAAGTCCGGGGGGCACATCTGGGCTGTAGGGCGGCTGCAGAAGCGTTGGGATGCCGGCCTTGGTCAGGTAGCTCTTCACAAGAAAGGCGGTGTGAGCTGGGGCGTTGTCGTCGTGCAGCTTCCAGTCGGCTCCGAAGTCTGGTCGGACCCGATTGACCCTTCGTTTGAGTCTCTTGAGTACTTTCACGTAAAACGGCGTTAACGGTTTGTCCAGGAGGAACAAATTCATGGTGGACGATGCCTTTGATGTCAAAAAAGACAATGAGCATCCTTTTCACTTTGGATTTGCTCATTCTTCCCTTTTTTGGGCGAGGAGACGCCGGCGTGTGCCACTCGGAAGATTGCCTCTTTGTCTCGGGATCATACTCAATTCAAAGATCCATGGTTCGTCACCTGTGATTACGTTATTCAAAAATTGGGGGTTACTTTCAAACATGTTCAAAATTTCTTGGCACAATTCCACTCGCCGCAATTTCTAGTCGTCAGTGAGCACTTTTGGGACAATCTTCGCGCACACCTTGCGCATGTTCAAATGCTCCGTCACAAATATATGAACCACAGTTTTTGGTAAATTTCACATCTGGTCAATTAAACGAATACTTAGTCGACGGCCTGAGTTCAAAACTTCGCCCACATGAGTCACATTGTCGGTGTTTGTCGAAGTCGAAGGTCTTCCAGCACGGTCTTCATCGACGACCTCTTCCCGGCCCTCCGAAAAGGCCTTGTGCCACCGAAACACACCACTTCTTCCTAAAGCATCATTTGGAAATGAAATGAAATCTTTGAGTTTTACGTCCCACGGTTATGCCGGTTAGGCTAAAGGAGACGGTGATTATGAGAAATGAATGAAATGGTGGAATGAAGAAAGTGGGAGGAAACGGGAGAACCCCGAGAAAACCCACGCACACGGTGTTTGTCCACCACAAAGTTCACTTGGCGGGAGCAGGGTTTGAACCCGAGACCCCATGCACCAGAGGTAAAGCATCATTTGGGTAAGCCTGCTTGATCTTATCAAACATCTCTGTCGCAGATTTACCGAGTTTAACACAATTTAATCGCGTACCTCTGCTCTAACGAACGCTGCATTTTCGGCTTGCACCACTCACAGAAACACGTCGCGCGAAAAAGCCTGTCCTGACTCTCCGTGTGCTCGGAGACAACTGATCAGCCGCTCGTTCGTTAGCTAGGAACGCCCTCTACCGGATCCAGTCGGTGCGCGCACGCTCCGAAGTAGAGTCATGGCGGAATAAAATCAGTCCTATTACTTCCCGGACAAACCCTGTATTTAGGTGGGTAGTCCATGCTTCGGACAGTAGTACCAATACTAGTTTCCTGTGTTGCACACGAGCAAATATCGAATATCAAATCAAATTATAGAAGGTGTTAGTAAAAAATTGAAGGGTTTATCGTTCAATAACTACGACAACGTATTTGTAGTTAGGTAGTTTGATTTTGGTAGTTATATATATATTGGCGTTTGATAATTGTACATTATTATTGACTGTAGTTGCCATTCTGCTATCGTCTTCACGCTCTTCTGCAATCTAGCGTTACCTCTGTATGCGTTCCCAGGTTAACTCCAAATTTCGCTCGAACTCCCTCCTTGCTGTATGGTTAGCGTACACAGCTGTTGCAAAACGTGTTTGATCTCTGGGCAGTGCTCATGTGGAACGAAATCATCAATAAACTTTACGTCCGTCTCATGTGGCCTCGTTGCTGAATGAGGCTCTAAATTTTAGATCGAACAACAAAGCTACGTTTCACATTTCTGCCAAACTCTAATTGTTACTTTGGGCTTCACTTTTTTCTCCTAAGAGAATAATCTTAGTGAAATAATACTACAGATATATATGTTGACAGATGTTCACTATAGATCAGTTTCAAACTGTCATATCAATACAAAGATGCGTACCCTTCACCAAATAATATGTAGTAACTCTTGAGTGGTTGAAGCAATAATTCCTGTAAGTGTACATATGTTATCATGTAGACTCAATGGTTCTTATTTGTTATTATCACTCAAGTAAACCTTCTCGCAGGCATAAACATGATAGTGAAACTCTTCGTAGACTGATATGTTGCTCCTAAAATAAAATTCCTGTACATCTTGTGTTTAGCAGTCTGAAGATATTTCGCCATTCTGTTTAACTGTAGAAGGCACACTAATCACTATGATGTAAATTAGTTTTTCCTTTTCTGATCCTTGTACGACAACGTAGTAGACTTTACATTGTATATATCGAATCAATGGCAACTATCTAAGGATGAGCAAAATAGATCCTTCCTGCGACATTTCATGCTTCGACATTATGTTCGTTTGTATGTCTTTGCGTTGCTTTCACTACCTATATTAATGATTATCGAATAATTATTTTCCAATCTTTTGTGAGGTGTGTAATGCTTTCTCAAATATACAATGTACTAATTTATTTGTTTCGTTTTATATAGAAGGAAGAAGATAAGAGGACATCTGATGATAAATATTTGCAGCCTTTATAAAAATTTGAAATGAAATGGAATTTACTAATGATATGTCATACCATTATGCAAGCAAAATTGAAATTTCATGATGTTATGGAACAATATTGTTTCAAGTAAATTCATCTAATTGTGAGGCACGCTGTATATGATGGAGAAGAGATTATTGCCTCGTTCTTTACTAAATTCACAAGAAGAAGATGTAGAATCACAGCTTAAGAATTGCTTTCCAGGAGTTGAAGTAGTGAAATACAGAAATGATGCAGGTGCTGAACTTAGTGACAAAGAAGATCTAGCTGCTAAAGTCTGTTCTTTCCTAAAAGTGAAATTCACAGAAACTGCATATTCAGTTAAGTTGAATAGTGAGCTTAAAGTTAATAATATTAAAGAGGAACATGATTCTGAAAGCACGAACGTGTTGCATCCAACAAATTTTAACCCAGAAGACAATGCAGATAATTTTAAAGTAAATGATATTAAAGTTGAAACTGGAGAAGATGTGGAAGTAGTTTATCAAGGAACTTTGCATTTTAAAGCTGACACTGATGAGCTGGATGAAGATGTATACAGTAGCGAAAATGAAGATGATGAAATTTTCATTAAGTATGCAGGACTAAATTCTTCAGAACAGGATTTTGAAATGCTTGGAAATAATGAAAATATTACCTTACTTCGTGAAGGCTTTAAAAGTGGAGTAAAAGTTGATGATGATATTGCTAACCCTTCGTCAATGTACAACCACATGGAAATATATGATTTCGTCAATGATTATACTAGTAAAGCAGGGCTAAATAAGACCGCAAGACGAATGATGCACTCTTCAAAGAAGCAGTAAGTATCATAATTTCTTATTCTTTTTCCATTTTTGGCACAGAGCACATAACCAAGCACATTTTGAAGGACTGTGATATGCTATTTATTTTGTGCTATTTGTATAATATAAATCCAAATATTTCGTCTTCTTTGCCCTAAATAGCATAGCCTTAGGACGGTGAGATAAAATAATTAAAATTTGCACCTATATTTATTTCCTAGAATTCAACTTTTTTTTTTTTAAGTTACTGAATGAATGACTGTAACTATATCAACTTGTCACATTCAGTGAAACATTTATTATTCTTGTATTAGATTAATTACTTATTCTCATATTTATAACGTTCACTATCCGTGGACGGCGGTACTGCGTGTGTGAGTACATGTATATATATATAGGCATGAAACGGTATGCAACGTGGTCTACAATGCCTCGAGGGTTGGAAAAAAGAAAAATAAAGTAATGAATTATATTAGTATTATCATGAAAGCTATATATATATCTTGCTTTCATGATAATACTAATATAATTCATTACTTAATTTTTCTTTTTTCCAACTCTCGAGGCATTGTAGACCACGTTGCATACCGTTTCATGCCTATTTGAATCACAACATAAGTGTTGATGACGTCATAACTTTGAAATAATTTAAAGCACTTTTTATTTTTTGGTGGGATTACTTTTGCATCTAACTGAAATTTTACCACACATTCAGTGCATCCCCTAGTATTTTTCCAGATCTTCGACTTAATAAAAGGACCTCCAGAGGGGCAAAAAGGTAAAACAAAAAAGGTGTATATTTTAACAAAAAAATCAGTTTTTTAGCGATTTTCCGGCCGCAGATCCATGACACATGAATTGTACCGTTTTAAAGGCGATATCGGTTCTAAAGAGAACGAGTTACGAACCAAGAATGTCTCAGGAAATTTCTTCCTGAGGTCCTGATTTATGCGGGCATCTTGGGTATTTTGGGGATAGTCTTAGCACATTGTTAAATATTTTTTTCCTTACTTTTCAAGATAGAACTCTAGAAGTTCGTACACACATTCAGTGTACCAACTTTTCATATTTCAATTGATTTTCAGATTTGTGCGTCAACACAGGAGGGTGCAGAGGGTCCCAAATTTACAAATAAAAGATTTTTACTAAAAATCCCTATTTCCCTCTTTTGGGGATATGCTAGCCTTATATGCGTGGTACCGTCTGAAAGGCTATTCTATTCTAAAAAGAACAACGTACAAAACATGACTCTTGGATAAATAGGGATGCCTCTGGAAATTTCTAGATTACATTCAGGTTTTTATGAGAATGTACTTAGCTTGAAGGTAAATATTTCCGCCGCCCATTCTATTTACGATACACCCTTGAAATTTAATACACCCATTAGTATTTTTCAGTTAATTTTTAGACCTTTGCGTTAACACAGTGAAGTGTAGAGGGGCTCAAAATTTGATTTTTTTATAGAAATTTGTGATTTCTGTCAAAATTTCCACCCTCCAAGGACACGATAGGACCACTTGAAAGAGAATGAAGTACAAACCATGATCTTGCGATAAATAAGAATCGTGCTGTAGCTGCTTGACTGAAAGTCTAAAATTTATCTAAATTAAGCCATAAATTAAAAGGGTTTAAAAAATAAAGTGCACCAAATCCTAACGCACCTATGCCCGATATTCCCCCTGTTTTTCAACGGAGCGCTATATCATATTTGTCAATGTGTTATTTTAAATGATTGATAATGGATTAGTTGGAATATGATATTCCTTTCCTTTAAAGTGTTTTTATGAGAAGGGATTTACTTTAAAGTGCAATACGAAACACGACTGGAGTTCTAGTTGGAGTTAAGTGCCTTTTTTCCGCGACAGAAATCGATATCGTATACGGTAATTATAATAGAAACTATAAATATTTCTTCCTTTCCATGAAAGATATAATTTTGCATATCAAAATGAATAATAACAGACAAATGAAATATTCCATTTGTTAAGATAATTTTTAGGAAAGATTTTGTGGTACAAATTGGAGGATAATATACGGCTATTTAGATCTTAGACAGATCTTAGATTTCAAAAGTAAGCTTATACAAGACGTGGGGTCTGAACTACCCAAAATTTCATGAAGAATTGAACATGGCTTCTCACAATCAAGAGATTAATAATAGAATAGTGAACATAGTTAATATTTAGTTTTCAACTATAGCATTTTACATTAACATTTTTTCTGTTTTTTCCTAATCGAATTTTAAAGCAAGGAATTTGCCAATATGTTATTCAAAGAAATGTGTTCAGTCTGTGGTTTAAGCTGAGGTGCGCAATAAGAAACTTGAACTGCTTCAGGATTTGAACACACGAACAAATGATTTACAAACTATTCGCACGATTATTATGAAACCTCAATTCTGCTTTTGATTTTGTGTAAGTGTTTTTCTGTTTCATACAAGGTTTTGTTTAGCCGAATAGGACTGAGTTTGGTAAATAATTGGAAATTTTGTATAACATCAAGTATCCAATAGGCGTACTCGTAACTGATAATCACATTCCATTTCTACCCAGAAGGATCGGGCTAGTATACTGGTAGATCGGAACTTTTTAACATGGTTGAATTTTAATTCATATTTAATGTGATAACCTAGATCAGTTGTGGACAAACAAAGAGACGTTGCAGTAACAAGAATAACCGGTAATTGGAGTACGGACATGTATGGGGAAAAGACTTACAAACTTATATCTTTCGAATTGCTCCAAATGTAATATTTTCAGTTTATTTGAACCATTTTCTTAATCATGTAGAATCGGTGTTTTTTTTTTCTCACATGCAATATATAGCGAAATATTGCATCACACACACATAACAATTTATTATATAATTTATATATGGTGCTCGTTAGAAGATCTAAACAATACAGATAAATCTTAGAATAGAGATTGCTGTTTCATCATCAGAAACTCCACCTCAAAAACCCGTTTAATTGTCCAGCTCTACCAATTGTCTTCGGTTACTTGGATTGAGTAGTGTGTAAGTTGTATTGCACGTATTTTTTAGCCGTGAAGTTTATTTAAGAATTATTTAGGAGACTTATAAACTGTTTTAAAAGCAGATAGGATTCCAACGGTTACTGACGAGCCTCATAAGTAGTTTCAAATTTGTCATAACTTACTTCCTTAGTAAAATAGTGTGGAATTTCTAGATTAATCTATTAAATTAGAATCATGAAAACAGTTCTCGTCTAAATGTCGTACTTAAACATGAGAACAGCTGATGATTTAAAGCAGGTTATCATATATGAATCGTAATTTTATTAACTGTGTGTAAATTGGGAAGGAAAAACAAATAATATTAAATAGAAAAAGCCTGATCCTGATTGCGTATCTAAGGAAAATTGTGTGTGTCCAAACAATTAACCTAATCTAGTTTTCTTTTTATTCTAACTTTCATAATATTTATTTCCTTTGCAATGTAATTAGTTCTTTCTTTCTTTCCAGTATGAGGAACAGTAAGCCACAAGTACCCCTCCATGTACTTACGGAAACGGATAACTCTTGTAAACTTTGTGGTAAATCGTTGGCAAGTAGGGCTAATCTGAGAAGACATATTTTATCTCATTCAAGTGAAAAGCGATATGCTTGTAACAAATGTGGAAAAATGTTTAGTGAAAGTTCTCATCATAAAAGGCATTTATTAATTCATACAGGCACAAAACCATTTAATTGCGAACATTGTAATAAATGTTTTCGAAGTAATTCAGATCTAAAAAGACACATGTTATATCATACGGGTGAGAAACCATTTGTTTGCCATCTGTGTGGATTTTCGTGCACTCGTATGTATCAGCTTAAAAGACATTTACTTTCTCATAGTTCTGACATATCATATCCATGTAAGAAATGTTCTAAAACGTTTGAGTGTAGTTCTGACCTTGAAAAGCATGAACTAAATCATAAGAGCGACAGGCCATTTGCGTGTTATGTGTGTGGAAAATGTTTTATTCAAAGAAATCATCTTAAAAGTCATTTGTATATTCATGAGAATATTAAACCGTTTTCTTGTTCGGAGTGTGATCAGGCATTTAGAAGCTTGTCTCATTTAAAGCGTCATTCACTATATCACCAAGGAAAGTTGCCATATAATTGTGATGACTGTGGTAAGCAGTTTGTTCACAAAAGTAATCTTGAAAGACATGTGTTTATTCATACAGACTTAAAACCACATTCCTGTAAGAACTGTGGTAAATCTTTTCGAGATATTTCTGATCTCAAACGTCATTCACTAAATCACATAGAAGACAAACCTTATAAGTGTAACCATTGTGATAAAGCCTTCGTTCTTAAAAAGCACTTTGATATGCATTTGCTAATCCATAGTAGTATCAGACCATACCCTTGTTTGCTGTGTTCGAAATCTTATCGGAGGCTGTATGACTTGAAACGACATGTAGTAACACATAACGAGAAGGAACGGTATGATTGTGACTTATGTGAAAAGTCCTATTCTCAAAAACATCATCTTGAGAAACATAAATTAATACATTCAGGTACAAAACCATATTGTGTGCTTTGCTCTAAATCGTTTCAAAGTTTTCCTCATCTAAAACGCCACGTATTGCTTCACATAGGTAACTAACCTTTTTCTTCACTAAATTGTAGTAAATTCTGAGGAGAACGTGATATATGTTATAAAATTATTTATTTTTTATACTCTTTAAGACTCATAACAGAGAGTCTAATATATTTTATAGAGTATTTAAATTTTCAATAATCTACGATATGTTACAAAATCTCAGAATGTAACTACTGATATTCTATTTAATAATCCTTTTTGAATAATGCTTAAATTCGTACTGATGTTGGTTTTTATCTCCTATTTCTTCCATCGCATGAAACACAAAGCATGGTAGCGGATAAACTTTTTAAAAGGGAATTCATATTTTTCTCATTGTGAATATCCCAACCTAAGGAAGATTGTAGTATCTGTACCATTCCAATGAAGCAATACTAAGAAAATAATATAACTTTTGCCTCGTTTAATTGGAATATGTGACAGATCAATTATACATAAAAGATGTTATTGAAGATGAGAAAAAATAATGAAAAAAGAACGGATTTCTTACAAAGTGAGTAGTAAAACATAACTTTTATATTCATCTGTGAATTTTTATACTTTTCCGTACTTCATTGTTCTGGTAAATAAAATATCACAATAGAAGAATATTCACTGCTGATGATAATATGCAAAGACAATCTTCAATTAAGAAGCACAAAACAATAATATGTTTCTAATTTAAAATTGGTAATTTCGTATGCATTTTTTTTAACTGCGTAGCAATATATCTCTCCCTTCCGTAAATTTTTGATGAATTATTATGACAAATTTACGTATTTAATATTTGGTATGTTCGCAAAATTCCTCATTTTACAATTACTAACGTAAATTGTCACCCGCAACATACGAAACTTTCTTGTTCTGTGTATTTAGTGTAATTTCATGTACACATTTATAATTTGCACAGAATAAATTTAAACTATAATTTGCCCTATAGTGAACTTAAGATTTCGGCTTCTGGTCACAAAAGTGGTGCAGATCTTTCTTGTTCTTCGTTTATTCCATTTTACAATGAGATTGAATAATTACTAAGAAATCTTACAAGTGGCAAACTAATTGTAAGAAGACTAATGTACAATAAATATCAAGATATTACAATCACCATAATGATGTTGGTGTTTTCATTTGTACAGTGTTGTATATAATTTTAACTATTTAAAATTCTCTACCGCTTCGTGTCTTTAAGAACAATCATAACATTCAATTAATGAAATGCCTTAAACTCTTTTTGTTATACATACATGTTCAGTGTAAATGTTACTTAGACAAAGTTTTACTCTTTCAATGTAAATTTTATTGCATATTGACTACAATACTATTTCATGTTTGACATACTATGTATCAAAATCAAGTCCGACATAATTTATTAAAAATAAAGATAATTTAATATCTGTTCATATAATGAATCAGTTTTGTAACTTTATTGTCGTTTTAGGTAAGATTTTTAAAATTAAGACGCTGTTTGCTACATATTTCACAGATTTAATTCTTAGTGGCCGTATTGAGATCAGTCATTTGCCCAAGGGAACTTTTGAAACTGGAGTGAGCTTCAAAGACGTTATTATCATCACATTTTTTATAATTATTACACTGACAATTCCTTCCCACAATTTAGCAACTTCCTTTGCACGATTCGTTTCAATAAATATTAACAATTTGGCTTATGTTGGGTTAACCCTTTTAAATTTTTTGGCCTGTATACACGCCATGGCGTCGACCTTCGAAATTTGCTTTATAAATTTCTAGTAAAGCTTTCCATACCGGGTTTTTTGCATTTATTCAAGTATAGAAGCACCAAAGAATATGTTGTGTGGGCATTTTGCAGTCACGTGTGCGATGTCTGGGGACAGTGACGTCACAAACAACGAAGGCGTTTTTTTTAAAAGCAAATTTTAGAGCTTTTTTTTTAAAAAAAAATCATGACGCATCCCTATTAATCTTAGAAACATAGTTTGCACCTCGTTGTTTTCGTTATAAAGCAAAGTTTACTCTGCTCAAACTTCCCTATTATGTACCAGAAGCGGAGAAATCCCACCCAAACGATAAAAGGAATTTCTTCAGGAGAAAATTTCCCTTTTTTTCTAAATTTCATTCGGATAGTAATTTCATTCGCATGATCAAAACAAATGTATTTTTATAAAGTGTACTATATACTTCTTAGATTTGTGTTCGAATGTATGTGCAAAACATTAGTCACTTAGAAGTACAGTTATATGATAATAATAGTTCATACAGAGATTCGAGAAAGAATAAATATTACTAACAATCACTTGTCACAAATCGCGCCCACTCTCTTGATATTGATTACGAAATATAAACGCCGTCTGAAAAATCAAACTAACACATATTCTTCAATAGTCCACCAATTACTTGACAATTGGGCTTATAAAAAATAGGTTACCGTGAATAGTGTTTGATGTGTAGGTAAGAGATCTTGAAACAATAAAAAACGAAAAAATATGCATATTTGTCCTGCAAACTTGCATATATAAAGTCAAACTAGCCTGAAGTTAAAATAACTTTACCGTTGGTGCCTAATAGTACAATTTTCTTTAACATAAAATAAGCAAAGAATTCGAAAGGGGAGGTTTGCCAATACCCAAATCTTATTAATATCGGCTATGATTTGAAAGCTGTCAAGCTCACAGTTCATTTAATATGCAACTATTTATCGAAACTTATAAGAATAGTCCAACTATTTATCTCAATTTCCATTAAATTTTTTGTTTCAGAATTAACATTTTAGAGAACAACATTAATTTGATATTCAATGACTATTTTTATTAGCTTTTCATCTAATTCTACTTTCACTTCTGCTTTCTATCCTACGAATGAGGTATACACCAAAAACCAACTGTAAGAAAACATGAAGGAGATAGTAGAATAGGCCTACCACAAGGACGTTCACTTGAACCCTGCAATTTCAGGTATAATATTGCGTTCTCAAGTATTAAATCATGATAATCTCATTATTTTATGTTTATTTCCTGCAAGATTCTGCAGATCATTGTATAACGGTGTTATTTTCTAAGGATCTTGCTTTTAATGAAACCACCCCTCTTACAAAATATTTCTTCGCGAAAACGAAATTTATAGCTATTTATTCCATGGTTATCATCTTCAGGCTAAAGGACATGGGTGACTAATGTAGGAAAATGACGAAAGAATTGGTATTAAAAATTTGGAAGGAAGCGTAGAATACCAAGAAAACCGAAGCCTTTCTTGGAATCGAAGCGGGGATGCTCAGCAAAAGAGAATATTACACTACTCCCCAGATAACATGCCTTCTAATGTTTATTTTGTATTTGTGTTATCTTTCATTTAACGTCCATTTTTAAAATTTTTATAATAGTTGAGTAATATGTTAAGTACGATTATAGTTAATTTCTTTCAGTTGCTTGCGGCTGTTTGCTCGCTCTTCACGCTTCTCAAGTTGGAAAGCACTGGTCAAAAGAAACAGAAGAGAACCGGCACTCTTGCGCGCACCCCCCCCTTTCTATCTTTGCGAATGTGGTGTGTGTGTGTTAGTTAATTAATGAAGACTGTCTTTAGTTTAAAGGAACGGATAAACACATGTGTATACAACGAAACACAATTTTTATATGCATTATTGTACCTGTGTGATGAAGAAACACCGTGTGCGTGGATTTTCCAGGAATTCTTCCATTTCCTCCCATTTTTTTGATTCCACCATTTCATTTATATTTCATCACCGTCTCCTTTAACCTCCTTGACATAACCATGGCAGGTAAAACTGAAAAAGAAATCATTTTCTTTTTGCATTACTACATGTACAGAGATTTCGCTCCGTCGTTCTCCAAAAACCAATGATACATCTGCTTTAAAGAGAGCTCAGTACAGACAGCGATTGTTCAAATGGAATCTTCGAGGTCTAGAAGAACGGTTTTGCTCTCAAGGTCATAGCTAGCTTTTTATTAAGAAGAGTAAAGGAAAGCAGGCATAGCTAGACTTCCGAAATTTATCATAAAGATCCAGAGAATAAGTTTAACTACCTGTCCAAAAATGTATCATGTATTTTGGAATGAAATTAAATATTTAGTTTAACGTCCCATGTGTATGCACCGAGGCTAAGCAAGGCGGTGATAAGTATGAAATGGTGGAATGAAGAAAGTGGAAGGGAACGGAAGAATCCCGACAAAACCCACCCACAGAGTGTTTGTCCACAACAAAACTCACTTGACGCGAGCTAGGATCGAATCAGGGACCATGCACAAGGGATGAGCGCTCTACCACAGCCACCGCGGCCTCATCGAGTATTTTGTTCAGGTTTACACCCAGAAATGTTACTCAGTGTAACACTGACGAATATGTAGAAAACTTGTTTTATCCCCTCCCCCCAAACCAATCATAGTACGGAAAATTTTGGTGCTAATTAAAATAACGAAAAACATAGTAAACGCTGATAATATTTTGTTCTATCAAACATTCAATACAATTCTTAATCCAATTGCAACAATATACATTATATATATATATATATATATATATATATATATATATATATATATATATATATATATATATATATATATCGCCAAGTATTTTGTTGCAGTTGCATTAAAAACTGCTTTAAGTGATTTCCAGAACAAAATATTTATCAGGTTCACTATGTATGTATTGAAAGGCATTGCCACTGCGTTTAAAATGAGTACAAGCCCTATGAACCGGGCCCCCTTAAAATTTTCACGGTAGGCTTGCAAATGAACTATAATATACTGATGAACTATAATATGGTTGGGTTTCATCCCCTACATTTTTGGGCTGGCTACCTGCCTGCAAGCCATGATTGTTTCAGATATTAGATTTGAAGGAAGAAGTAAAACTAATTCTATATGTTGGAGCACCGTACATTTATACATTTCGTTCTCTCATCAGCTGTCCCTCCAAGTTATAAGCATCAATAGTGCGAAAGGAACCAGTGCCTGCCCAGATTAGCGCTTAGGCTGGAACCTAGGGCGGCATATTTAGCCCTCTCTTCCCCGCCATTACATATTCTAATAAGATTTTCGCTTTTTGTTTAAACCTGTTGATTTAACTTTTTTTTTTTTTGTAGCTGCGACTGAATGTTAGACCTACTGTTGACAAAAATTTAGTGTTATCCAGTCGCGAAGGTACATGTGGGCATTCCTATCCCAGCTAACACTTGCAGAATTATCCTTTGAATTATATGTCCTTGCACAATTATATATATAAAAAATCCTTTGAATTAAATGTCAGATACACCTTTATGTTTATGTTATCTCCAGAAAACTTTTTACTAACGAATATAAAATGAATACATTTTATGGAAATATGTTATTTTTTCTAGAACAATGCCCAAAATATTTCGCGTTTAAATATGTAGTAACAGACATCTATGAATGGCATCTTGCTCAATCTCCAACCAATTGGTATGGCGCCCTCTTAATATTTATACCATTGCTCTTTCCATGGAGCATGTTCATCCATGTTCCTGTACAATGAGCGCGGCTTAGCAGACCAATGAGGACACTAGTGCAAACATGTGTCAGAGACTAGAGGCGTCATTTAGAGGGGATAAGGAGTCAATTGGCTTTCCAAGGAGTTCAGGTCGCAGTATGATATTTAATATTAGATTAAACTTAGAGAGACAGAGATGCAAACAACAGAAGTATTTCTGTTTTAGCATTCATTGATAGCACTATAGTTTATTGTTACTGAAATCCCTATCTGTTTTAAATGTAACTAAGAAATTTGTTTTTACGAAGATATTAGTTTCTAAGACTCAACTCATGAGAACAACTAATAAATTCTTTGTCTTGAAATCAAAGTTACTCACTTTGTTTCCCCTAAGATCATTTGAATCAGTGTTGGTAAGTTACTTGTAAAAATGTAACGCGTTACAATTTACTTTACTTGATCTTAAAATGTAACGCGTTACTTGACCCAAAAAAGTAACTGTTACTTTACTTCGAAAGTAACGCGTTACTTTTAGGTCCGAAACAATATGTGGAAAAGAAATTATTACTTCAGTTTTCCGTACTGCTATTACTACCGATATTATTATTATTATTATTATTGCATGTTCTGAATCGATTTATGTAAATGCAAGGACAATTTTTTACTTGACAACTATATGAACATTTTAATGTAATGGAACATTGACTAAAATGCCATACAGCGTTACTCGTAGGGATGGGCACGAGTAAATTCGAGCAAGTTTTCTTTGAAACTCGATTCGACTAGAAACAGACATCTTTGGGCTCGACCCGAGAACTCGGCTTGAAAAATTTCCTCCAACTCGACTCGAATTCGGGTCGAGTTTCGAGTCGAGTCGACTCAAATCTGGTGTATAGTTTCGAGTACTCTCTTCAAGTATCTTACATAGACAATATAATTATTATCAATGGTACTACTACTACTACAACTTCTTTTTCTTCTTCTATTATTATTATTATTATTAGTAGTAGTAGTAGTAGTAATAGTAGTAGTAGTATAACAACACTGTGTATAAACATGAAATATAGGCGGTTTATATATGAATACGTTGATTGCCAACCTCGGTAGTCGTGAAGTCTAGGAGTAAAGAATATTGTTCACGAGCTTCTGAATTTGGGTTGAGGGTTTAGGTTGAGTATTCGGGCTCGAGCCAAACGTTGTTAAAAGTTATAGGGCACTGGCCAAATATCTTCAAAACTGCTCGCCCCGGGTTTAGAATTGTCAACAACTCGAGCAGTTCGGCACACAGCTCATTCACTATCGACTCAAACCGAGAACTGAGCTGAGCCAACAACTCACCCAAGCGAGTCGGCTAGAGCCCTTCGCTCAGTTGAGTCGAACCGAGCAGATGGCTTATTCCAACCAAGCTAGCTCGAGCCGATGGTTCACCCCAAGCGAGCCGGCTCGAGCCATCGGCTTAGTTAAGCCGAGCCGAGCTAAGCTTGTTTTTTTTTAATTCTTGTAATCTCGCTATCGAGACGAGACGAGATGCGAGCAGTGTTCCCTCTCGTGAGCAACACTAAAAATATTCCATATTACTGCTTAGCTTACATTTCTCATGCCTTTCGCTTTCCAGTGTAATCAGTACATGATTTCAAAACGAGCGAGCCACTTATCCAACTCGACTCGACGCCAAAAAAAGTGAATCGGTTCGGAACTCGACTCGAGAATATTACTTTTGACTCGACTCAAAACTCGACTTGGATTCGAGTCGAGTTTTAGCTTGACTCGTGCCCATCCCTATGCGTTAAAAAAATGGTGCTTATTATTATTCTGCTAAACTAATTATATAATAATAGCAATATTGCTATGTAAAATTAAAAATACAGAATATAGAGAAACATTACACTACAACTGACGAAATGAGAAAACATGAACTGGGGGTGAATCAAAATTGCCAATAACTCTAAAATCGATATATGCTTTTTAAATTTAGTTGTTCCAAACTCTATAATCAACGGGACTTTAGGATATGCAAACTGATCTAAAAGAATCCTAATATTACATACCATCAACATTACATCAATAAAGTAGGCCTGGTCATCAGAACACCCTTTATTCATATTAAATCCTTACTGAATGTCGTTCATTATGGCACCCTAATTATTGATAAATATTTCCCGCCGGGGCACCACTTTACTTTTAAATTCTGTTCAGCAGTGGCGTACTTACGATTTTGTTTCGTTGAGGCTTTGCCTGAAAATGTGAAAATTCTGCAAGATATTTTATATACTTTACTACAGTAAGTAAGATTTCGGGGGTAGGGGGCTTAAGCTCGGGAGCCCCACCCCTAAATACGCCACTGCTGTTCACTATCATCTTCAGCTTTTAAGAAAAAGTATTCTTTCAAATGTTCGAACGATTAAATATTTTCGTTCTCCATCTTTATATATATATAACACCATTCAAAGTAAAATAGACTACCAATACCATTGCACTCGTAGTTCACCCACTGAATGTATTGATTCGGAGCTGCCAAATCTAAGACAAAATCTTCCAGGTGCTTGCAATCAGTACACGTGATTTTCCTGAGGCTGTCCTCATCTTCCGAAAGCAGCAGGTGGCACTATGTTTTGTTATGTAAATAAACAAATCAAATTGTATCTATGAATGTATTTGCAAGCCTACCAACGTAAAGTTCGTAAGGCAAAACGGGAAAATGCACATCGAGATTTCCCGTTCCGCCTTGCATTAAGGTGAAAAGTGATAACAGGTTTTACATGCTAATTTCATTGCTAGAGCTCATAAGGCGAAACGGGAAAAGGCGAAGAGTGCACGAATTGTCGGTCACTGACATCGTTCATGCTCCATTGTTCCATTCTGAGAAATTCACTTACAGGAAAGAAACATTTGTTTCCGAAAAAAAAATTGCATATATTGTAGTTACTCATCCGAAATGTAACGCGAAAAAGTAACGCAAACTAGGTACGTTACTTAAAAATTTGTAACGCGTTACCGTTACAGTTACTTTGGAAAAAATGTAATTCGTTACTAGGAAACGTTACTTAAAAAGTAACGCGTTACTTGCGTTACGTTACTTCCCAAAACTGATTTGAAGTGATGACCTGGCGATATCGTATTTTCTTTCTCACTCGTTTATAACTGATAATTTCCCTAGATTGCTACGTAACTTTCAAGTTATTAAAATTTACCACTGCAGAAACTTTGGATATTGTCGGAAGAAAGAATACTCCAAAATATGATAATTATAATATTAGTAACTTTCAAGAAAGAAAGTGACATAGAAGATTGCAGTAATTATAGATACTAAGTCGATGTTCATACAACAAAGATTCAGGAAAGTATCTTGAGAGACAGCGTCACAAGGTTACATCAATAAAAGAATAGGAGTTTGGATTCATATCAGGTGAGGATGCGATGTTTGAAATCAGACAAATGGTGGTAATATACCAAGAAATATATGTAGTGATATTGACATGGGGAAAGCTTATCACAGAGTACCGTGTGAAGAGTTCGGAAGATCCATGAGAAGTACACGTGTGCTACAAAAGTACATTCGCCTGGTCCAAGATATGTATGAAGAAACTAGGACCAGAATCAAGAGTATTGTAGGCACCACGAACTGGGTATCTCCGAGATTCGGATAACATCAAGGATATTTCTTGAGTCCATATGAATTCAACCAAGTTACGGATGTCCTATCTAAAGAACAAAAGATGCATCACGTTGATTAATGCCCTTTCAGGTTACATTGCGTCTTATGTAATATAAACACAGAAATATTATCAGAGGCGTATTTTCTGGGCTACCGGACCTACCCTAGATTATTACAAAATAAAGTTATTATAATATAAACTAATTTGTGTTGATAATTTTATAATTTAGTGTCTTCTTTCAGTGATACAGGTTTCTTTGAACTTTGTGTATTTAGAAATTTTCAGTAACTTCTTTGCACGCAGTCTGTCTCGCTTTCTAAAGAGATCGACACGACAATGTAGCAAAAAACTCTGCCCTAATTACTACAGAAAGAATTATAGCTATCAACGTATTCCCATCGTTCTACCTCCATCCATAGCGTACGAACACGCTGCCAGGCAACATCAATTGCTTCTAGAGTAACCGGTTTCTTGGGCGTGAGCGAAGGGTTAAAGGGAAGTTATATGAGTGATGAGAGTGCATTTTGAAAAACTCTCGAAATTGGTTCGCACATCTCGGGCCTCTTTCCATAACGGTTTGCGTGAACACAATACAAATTTGGTGTTTTTTATTAGTTTGCTGTAGTCGGCATAACCACTATAAATTCTTGTTTAATTATTTGCGTTACATTGCGAACTCTCCTACAGATTGAGGCTCCTTCGTTCGCTAATCACCTATTGGGCGCTTTTCATTATTCGCACAACTTCCATTTACTCTGTTGATTAGTTACAACCTATCGAAAGCAAAACATACGAGCACTTATCCCTTAACTAGTCGCGTGAAAAAAGTTACTTAATTAGTCGCGTGCGGAATTTTGTTCCGCATAATAACTACATAGTAAAACTCGTGTAATATTTGTTTTTTTAAAAATTTTTATTTAATTTTAGGTTAAAATATTTGTTTTAATGGTCGTCTTAAGTTATTTTATGCTATTGACTAATTATCCTCCTCCTGCAAGTTCAGTCCTCCTGCAAGATACAGGAGGCCCAGCAAGGCCTTTATTTCTTTAATATTAGTATTTTGAGCATCTCTTTCTCTGCTATAAGCGTGTTTCAATGCACTGGTTTGTAAATTCAACGATTCTCTCCAGGATAGGCGTACTAAAGAACAAACTCCAAAATTCGCTCGGCGTTTTCACTTCTTTAGCATGTCCTTTGACTCCTGGTAAATGGGTCAAAATATTCTGACTTCTTCTTCGTATAATTTGCCGTGGAGCATGTGCGTACCATTTAGTGACATTGTCCTTTCCTAGAAGATATGTTCCCCGTGCAGTAGTATTTGAGAGTGATTTCACATGATTTGCTTGTGGCAACACTCCACCTTCATCTGCTGATTCTTCACTGGCAGAGATATGGTCGCTTTCTTCAATGATATCTTCTTCATCGCCATCTTCCAATTTCGGAACATCTAAATTGTCGTCTTCAGCCAGAACTTCCAGTAACATGTTTCTAATTCTGTCCACATCACGTTCATGATTATCCATTTTGAAAGAAAAGACTAACTCTCTTCTCTATGTATTTATTTTCAGAGCGCACAATGCACATATAAACCGCTTATAACTTCAGTTGCTTACAAATGAACTGTACCTGAAAATATATTTTTGTAAAATAAATTTTAAAAAATAGTGGTGGTGGCGCTTGCTTGTGATATGTTTCGTAGTCACCGAATCGCTTAATTGTTGTCGGCTAAAAACAATAAACTGAAAGAAAGCGTAGAATTTGTAGGAGCAAAAAGGGTAACTTATTTAGTCGCGCGCGGAACTTTGCTCCGCAAACTGCATCACTCCAAAATAAATAACAAAATATTCACTAGTGTCTTGGGCAACAATTCAAATATGTATTGTTGTTTAATCATGAAACTTTAAAAGACAGCTAGACAAAAGTTCAAAAGCATACGATCGAAAGTAAGGAAAACAAAAAGAGAAATGTAAAAGTGCGGAACAAAATTCCGCATGCGACTAATTAAGGGTTAATGTAGCAAATGAAGGTAGAAATGTACCACCATTTCTCCATAATAAGATAAAAGTCTTTCTAGTGAAGAGCAAATCGTATTTATCTACTTGATAAAAGAAGTGTGTTGTAAGGTTTTCTCGTGTTTAGAAGACTATAATGGCGCGAAAACTTAATAATAATAATAATAATAATAATAATAATAATAATATAGTAACCAACTTCATTAAGAAACGTGAAAGTATGATATATTTTAAACCTGCGACATAGCCAATTCAGGGGAGGCTATTTTGTCCGAAATCATGATTGTTTCGGCAAAATCGGAACGGTGATAAGTGATGTACTGAAGTTACTGTACCGCTTGCAGGAAAATGAAGAGCTATAAATAAAAAAAAAGAAAGAAATTGAAGAATCAAAGTACTTGTGTGCTTTTACTTTTGTCGTGCAGTAAAGTAGTTGCAGAAGAAAGCTTAAAAGTGAGTGGGAGACTCTGAAAGTAATTTGTATAATAAAATTGGAAAATTACCTTTTTTTTTCGAGTTTAGCAAAGAGATGAGCCAAAAATAAAAATAAAAAGTGGTGCAAATAGCGTCAACAATTTGTATTTTGTGTTGTTAAACAGGGATTTGTTTAAGTGTAATGACTGAAATCGAGTTAATAAGTTGCTTACGTCTGTAGTGATAATGTGGAGGAAAGAGAGGCAGAGCAAGCTTCAGGAGGGTTTCTATTGACAATTAGTGCACTATAGAAAGCTTATTAAATGTGCCCCTTTTTAACCGCCATTCATATAACAAAAAAAAAAAACTTGAAATTATGAAAATGGTAAGACCATTTCCTAAATTAAATTTATCTGAGGTTGTTAAAGAAAAACATCGTGAGTACACATATCATTTTCCATTATTTTCTTATGATAAGTTTTATTGGTTGTAAGGTAGTTCGCCTATGCCGTAAACGTCGGCAGATCAACGATGGGTTATTAGCGACCGCTCGCCAAAAGTTGGCGGCCCGGCAGCGTCCATAAGCTGAAGCCCCACATCCGTTTTGAAAATTATAACACCAGAGGGTTACCAGTGGCAGAGATGCAACGAAACGCCAACGGACCACAAAATTACTTCCCGAAAATATGTTAAGCTACCCATATATGTGATTTGTATACATTAAGGTGACTCTGAAAACCAATAAAATAAATAACCCAGGTTGGGCGCGAAGCACGAACCTTATGATTACTAGGCACGTGCTCTTCTGACTTCGCCAAGCAGACATTGATCAAAACCTCGTTCGTAGATGGATAAATCGTTGAGGTCCTTCTAATTTGGTCAATCAGGGTACTTCTTTAACCGTGTATCTTCAACGATAACCGTTTAGAATAAGTTAAAATGCCTTCGACATGTAATTTCATAACAAAACAACGCAAGTGTATTTACTTTACTTTATAGTTCTTCCATGTTGACTTTCTAATGATCAACAACAGTTGTCATCTAATTTCATACCATTATACGCACATAGCAAGAGTTTTGACTTCGTAATGTACAGGCAAGGATTACTTTTGACCCCCGGAGCTAACCTCAGGAACAATTCGTCAGGAAAAAATGGTGTATAATAATTACCGTATGCACACGACTGGCGATAGTTTGTATAGGTCCCTTTACGATTTCCAGCCACGAATCGAAAGAGTGCAGACCAAAGTGAATTCCTCGCTGATATGCAGTGATCACTTCAACACCGTGACTCTAGATATCTGTTTCGACTATACGAAACCCTGACGCCAATACAACACTAGCGGCAATCCTTCGACGCGTCGCTATATCGATTATCAACATTTGGGCTACCAGGTGATGGAGCACTTACATGGGATCTAACTTATCTTAATTATTTTGTTGGAAGTGTTTGTTATTCAGCAATATTAAATAGGCAAGCAATTGATTTATAGCACTATTTTTTGCCAAGTATTACGTAATTGTTTCTGTATTGTTTTTTTGATAGAAGTGTTCCTTTGCAGCACCGAGGCTGCATGAAACATTGATATAAAGGCTAAGCTAGAATCTGAACGATGGTAATTTGTTGATCAGTTACTTACCGAGAATTCAATTTGCGACCATGTGTAGAAATGGTGTGCGCGATAGCGACTGGACGGTTAGGAAGAGCGTAGGCGTAACCAGGCCCCCGCAACCAGTTACTAGTTACTCCAAAGAGGAAGAACTCGTTTTAGTATTATTAGAAATTGTTTATTACTATTATTATTAATGTAAAGGTGTTACAAGGGTTAGAGTAACCCAAGGCATGAAACCAGTAATCGCCACATGATATTATAAATGTAGAACATACTTTTGGAGAATTGAAGATTTTAAATCAGTAAGAAGAAAACATAATATATGAACTTCAGTGGAGATAACATCGTACAGATATAATCTACAAAATGTAAATATATTAAAATACCTAGGTTCCACTTTAGATAAGGATGGAAATTTAGATGCAGAACTAGAGCAGATTATGAAAGTGGGATGGAACAGCTGGAAGAAATCTATGGCATTCTTCAAGACAAAAGGATAAATGTAAAAGTGGAAAGAAGAGCGAAGAAATAAGAGAGATCATTAGAATGGATAAAATGTCAAAGAACGTATAGGAGAGAAGACTAAAGTGATATGATCATGTTATGACAAGAAGTTATGGTTATTCCAAGAAGCGAATGTAGAAAATAGAAGCAGAAGGCAAACGAGATAAAGAAAGATCAGAACGATAGATAGAGTTTGTGACGATGGAGTTCAAGAAGAGAGGTTAATGGAGGATTATGTTAGGAGTGGCCAAGATTAAGATAATTAAAAGCGTAGACCCGTGTAAGCAGGGAACAACAAATAAAAAAAGGAAATCGGAGATAATTCTTTATATATTTCATGACGTTATATGTTTGCCATCAAAACAAACAAGAAATCATTAAATATCAGACTATCTTTGGGGTTCGAGAGTCAGATATTGCAAAACAATGCATAGCTTTATTGTTTCAAAAGTATGTTTCGTGCAATACGAAAAAGGCTCTTAACTCTTAACTGAAACAACATATAAAGTGCTAAGAATTTTTCTTTTTTCCTTGTTCCTTTTCTTGAATTTTACTTATCTTTCCAATGTATTCACTACAAAAATGAGATGTTAATGTAATCTACAATTATGCTCTTTAGGATAATAGATACAAGTGATTAATAAAACTGAATTATTGAGAATCTGAGCTTTCTAAAAAGAATAGAATGATTTTACCAGATCTGATAAATGATGAGAGAGAATGATTACTTTGAAGCACTCGACATATTTGTTGGGCATATAAACAACTGATTAAAAGAAACGATTTTTGGCATATATAGATTTTGACTCGTTTTTTTAAAAGTCCCTCTCGTAATTGCCTTTCAGAAACTACTAAAATTCATGGATGTTACTCCAGTCTAATTATCTTTTAATCCGAGTTAATGGCCATTTACTCAGTATCAGAATTTCAGGAGAATTCTATCAGATGTTTGCTGATACCAGATTTCTTCTTGAAGAATTCGTAAGAGACAGACATTAATCCATTACACGTATGCGCTGGGCCGAGGTCAATGGTGGCCAACGACCAAATATATTTTTTTTTGTCAAGAAACACACCTAATAAGCCGCTATCGGGGCTACAAATTAGGAACCCACCATCAACGTGGCAGGCTTACTTTCACGAAAAGTTTCGACTAGCAGAGCCATCATGGCGTAAATTCTTGAGCTGCTTTTCAATGTGTTGAAGAAAACTTGCTAATAAACTATCACTTCTCCCTCTACTATTTTCCTACCATTATAACCTAAGTAACTGTGTCAACAGAAATGCTTCTTCATGTATTATTCTATAATAGTTTAAGGTTTAGCGTATTTTCAGTTGAGAAAGAGTCTTCGCGGTTCAAAATTCTAAAATGAGTGCTCCTGTCAATATAGTACACACTAGAAGTTTCAACTGAAGAATCCTTTTATCAAATGAAAATGTGCTGTATTTTATATGGAGTAACGTGAGAAGAAGCATTCTAGTTAATACACTTCTATAGGTTATCTAGGTGGGAAGAAATAATATACTTAAATGCGAGAGGAAGAAGTGTGAATTTGCCACAAGAGTTTCAATACAACAAAGTTATGTCATGAATATATGTGCAGGTGTAAATACTGTATGTTACAGAATTTCACTTAATGTAATCACAGTGTATCGAAGAGTAATTATTCATAAATCTATAAATTTAGCGGGAGACACGGTGGCTTGGTAATGGTATGTCCGAAGTCGAGGTAAGTTTGTGGTGGACATCTTGTCCGTGGGTTTCTCAGGGTACTCCCGTTTTTCCTTCTTTGTCATTCCATCCATTCTTCTATCATTCAGTTGTCTTAATCATCGTCTCCCTTATACTGCTTGTAGACGATCCAAGAAAGCTTGAACAAGTGTCTTGTTCAAGACCATTCAAGTCTATTTGATGAAAAGGGCGTCAGCACTGACGTCATTTTTGTCTTGAATTCAATAGTTTCGTCCAAGAGATTTCGTTTCGGTCCTGTTCTAAACAACCCAATTCAAGAGCATTCAATAGCCAATGAGCGCTCGAATTGAATTCAGGAAAATACAAAACAACTATGATGGCGTCGTGAGATAGAGCGGCATTTGTCGAATAAAAGTGTTTTTATTATTATTTTCCATAATTATCTGATGTTCAAATTGTGCTTATAATAATAAACAAAAGCTATTATCTGGGATGGTAGATATTGTTAGCATTTTTGTTGATAGTATAAACGATTTATATAGTTACAGTGCTTGCATGTCCATAACTATTGTTAAATTTTGAGGCAATGATAGGTATAAGTATTAATTTGAGAAATTAATATACAAGAACATCAGGTGCAGATTAAGAAAGAAGACTTCATCAAATAAAAAATATATATTTGACTTATCTTGCTTTAATAAGACGTTTTGTACTCTTATTAATGTAGGATAATAAAGAATAATTGCGTACAGATTGATATGCTCAAAACTGAAGTACACTGGAAATTATTACATGTTATCCTATTATAAACTATGCAATTATTTTATTATGGAATTCACACGTAGTATTTCAGGAGTTATTTCTTAAGGTAGAAGTTATTTTCATGCGTGCAGGTTAATTTTATGAGGACTTTCCCGTAAGGTACAATTTGCATTCAGACATATGCCGCATATGAAAGTGAAAAAAAAAACACTAAAATCGAGACTGCTATTTAACAGTGTCAATCGGGAACATAGAAAGGGGCTCACGCGAGAGTGCGTCCGCCGGGAGGAGGCGCGTCGTCGACGGAGGTTATAGTGCAAGAAACATAAGATTAAGAATAGTGCAACAAACCCTTGACTTAGTATTCACTTATTTGAACTCAACTATAGCTGTTGCAATGATTTAATACTGGTAACATTAAACATCTAAACATAAAATACTTGTTCCCTACATTACAGAGGCATGTTCCGACAGTAGAAATTATTATCACAAACATCCTCTTTCATGCACACTCACACATTTTAACAGTAAAATTACTATTTGTTTGACAGGTTATTGTTAACCAGTACCAAATATGAGATGGGTTTGTGAAGAAAGTCTGATGCAGATATGGGCGGTAAGTCCAGTGGCTGAAAAATATATTATCATTACTTCGTTTGGTTTCCTGCGTTTTCGGCCTTTTCTTTAAACATTCTTGGATGTCATAACAAATAACATCAAAAGGTAGTCGTTGCCTAGTGATACAATTTTGGGAAACAGTTCGGTATTTTCTTGTTCAGTGGGATTCTGCGATCAGTACGCCATTTGAAGACTCATATTTTTAAAAAAGCTTAGTACAGGGATTTCGTATTTGAGCAGCAATTTACTCTTTTAACTTAAGCTAACCTAACCCGCTTTTAATGTAAAAGGGGAAAATACTTGGTGAAAATTCGAATGGGGTTACTACAAAATATTGACCTATTTTCTAAATTATTTAATATATCGGTGATCTCTTAAATTCCAAATGCCTGCAGAAAGTTAGGAAAGATATGCTAATATTATAGCTATTCATGCGCAGGTCTGAACTAAATCATTACACAGTTTCGCTTTCATTTGTTTTCACAGTCTCAGTCACTTGCTCTGGACTGCCACTTATCAACAAGTATATAAAACATGATTCAATACTTCTATGATCGTGTAAAAGTTCTTTCAAGACCATTCGAGACTCTTGTTCAAGTGTCTTGAACAATATTCTTTTGAACGTGTAAATTTGAGGTATTGAATGGCCTTGTTCAAGTTTTCTTGGATCGTCTACAAACAGCATTAGTCTAAAGGGCATAATCCTGGGATATTAAATTGAAAGATCTCTTTTCATTTCATTTTTTTATAAATTTAGCGGTACCCTGATATCTTCTCTAATGACTAGCGCTTTTATATGTGTTACACAAGGATTCAGGTTTGATTTTTGATGGAAAAATTTGAGCGCGTATCTGCTGGGGTTAAAGTTGAAACGGAAGTCGAAGCTTTAGCGTTGAAAATGAACATGCATTTCAACAAACATAACAAAAAATATTTAGCGTATTAGCAAGCCAAGCAGGGTGCGAATTACCGGGGGGATGAGGGGGATTTTCCCCCTCAATGTCATTTTATTCTCCCCAAAGAAGTCAGCTGAAGTATCCCCACCGGGGATGCTTGCTTTCCCCCCAAGCTATGCACAGTATAACTCCTAATTTCACTTATTTTTGTCATTGCTTGTAAGTTTAATCTTCCAGCTGTATTTCGAAATGATCTATGTAAACTATTCAGTTTTCGTCATTTCTACTTACCACCTAATTGCCCACCATTTTCAACGTTGTTTAGTTGAATTCATTTTCTACATTTGTATCGATTATCATCTTATTTTAATTCTTGTTATAACATGTTATTCATATTCAGCATGCGTTATAACATGTTAAGGATCGTCAGCAGAACGGTTTCTCGTTCTCGGTAAACGCATGATGCAATCTTTGCTTTCGCGCTTATAAATGAAGAAAACGTTAAATATACCGTGCTTAAATATACCGAAAATCATCGCATCGCATACTAATCCGAATACACAAAAAATATGGAGGTACCGGTTCCTAACATTTCCGACTTCCCTGCGAAGCATTGGATGCCCATTGTTGTCAAGGCTTACCTCCTGCCTACTTTGAACCCTCCTTGAAATCAGGGTATAACTTATAACTCTATTGAGAGCATGTCTGAGAATTACACTCTGTAGGGAATACCCTGTATATCTATTGAAAATTGACGGAATATGCACTTTTGTATTGTGTGTGCGTGGCTTCCTTTACGCTGATAAGGACCACCATCTAGTTTATGGAATTCGAAATAAGGCCTGTTGAAATTTGGCTTTTTCGCAACTTTGGATACCCCTAGCTCTGAAACTTTGCACTTTTCGCCAGAAGTCCATATGAATTTTCTCATTAACACCCTATATATACATATAATATATATATATATATATATATATACATATAATATATATATATATATATATATATATATATATATATATATAGGGGTAAGGCATTATTGTCTCATTTTGAAATTTGCACCTTCAAATTTTATGTTCTGTTGGCCTAATTTCATCCCCCCCTCAATATAGAATATCTAATTCGCACATTGAAGCCAAGTAATATACCACTATTGTAGTTTGAAACAAGTAAACCACAAAATGATGTAAGCAAGTGTTTCTGAACCTTTATTAGGCACAGAGGTGTACAGATACGTTTCTGTGAAAACCGTATATAAATTGCTCAATGCGTCAAGCAAATAAGTAATATTTATCTGCATTACATGTGTTAAAAATGTGATGTGTAAATTTTAATTAACAAATATTCAAGTTATTTATTTGCTGTAAACAGGGGCGGATCCAGAACGGATTTCTGCAGGCGGTGGGTTGTAATACTGATACTTAGAACTACTTTTAAGAGCTCCAAATTCTGGGATAGGGTTTATTTATTTATAAAATAAGAAAAATAAATACATGGAAGTGTGTCGGGACCGTAATACGGCAAATTGTCGATGCGTTCAAATATTAAATATACTTTTGATAAAGCGCATACTTTCAAATATTTAGGATCAATATTAACAGACGAAAATCATATGCACGACGAAATTAAATATCGATTAAAAGCATGGAATTCGTGTTACCAATCGTTTCAAAATCTCTTGTCGTCGCGAATTCTGTCGAGGAATTTGAAGTTTAAAATATATAAAACGATAATCATGTCTGTTGTTCTGTATGGTTGCGAAACATGGTCGCTTACTCTGAGGGAAGAACATAGACTGAAAGTATTTGAGAACAGGATCCTGGGAAGAATATTCGGACCCAAGAGGAACGAGAATGGGGAATGGCAGAAGCTTCATAACGAGGAACTACATAGTTTATACGGTTTACCCAACATTGTTAGGGTCGTCAAATCTAGGAGGCTTCGGTGGGCAGGTGATGTAGCTAGAATGGAAGAAAGTAGAAAAGCTTTCAAAGTGTTGACTGGAAAATCAATCGGAAAACGACCATTAGGAAACCTAGACACACATAGGAGGACAATATTAAGATGGGTCTCGCAGAGACAGGAATACAACGTAGAAACTGGATCCAATTGGCTAAGGATAGAAGTCAGTGGAGAGCTTCTGTGAACGCGGTATTGAACCTCCGGGTTCCATAGGCCATAGAGTTAATTAGTTAGTTAGTAGTTGTAAAATAAGAATGTTCTTACTTCTCGGGGGAGGGGGGATGGCCCCGATCGCCCACCGGATCCGCCCCTGGCTGTATATATACGCATGGAACAAATGTTCACGGGAAGTGTCTGTAGTGACTACTGTTTCACCTTAGAAAGATTGCAAAACGGAAATGACGGCAGATTGATGTGAAATCTTTGATTGCTTATTCTTCTGTTGTTCATATAGGTCTAGTGTTAATAGGTCTAATAACGATGGGGCTATGGGGATTTAGTGGTGTTCTTACATTAATAATTGTACACGGCTTGTGTTCTTCAGGATTATTTTGCCTTGCAAATATTTCTTACGAGCCTCTAGGGAGTCGGAGATTACTAATTAATCGTAGGATATTATCTTTTGTACCAAGCATAGGACTATGATGATTTTTATTAAGAATTCCTAATATCGCTGTACCATCTACGTTAAATTTATGAGGAGAAATTAGCTTGTTGAATAGAATTGTTGGCTGGTCATGATTAAGTATGTTATGCCTAGCCTTACTTTTTTTCTTTTTTTTTTTTGAGCCGCCTAGAGATTATGTTTATACTCATCTCTGAACGGTATCTTAATCGGTTTATTATATTAGTACTAATATTTGTCCTTTCAATAGTGTTCTTAAATATTTCCCTTAATTTCATTAGAATCCTCCTTGGTTGAGATGGATTAGAAGTAATATCACACTGTTTAGTTATTTATTATGAGAATGTTTGATCTCATAATGCCGGTATATTAATAGCCCTCTCTAACCGCATTGGGGATGTGGCAATTTTACTGGCCATTGCTTGAATACTGAATTATGGAAACTAAAGTTATGTTTTTTACTTATATAGAGTTTTGAATAATAATGAAATAGTAATTATTTCTAGTTTAGTTATTTTAGCAGCAATAAGAAAAAGTGCACGCATTCCTTTTTCTGCATGATTACCGGCGGCGATAGCTGCACCAACAACAGTATCTGCATTGGCCCTAGTGATGGGTACATTCCCGGGAAGATATTTTTCGGCAATATTCCCGGGATGTTCCCCAAAATGAGAATTTTCCGGGAATTTATCTGCAATCATAAAGAGAATTGCATTCTATTACTCAGGAGCGTCATTTCAGATTTTCCTTGGGTGGGAGCAAGACCTGAATTCTGTAGAAACTCAGTAAAATTTCTCGTTTCTCACTGATTTACCATTATTTTTTTGATAAAATCTATAGAAATCTCAAACTCAGGGGGCAGTTGCCCCTTCCTGTCCCCCTAAATGACGCCCCTGGTATTACTATATTACGATTTCAAAGTTCGTTTTTATATCAGAGTATATTATTACTGTTGTCCCCAGAGGAGTCTTTAGAATGTATATTCTGAACAATGTTATGTTATTTCATTAATATTTTATTATATTTAGAGAGTACGCAAAATGGATATTTATTTATAATATGTGCTATGAAAGTAAATATGTTTCAAAAATGGTATAGTAAGTCCACATTCTTTTAAACCGCTAAACAGTTTAAATTTACATGTTACTGGATTTTCTAAACTTCTATTACTGATATTATAAACATATTAAATTGTTAAATGTTATAAACAAATTAGGTTGGTTAACAGCCAGACCACACATGTTCCACCATTTTGTCAACATTTGCACATAAATATGTATGTTCACAATATTTGCAAGATACTTTCCTGTCTTTATCATTTTGCATGTAACATTGCCACACACAACTTTTCTTCTTGCCCATTTCTCGAAATTCCATGCGTTAATTCTTATGTAAAAGAAGTTCGAGTACCTCTTCAGAAATTCTAGTCAAAGAGACGAGACAGACAGACGGCTATTACTAACGGTGGTTCAGGGTTTATTAATAGTACTTCATTTGTATCTCTACATAATTCTATATTACTTTGTAAAATAGTTTCTTTTCATCATTTGCAAATTAGTACTTTGCTACTTTAGGTGATTGTTTAGCTTTGGCGAGTAAGATTTTGCACCTACTTTTTTGCAATATTCTATTCCGATGTTGTTGTTTTGTAGTTTCATACGTTAAAGTACGTTACGAACATTAAATTTAGACAGCATTGCCGAGCGAGCGTTAGCAAGTGAAGGTGGTTTAGAGCCCCGTAGGGCACGTTGTTTTCTATCTTCGTTACAAACAATTCACTTTCTTTCCTTTCTTCGACTTACCTTTACGGTTTGTACAAATCCCCTACTGCCCCAAAAAAATGTGTTCGATACTTTCTTGACTACTTGACAGGGGTGTAGCCAAGGGGGCCCATCGGGGCCAGGCCCCCCCAAATTGTTCCCTACCCCCCAAATGACCAGCTTTTATAACATCATAGTAAAATGATCTCGCTTCATTCATTTAAAAGTAACAAAGTTTATTGACAATTAATAATTTACGGTAAAATAGTATGGAGAAATATTGTTTTTCCATACCGATCGAAAAATAATATGGTATCTCTTCCTTTCACCGATCGAAAAATAGGATACTTTTTTGTGACACTGATTACGCAATTTACTGCGATTTATATTTGACAGTTTGAAGACATACGTTTTAACAAGTGAAGCATAAATAAAAAAAAAAAGGTAATAAGAGATTGTGATTGCTATCAGAGATGGAAACATTGGTGAACATTGTGACTAATTATAGTGCTGCCACCTAGGAGTTTACGTGGGAGAAATTAACCTATCGAACCATGTAGTAAGCAAAGGTAATACACGGAGTTAACATGTAAAATTGTGCGGTAGTGAAATTGTTTCGAAATAATGTCGTGATGATGAGAAGTTAAACGAAGTGTATCAGTGGTTTGTATAAAGAACCGGGAGCATTTTGAGTGAGTGATTAATATTCACAAATTCTAAATTTAAATCTCTTTTTCATTCTTTCATATATTTGGTTAACTTTAAGGTGAGTATTGGTACCCACTTGGGAATGGCCCCGACTCCTATTAGATTTAAAGTGCATGTAATTAATAACTGTTAGATATTGCAAATATAATGTTTAGTTTTGTGTCTGGCAACAGTGGAGTTTTTTGTGTGTATTCGCTAGAAGAAGAAGAAGAGAGAGAGACTGCCTCGTGCAAAGAGATGTGTGCTAAAATGGTAAAATAATTGAAAACGTTCTTGTTTGTATTATTAATATTTAGATTAAATAAAACCATCAAATAATCAAGTTCCTGTGCATCATACTCCCAATTTTTAACAATAACCTTAGATTTGGTAAAATATTTCGAATTAAATTGAATATAATAACCTCTAATTTGAATCGAAATTGTTGGACTTTGAATGAATTGGTCTATAGAAGCTAAATTACATTGAACGACATTAAACTGTGATTGCGGATCAATTTCACCAAGGAATTGGTTTGCTAGAAGTTATATGTTGTTTGTTGAAGTTATTTGTTATAATAAATTATATATCTCAGTTGAAACTGATTCCTTGTAATTTTAAAACTGTTTAAATAACCTTTCACCAAGTCTGTTTTCCGTAACCACTCGGGAAATGCAGTGTACTCGTCGTTCCTTTGACATGGGTGCTGCACAAGGTACTATAAATACAGCCATAAAACAAAGGTACTAAACTGATTTGTAAGTACAGTATTTTTTATATGCTTTAACAAGTGTTTTAAAAGACATAGAGGATGGAAAATTTGGTGAGAAACAATGGTTTTATTCAATTTGGATTTCATTCGGTCTCTCTTTTATTTTTTTGCTCACTGTAATAAAATAATTATGTTTTCTTTAGTCACGAATAATAAATAAATATTTTTGTCAGGAAACAGTAAAGAAATTAAGTGAAATTTCAAAATAAAATCAATCTTGTGTAGATAGGTTCTGTATACAAGGACTTAAATTTAAATATAAAGGTAACCACGAAAAGTTTTGTTGCTTTTTCACCCACCACGTTCGAACATCGATATGTCACCTAACCTGGAAGATCAAAAATAGTCCCCATCAGCATCGACGAACTTCTGAAAACGTTCTGGAAGGCCATCGAATCCATCGCGGTAGAACTTGGTGGGCCGTGAAACGAAGAAGGTATCAGGTGCATTTTGGTGGGCCGTGAAACGAAGAAGGTATCAGGTGCATTTTGGACTTCTACGCAGGATTTGAACTGGCGTCCTCTAAGGTGATTGTTCAGAGAATGGAACAGCTGATAATCGGACGGTGCAATACCCGGAGAATATAGTGGTTGCAATATTGTTTCCCATCCCAGGCGGCGAATGATGTCCTGAGTCATCCTAGCCACGTGGGACTTAGCGTTGTTCCTTAAACAAGGACCCATTTGCAATTCAGAAGTGATGACTCCAAAGTTTTGAGTTTTTCTTGAGCACAGCTCAACTGCTGACACTACACAGTTGCATTGATACTCTGACCAACTTGTAGCAGTTCCCGATGCACGATGCACCAGACACATAGAAGGACCTTCTTCTGGTACAGTGCTGGTTTCGGCTATTTTGAAATCGGTTCATGGGATTGTAACCAATGATGACGGCGCCGTGGAGCTTCGTATAGGACCCACTTTTTATCTAATGTCAACACCCTGTCCAGAAATGGCTCCGAAACAGTAATAAACACAGGTGACTGCCGCGTTGCCATCTGGCCCGGATTCAAAACATGTGAGATCCATCACCCAACTTGTAGTGCTTTCCAAGTTGATGGATGTGCTGCCGAATGGTTTCTCCACAAACTGAATTGTAGTCCCAGTTCCTCTTTGTACATGTGTTGGTCTTCCGGCACGTGCTGTTTTCGGGTGTTTCGTCAACGTGCTTAAACTTGTTAAACCATCACTGCACTGTCCGCGTCGTCACGACACCCTCACCAAAGGCCTGGCATATCTTCTGCCCCGCTACAGCGGTGTTTGACCTCCATCTGAACTCGTTCAGCATACATGCTCTTCTGACGCTCTGTGGATGTCCCATGTACCCCCTGTCTTTACGCAAGCTCACGGTGTATCTGAATTGCCACAATCAAGTAGTATGTTGGATATACCCACACCAACAACTGGCCTCCGCCTTATCTCCACTCGCATTCAACTCACGGTGTGAGGTCTAATTGAACACAGACCTCCACGAAAAGGGAAAGAACTTTCTTGGTTACCTTTATAGTTATGCACAAAAGTATAGCGTTTGGTCCCGGACAGAAGTTCTTGATTAAGCATAATAAAAACTATCTTGAATTTAATTTATGGAGAAAATAATAATAATAATAATAATAAGCTAAATTGGGGTGTTTTTAGTTTTCCAGAAAGAATCCAAAATTTTCCTTTCCTTCAGGCCTCTAAAACACTAGCAGCAACACATTTTTTTACTTTGTACATTGTAGCTGCCCTCCCTCAAAAACGACGGGCTCCTCCTACACAAACTTGCTGGCTACATCCCTGCTACTTGAACACTACTATCAACTCATTTCTTCCGTAAATCATCCTACTTTTTGACAGTTTTGGCCTCCCAATACTAAACAATTACTCTTGTTTAGTACAAATGAAAATGGAACTTTAAAAACGTTATTATTAGTTATATAAAGTACTATCAAAGAATTTTAATTTTTTTAACTTCCGAATTCTTTAAAACCTAGAAGTAAGTCATAATATATAAAAATAAAGTAATTAGTCATATAGTTCATATAATTTGGAAAATAAAATAAAGAAATGGAAATAAATTCCTTCCCGGGAGTATGTAGGCCAGTGAATATTCCCATTTTTTACATTCCTTCCCACCGTGAATATTCCCACTGCCCATCACTAATTGGTCCATTCTTTTACACTTGTAACCACCGGGGTTTATCTATTAGTTCGTTTTATAGACGTTTTATTAAATGCGTATGCATGTGATGTATTACTTCTGTTGTCGGGCTTAACAGTATTTATAGCTGGTATTGGAGCTAATTATGAATATGATTTAAAGATTATTGCATTGCCTACTTTAAGTCAGCTCGGCCTTATAATAATGATTTTATCTATGGGATTCCTTGTATTAGCTTTTTTCCACCTGCTAACACATGCCTTATTTAAGGCATTACTCTTTTATGTGCAGGGCCGATCATCCATGGCGTAGGGGACACACAAGATATTCGTAGAATAGGAGCACTTGTAGATCAAATGCCTCTTACTTTATCTTGCTTGAATGAAGCTAATTAATCATTATGTGGAATGCCATTCTTAGCAGGATTTTATTCTAACGATTTAATTTTAGAGGTTTCTTCTTTGTCCTTAATTAATGTAGTTAGTTTTTCTTACTATTTTTTTCTATGTGCTTAACTGTATGCTATTCTGTACGTTTAAGATTTTATTTGACGGGTAGGGGCTTGGCGGGGCCATTATTCATTCTATTAGAGATAATGAAGGTTGAATTATATGTAAGGGCATATTAGGGCTACTAGTGATGGCTATTTTAGGAGGTGCAAGATTAAGTTGATTAATTTTTCCTAGTATTAATTGTGTTGTATTACCTTTATGTTTAAGAATAGGTGCTTTACTTGTTAGTGTGGTGGGCCTGTGAATTGATGTTTTATTAGCTAATTATTCTATCGGCCAATCTTTGATATGTGTAAAGTTTTATCATAATTCTACAATAATATAAAGTATATGATTTTTACCTTACCTTTCAACAAATTATATTAATTATTAAACTAACTTTACATGTAGGAGGAATATACTATAATAGTATTGATCAAGGCTGAAGAGAATATCTTGGGGCCCAAGGTATATTTGATAGTTTTAAGGGCGGTTCAATGTTAATTCAACAATCACAAGACAATTTATTTAAAATGTATCAATTAATTTTTTAGTCTTTACTATCTTCCTTTGTTTCTTTATGTTTGTACTAGCAGCGTTCACCCCGCTTCGCTGCGGTCACCCCGGAACGCAATAAACTTTGTTACTTAGATAATTTTTACTTTTTCGCTTTCAAGTGATATGATAAAAACCATAGAAGATTGCACTAATGTTAACATTATATCGCCTGTCATTTATGTTAACCCGCCCCGCTTCGCTGCGGTCACCCCAACCCGCCCCGCTTCGCTGCGGTCATCCCGGAACGCAATAAACTTTGTTACTTAGATAATTTTTACTTTTTCGCTTTCAAGTGATTTATAGCGCCTGTCAGTTATGTTAACCCGCCGAGTCACAGGGTCATGCGGGTTGCATATAAATACGTTTATTTTTATACCTATGATGAACTAATAACAAAGGATTTGTACGTATGGACACCTGAATGGTCAATTATCTCAAGACACTGGTAATTGAAAATTAAAGTGATATGATAAAAACCATCTAGGGTCCACATCCTAACAACCCCCCAAAAATGAAAGAAATCGGTTCAGCCGTATTAGCGTGATGAGCGGACAAAGGATTTTTTGTACGTATGGACACTTGATTGGTCAATTATCTCAAGACACTGGTAATTGAAAATTAAAGTGATATGATAAAAACCATCTAGGGTCCAAATCCTAACAACCCCCCAAAAATGAAAGAAATCGGTTCAGCCGTATTAGCGTGATGAGCGGACAAAGGATTTTGTGCGTTCTCTTTTATATATATAGATATTCAGGTAACTTATATTGAAAGCATAGTATGGAAGATACTAAGAAGAGAAGTATACTCCTTGAATATCAATCTCTGAGAAGAGTACTCTCTTTTTTTACCTCAAAAAGGTAATGTAATGTTGTTATACTAAGGGGGTTATAGTCATTTAATGTTAAGAGATGTTAACGGTCTAATCCGCTAAATATAGAAGTTAGCAGCTTCTTCTTGAGTATTCACATCTCCTTAGTTGGGGAGAATAAAGTCCCAGTGATATCATTAACAGTGAAATGCTTCTTTTTGGCTTCAACTAAACAAATAGGGGTCAAAGTAACCACAAGTTCAGGTCGAAACTGAGTGCAATTTTTGCTTCCTATTTGAGTTAAGTTGATAACAACACCTTTTGGATGCAACCCAAATATTATACTTAACTATTATCCCTATTGCTTAGTCAGCTCATGTTAGAGATCCTTGGTTTCATTGGTGGGAAAGTCCTATGAGAAGAATTACTAAAATTGTTAATCTAATAAGGGATCATAATAATATATTAGTGTTGTTGATGCTAATTGTTATTGGTAAAAGAAGGGTAATTTCTACATCAAAAATGAGGAAGATTACCGCAATAAGGAAGAACCGTAGGGAGAAGGGGATTCGGGTAGATGATTTACGGTCAAATCCACATTCAAAGGAGGAGATTCTTTCTCGATCATTAATGACTTTTTTTAGAGAGAAAAGTTGAAATGCTTGTAACAATTAGACAAATAATAATGGTTAGTAGGGCGGTCGTTAGAATTGTGTTAATTGCCTATTTCATTTAAATGATCATTTTGATTGGAAGTCAGATAAACTTTATATATTAAATAGGCTAACCTCTTCATCAATAGATAGAAATGTAAAGAAATAATCATACTACATCTACAAAGAGTCAATACTAGGCGGCGGCTTCAATCCAAAGTGGTGTGTAGGAGAAAAGTGTGACAGGAGATGGCGTAATAGACAGGTGGCTAGAAATGTAGAGCCAATAATAACATCAAGGCCATGAAAGCCTGTTGCTATAAAGAATGTCGAGCCATAGACAGCATCTACAACGGTGAATGGAGCTTCATAATTTTCGTATGCTTGTAGTGCTGTGAAATATAAGCGTAAAAGGATCGTGAGTAGTAGACCGTGTGTTGCTTGAGTGTAGTTAGCTTGTATTAATCTGTGATGAGTTAATGCTACAGTAACTCCTGAGGCTAGTAGAATTGTAGTATTGAGGAGAGGGATGTGTATGGGGTTGAATGGGATAATTCTGTTGGAAGTCAGAATGATGCAATTTCTACTGTTAGTGCTAGTCTACTATAGAAAAAGGCTCAAAAGAATGAAATAAAGAAGAATACTTAGGAAATAATAAATAAGATTATACCTCATCGAAGGCCTAATGTTACTTGTATAGTATGTAATCCTTGGTATGTTCCTTCTCGGGTCACATCTCGTCATCATTGAATTATAGTTACAGTATTGTAATTAATATGCCAAGGAAGAATAGGGAAGGATCATATTGATGAAATCATTTAGTGAGACCTGTAGTTGTAGTTAGGGCTCATAAAGCCCCAGTAAGTGGTCAGGGCCTTTGGCCAATTAGTTGATAGGGGTGATTTTGTGGTGCTGACGTAAGTAACTTCTCTTGAATATGTAACTAGAACTGCAAATACATAGGATTGAATTACTGCAACGGCGAACTCTAGTATTAGTAGGATAATTTGCCAATTATTAACAGAGAAAGCATGGAGAGTGATAAGGAGGGTCAAGTGTTACCTAATAATGTTAAAAGAAGATAACCTGCAATTATATTTGCTATTAATCGTACGGCTAAGGTTCCTGGCCGGATGATGTTATTAGTTATTTCAATACATACTATGAATGGTATAAGGGGGAACGGAGTGCCAGAGGGAACGAGATGGGCAAATATGTGTTGGGTGTGATTAATTCAACCATAAATTATGAAGCTTAGTCACAAGGGTGAAGTTTGTGTGAAGTTTAAGGTTAGTGTGAAGTTTAAGTGGCTAGAACTGGTAAATACATACGGGAATAGATCTATGAAGTTGTTAAATAAGATTAAAGAGAAAAAGGATATAAATAGGAAGGTTCTTCCTTGGTAGCTAGTGAGTCCAAGAATGGTTTTGAATTCTTTATGAAGAGTCAGAGTGATTTTATTTCATAAGATGTTTGGTCATCCAGGTAGGAACCAGAATGATATAGGGATAGTCAGTAGACTAATTACTATCGTAAGTCAATTGAGTGACATATTTATAATTGAAGTAGAAGGGTCAAAGGTTGAAAAAAGGTTTGTTATCATTTTCAGTTTATAGTTGTTTTTGGATGTTAGTGCTGTCTAGAGTAGGGCAGAGAGTGTCTGAATTAAAGTATATAATGGATGCAAATAGAAGATAACATAGGGAGAATACAATGATTTTAGTCATTTTAGGGGAATATTTGAAGAATAGAAAAATACTATTGAATAGTGACTTAAGCTTGACATGCTTATGTTATAGTTTAACTAATTTTTCCCATTGGAAGTAATTGTTATATTACTATCTTTTGGTTTAAAAGAGTATTGCTTACTTTCAGCCATCCAATGAAAGTTCTTGTATTATTTTTGTTATTCAGTTAATAAATACTGAATGAGGGCAGGCTTCAACAAAAATTGGTACCGGTATAAAGCTGTGATTTGCTCCAGAGATTTCTGAACATTGACCAAAGAATAGACCTGTATGTGTAATATTAGCTGATACTTGATTTAGACACCCTGGTGTGGGTCTGCCCTAATTCCGAATGCTGGTATAGCTCTTGAGTGGAGAACGTCTGCAGCAGTGATTAGGATGCGAATATCAATATTAATGGGCAGTACAATACAGTTATCTACATCTAGTAGACAAAATGATTTAGGATTTATTTCATTAACAGGAATTATATAAAAATCAAATTCTGTTAAGGAGAAGTCGGAATATTCATAGCTTCAGTACCATTGGTGTCCAATTCTTTTAAGGGTGATTGCTGGTTGATCGATTTCATCAAGTAAGTATGATTCTCAGGGACGGTAAAGCAATAAAGATTAGTACGATGGCAGGCAGGATTGCAGTTTCTAAGGTTTGCCCTTCTAATAAGTTGCGGTTAATATATGTGTTTCGTAGGAGAGAGGTTAGTAAATAGCCTACAAGGACTGTAATTATAGTTACAATACGCATTGTGTGGTCGTGAAAAAAATACTATTTGTTCTATTACGGGGTAGGCGGCATCCTGGAGACCTAGTTGATTTCAAATGGCCATTTCTAAGAAAGATAATTATTATCTTATATTTGGGGCTTAGGCCCATTGCACTTATCTGCCATCTTAGAAATTTGTTAATAAGGAAAGTTCTGCATTACTATGTTCTGCGGGAGGTAAGTTTTGGAATCATTCTAGGGATCTTGTTTGGCGGTTTGAAAAGATTACTGGCCGAGTACTTGCAAAGGCTTCTCATATAATAATTACGAGTACTAAGACGGCAACGAAGGAAAGGAATGAACCTACACTTGATACTATATTTCATAAAGTGTAAGCGCCAGGATAGTCTGAGTATCGGCGTGGCATTCCTCTTAGACCTCTTTCTGTCTTTATGATTTGTAGAAAATAGTCATCGTTGCAATTAAATAGGATGGCCGAAATGTTAGGTGATAGAATGTAAATCTATTTATGGTGTAATAAACTTACTGTTAGGTCTTATAGTCAATATTATGATGTCGGACTGCAATTCCGGAGTAGTAGTTAATATACTAAGACCTAAAAGGTTGTCTTTTATTTACGGTTTTGAAGGCCATTAGGTTTTTAACATAAAGTTTTTATTTAAAGGATGCTGACTGTTAGAGGTAGAATCATTATACCTCTTAGTGAAATAATAATGAATGTTGATCTAATTTTTGTTTCTTGATTGTTTTTCACCAAGGATGTTCATGTTTACTCGTAGTGGTTAATAATAAAAGTAGCATAAGCAATTCGTATGTAGTAAAAGAGGGTAATTAGTGCTGTTATTACTATTAGGGTGAGAACAGTAAACGATATTTGTTCGGCAGTTTCTATGATAAGGATTCATTTAGGTAAAAAGCCTAAGAATGGAGGTAAACCACCTAAGTACAAAAGGCTAGTAAAAATAGCTAATATTGTCGTCATGGTAATTTTGTTGGAAAGGTTTGATTTATATGAAATATTTTGTTTATTGGGAAAAGTTGTAACTGCTATTGTTGCAAGTAGTGCGTAGAATAGGAAGTAAATTGATCTTGTTATATCACTTAATAATAAAGCTGTAAGTATCCAGCCAGTGTGATTAATCGATGAGAATTCTATGATTTTACGTAGGGATGTTCGATTTAGGCCTCCAATTGAACCTACAATTAAGGATAGAATTAAGGTCAGGTGAATTAAGTTTGTGGGAATTAAGTAGGAGAGTAAACCAAGAGGCGCTAATTTTTGTCAGGTTATTGAAATAATACAGTCAACTCAGAGCTTCTATCACTTCTGCTATTCAGATGTAAAGAGGGGCAGCTCCTATTTTAAATAGTAGAGAGTTGGAGATTAGTTAATACGTACTTTCAGTCCTATGTAAAGTAAAATGATTGCTATGAAGAGCAAGGATCTTGCAATGGCTTGAACTAAAAAGTATTTTAGAGCAGATTTGGTATGACGTTGATTGTTGGTCTTTGAAATCAAACGGATGAATGATAGAAGACTAATTTCAAAGAGGTAAATTTCAAGACCAATTCAAGTACCAAATCATGATGAGGAGGTTAGGGAAATGAGGGTCCCTAGCATAAGTCTTGTGAAGAACAACAGAGTTTTAGGATTAGTGAACACTAGGAAAAGAAGTGTGAATCTTCATATGCGGGGTGTGAGCCCACTAGCTTATCTTAGCTTATCTTTCTACATGTTGGTGTACGGCGCACGTTTGTTTTTGATGTCAAAGGCGAAAGTTTGATTCTTTTAGATTTAACAAGAGTGTATTAAAATACTTGATTTATCATTCACGATAACCCTTTAATCGGGCATCTTATTATTTGATTGTTATTTATAGCGATATGTAAGGATTTAAAAAGATCAATATTATGTTATACTAATTAAATTTAGGAGCATTATATATTAATAATAATTAAGACTTGAAACTTTATTAGATCCTCTTTATTAGCCTGAGATACCGGCTAAAGGTATATTAATAGACTAAACGTATCCATTAAATGCTAGTTTTTACCGCGTATGTGTAGAGAGAGAATAAATATACTTGTATAAGATGCAATTTTGTTTGAGGGGGAAAAACAAAATTGTATCCTAAAGAAGGGGGTAAAAGGGTTCATTTAATACTAATTTTTATTGGTTAAAGGTGAAGACGTAATTAATAGCTATTTAGTTCAGTATTATATTTTAATGATAAATTATTATCCTGGCTTTTGTTCCCTTATTTATCTGATTGTACATGTAACCTTTTGGATGAGAAAAAATAATTGTTAGCCTTGAAGGTGCAATGAGGTATAATTTATCGCAGTACTTGGTTTTGCTTATTAATTTGTGTTTGAAGCAGTTAAAGTTTGGTTAGACCCGGTCAGAGGAAAGGTTAATACTGATAGTTAAGGTGTAGTTATAAGTGTGAATTGAAGGGCTTTATTTTTTTTTTATTTTTAGGTGAAATTATTATTTGGAATAAGTGAGTTCTATTGTTTGAGGCTATGAAGTTATTTGTTAGACTAAGATTAGATACCCTATTACTTTTAACGTGAAATAGAATACCTGGATAATATTAGTTATGTTCTTGAAACTCAAAGGATTTGACAGTATTTTAGACTATTAAGAGGAATCTGTCCCATGATCGACAATCCACGATGTATTTTACTTGCTGTTGTATTGCAGTTTGTATACCGCCGTAGTTGATGGTACTAGGAGAGAAGTTAAGATACCCTCAGTGTCTTTATCAGGAAAGACTTAACGTCAAGATGCAGCTTATCAGTAAGAGGAGATGGATTACAATAATATGTTTAATACGTATTTTGATGTGTAATTATTTAAGTGAAGGTGGATTTGAATTTAATGCTAGTTACGAGGGCTATCCAGAAAGTAGATTACGTTTTCGTCTGTGTCCGCTAGGGGCGGGGCTAGCGCGGCCATCTTGGGGTCAGAGCGTTGCGCAGCTCAGTCGGCATCTAGCCGTGCTAGTGAGAGGTTCGTGCTGTGCTCCGTTAAGATACTGTGACGGTTTGAAATGTCTGCGTTAATTGAAAATCCCGCGAGCTGCGAGGTGCGTGCAGTAATAAGGTTTCTGACAGCAAAAAACTGTAAACCGATAGAAATCTATCGGCAGCTGTGTGAAGTGTATGGGGACAACATTATCACTGAAGGTGGAGTGCGACAGTGGGTCATAAGATTTAAAAATGGCCGAACCAATGTTCACGACGAAGATCGAAGTGGGAGACCCAGCAAAGTGACTGCCGAACTTGTCGAAAAAGTCGATGTTAAAGTCCGTGAAAATCGAAAGTTCACAATAACGGAACTTTCTTTGAGTTTTCCACAAATTTCGCGAAGTTTGTTGCACGAAATCATCAGCGAAAAGCTTGGTTACCACAAGTTTTGTGCAAGATGGATTCCAAAAATCTTGACAGAGGACCACAAAAATCAGCGAATGGCTGCAGCGTTGCACTTTTTGGACGCCTACAATAAAGATGGTGACTCTTTACTCGATCGCATCGTTACTGGTGACGAAACATGGGTGAAACACGTGAACTGTGAAACGAAATTGCAATCAATGCAGTGGGGGCACACAGGTTCTCCCCAAAAACCCAAGAAATGCATGCAAACAATGTCGGCAAGGAAGATGATGGCGACTGTTTTTTGGGACAGAAAAGGTGTGATTTTGGTGGACTTCCTGGAAAGAGGCACTACAATAAACGCTCAAAGGTATTGCCAAACTCTGCAAAACCTCAGAAGAGCAATTCAAAACAAGCGCAGAGGAATGTTGAGCTCTAAGATCTTGTTGATTCACGACAACGCCCGGCCCCACACGGCAAATGTCACGCGTGAAGTTCTTGAATCTTTTCAGTGGGAGTTGTTTCCTCATCCGCCGTACAGTCCCGACCTGGCACCGAGCGACTTCCACCTATTCCCAGCAATGAAGAAGTGGCTGGCTATGCAGCGTTTTGATGATGATGAACAGCTGCAAGAAGAGGTAACGAAGTGGTTGAAGTCGCAGGCGGCCGAATTTTTCGACGAAGGAATTTCCAAGCTCGTACATCGCTACGATAAATGCCTTAATTTGAATGGTGACTATGTCGAAAAGTAGTATTTGTGTGTGGCTTTCATCTGTATATAATAAAATTTGTTTCCTATACTTTGTTGATTTTTTATTCCAAAACGTAATCTACTTTCTGGATAGCCCTCGTATGTTACTAGCATGAGTAGGGCTCTAAGATATGTACACATCGCATGTCGCTCTCATTTGTTTAGGTGAGATAAGTCGTAACATAGTGGGTGTACGGGAAGGTGTGCCTAGATTGGATTAATTACAAAATAGAGCTTGTTAGTTAAGGTATTCGTTTAGATCGAAGAGGTTTCTGTGCAATTCAGATTATTTTGATTGAAGAATATACTTATTATTGTTATTATATATATTAGTATTAAGTGAATCAACGTGAGTCGCTGTTATTGTATAGGGTATAGAATTAATTTGTTAGTATTATAGTTAACACTGTTCAACAAATTTTGATCGAAAGTATGTAAATTCTTTGAAATTGCAATTTTTACATTCATTTAAGCATAATATGAAAGGAAATGATAATAGAAGAATTTTCTTAGCTCAGGTTGTGAAAAAAACGCCCTTGTACAACAGTAGCTGTATATATACAAATGTATTAATATTTATAGAACATTTAAGCAAAATCCTTGTAAAAACCTACATTTCACTTTTTTTTTATCTATTTCACTGTGATGTGATAAGCTGGGGAGTTAAGAAGTACCCTAACCTATAGCTTTCTATACCCTTGTACTTCCTTTTTCAAAATTGCGCAAATACCACTTTGACAGCAATACAGAAAATAAAGTAACCCTGGTCAAGTTAAACATTAATAATTCCGTAATAAAAATCAGTATTAACATCAAAACATGAAAAATATGTACAAATACCTTTTTGTGCAAGAACTACACTGCAATGTAGACAAAAGTTTCAAGTGATCCCTTGTACAGGATTATGTTTATTTTATTTTGAGCGTCTTCGCTTGGCTTGCCTTTTGTAGGTTACATCTGGAGCATCTCTTGCAATAGTCCAACAGTAGTCGGCCAATATATTAGAACTCCACTTTCCCTCATATCTCTTCTCCATGGCTGCAATATCTTGATGGAAACGCTCACCATGTTCGTCACTTACTGCTCCACAATCTTCGGGAAAGAAGTCTAGATGTGAATGAAGAAAGTGGAGTTTCAGAAACATATTGCAACCAAGATTTTCGTAGCACAATAACAACTTTGCTACCAGTTGTTTGTAATTTGTTGCTCGGTGTCTTCCCAAGAACTGTGAACAAACACTCTTCAAGCTTTCCCACGCAGCTTTCTCCTCACCTTGGAGAATTTCTCGAACTTGTGATCTTTGAATAGTTGCCGAATCTGTGGCCCTATGAAAACACCCTCTTTAATTTGGCATCACTTAATCGAGGGAATTGTCCTCTTAGGTACTTACAGGCCTCATCCTTTTGGTTCATGCTCTTAACAAAACTTTTCATAAGACCTAATTTAATATGTAGAGGGGGAAGCAAAATTCGGTTACGATCTACCAGTGCTTCATGCTGCACATTTTTCACTCCCGGCTGAAGAGTTTCTCTGGTACTCCAATCACTTTTGCGGTAATGAGATCCACGATCTCTACTGTCCCATTCACATATAAAGCAACAATACTTTGTATACCCTAACTGCATACCTAGCAACAGTGCTATTACTTTAAGGTCACAAATGAGCCACTGAAAATCGTAATATTTAATGGCTTGAAGTAAACGTTTCAAGTTTTCATAAGATTCCTTCATATGAACTGCGTAACCTACAGGAATTGAAGGAAGTTCATTTCCAATATGTAAAAGCACTGCCTTTAAACTCACCTTGGACGAATCTATAAAGAGCCTCCACTCCGTAGGTTCGTAATTAATTTTAAGTGCCCTCATGAGACCATTTACATCTGTACATGCCACAAGTGTGTCTTCCATATTAAAAAATGAAGTGAACATCTCTTTATTCCGATACACTGAAATATTTACTTTTTCCTGTAATAAATTCCATTGCTTTAAGCGTGACGCTAAAATTTCGGCTTTGCTTTTCGAGAGGTCCAAGTCTCTGATTAGATCACTTAGTTCCTTTTGAGTAAGTCTATGTTGTTCACATGGAGGTTCTTCTACAACAAACGCAGGGTCCTTGATTCAGGAGCTTCAACTTCTTGATCATCATCAGAAAAAAGATTGTATTCTTTAGGTGGGTCAGGAACAGGTAGTCCTTCTCCATGTGGAACAGGGCGCATTGCAGAAGGAATGTTAGGATAGATCAAGGCCCGCTTCTTCTTCGTGGAAATTCCCTTCTTGACGGAAGGAAGCATACAAAGATAACAGTCTCTGATGTGGTCGCTTGGCTCCCTCCAAATCATGGGCACTGCAAAAGGCATTGAGCGCCCCTTCCCATTAATCCAATTTCTTAGATTGCTGGCACAAGTGTTACACACAATGTGGGGTGCCCAAGATTTATCTTGGTCTCCAATTTTACAACCAAAGTAATATTGATAGACTTTTCTTATTGGTGGTGTTATAGTCTGCTTTTGTGAGGAAAATGTCACTTCCCCACACACGTAGCAGAAGCTATCCGCACTGTTTACAGAATTTCGCGGCATTTTTGTTTATTGAAATCCTCAAAATGTCACTTGAAATAGTTCCGACAACTATTTAAAAATATACATTCGAAATACCAGTATTTTTGCGTACTTGTAGTTGTATTTTTATGTCCTGCACTACACAAACGTCACACCCAAAACGCTGATAACTGCACTAAACCTGTCTTTTCTAACAAGAGCAGAACACTACTGAGATAAGGAACACAATGAAACCAAGCGTTCATATAGTTTCTCCAGCGTTACTGGATCAGTGTATCATTTCACCCCAAACGAAGCGATTATATTTATTTTTAAAGCGCTATTATTAGACATGCCTGTAAAACGAAAAGTAGAGCTAATATTCGAAAATAACTTTCAAATTCGTGATCAGCAGCACAAAATCAATAAGAATTAGCTGATTTTGTTCAATTAACATTTTCGTTGTTGAACAATGTAATTAGTACCGTAAGGACATGTATGAATAAGTGAAATTTTTTTGGGGGGGAAGAAGACATGATATATTTTACCTTTTGCATCAGGGGACACTAAATAATATAATTATTTCCCGAAATGGAAAGAGCTAAGATAATATCATATTATGAATAGTATATTATTTATTAATTTTATTTTAATGGTGAAATGCCTTTCGGTTTCCACTATATCTGGTTGTACAAGAATTGAATTTAATTCAGCTGCGGCTAGCTTGTTATGGATTTAATTTTGTTGTAGTTTGGTCGTAAGTAATAGTAAGGGGGATTTGCTCTTTACTTTTCATTATTTATAATGTGGTTTTATATTAAACAAAAGATGTGGGCTTAGTAGTAGTTGTAATTTTGTTATAACTTATTTGAGTTGTATTATTACATTTTACTATTGTATTATTGTACTCTTATCTTAAATTATCTAAGATAATGTGTAATGGTGTTATTAGTATACTAGAGAGAATAAATAAAGGAATTCGGCAAAAGTTTCCTCCGCCTGTTTCAAAAAACCATGTCGGTTTGTTATAATATAAGGTCTGACCTGCTCAGTGAGGGTTTAAATGGCCGCAGTATATGGGCCGTGCGAAGCGAGCATAATCATTAGTCTTTTAATTGTGGGCTTGAATGAAAGATTGGACAAGTGGAAGACTGTTTCTATTTGTGATGATGTTGAATTTTACTTTTGAGTGAAAAGGCTTAAATGCTTTAAGAGGACGGTAAGACCCTGTAGATCTTTATATTTGAATAGTCATTTTTATAGTTGAGAATGGATGTTTGCTACTTAAGTATTGTGTTGGAGCGACGAGAAGATAAATAAACTCTTTTTATGATGATTACTTTTCAGTATTTTATGATCCTTTATCAATGATTGCTAGACTAAGTTACCTCAGAGATAACAGCGTAATTTTTTTGAGAGTTCATATCGACAAAAGAGATTGCGATCTCGGAGTTGGATTAAGATTTTATCTCGGTGCAGAAGCTTAGTATATAGATCTGTTCGACCTTTAAAATCTTACGTAATCTGAGTTCAGATCGGCGTGAGCCAGATTAGTTTCTATCCCTTAACTTGAAATAGTACTTTAGTACGAAAGGACCAAGTACTAATAATATTTATTATTAAATTATAAAAATAATTAATATTTGCAGATAACTGCATTAGATTTAGGATCTAATAATGGATGTAGTGAATCCAGGTAATAATGTATTATGATTATATTATGGGTATTATTTCTTATTTAATTTTGATTATTTGTTTTAATTGGAGTTGCATTTTTAACTTTATTGGAGCGAAGGGTTTTGGGGTATATTCAGATGCGACAAGGACCAAATAAAGTAGGAATTTATGGATTACCGCAGCGTTTTGTGGTTGCAATTAAGTTGTTCACTAAGGAGCAAGTTTTTCCTACTATATCTAATTATTATCCTTATTATTTAGCTCCCGTTTTCAGTTGATTTTTGTCTTTATTGGTGTGGTTAAGAATTCCTTATTTAAGTGTTATACTGACATTTTCTTTAAAACTATTTATTTTTTTGTGTTGTACTAGAATGGATGTATATACTGTAATGATTGCTGGTTGGTCTTCTAATTCTTCATACTCTGTTAGGAGGGTTGCGGGCGGTTACACAGAGTATCTCTTATGAAGTTAGTTTAGCTTTGATTTTATTATCTTTTGTATTTTTTGCTGAGAGATATAGATTGTTAAGTTTCGGCTATTATCAGGAGGAATTATGATTTTTGTGAATTACGTTTCCTTTAGCGCTGGTCTGATTTGTTTCTTGTTTAGCAGAGACTAATCGAACTCCTTTTGATTTTGCTGAAGGAGAATCAGAGCTTGTTTCAGGGTTTAATATTGAATATAGATTAGGAGATTTCGCTCTTATTTTTATAGATGAATATGCTAGTATTTTATTTATAAGAGTTTTGTTTAGTATCTTGTTTTTAGGTTATGATATTTTTTCTCTATTTTTTTGTAAGGTAGTATTTTTTTATTTTGGGTTATTTGGGTGCGGGGGACTCTACCTCGGTTCCGTTATGATAAATTAATATATCTTGCTTGAAAGTGTTTTTTACCTTTATCTCTTAATTGTGTTTTTTTATTTTTAGGGGGCATGAAGCTTCTTTTTATTTCTCTTTTAATTTAAGTGTATTAAATTGAGAATAAGTTCTTAGAGCTTTGCTCTGTCGTATGTTTTCAAAACATATGCTTATTCTCAGCCAAATAACTAGATTTTATTTAATAAGAAATCTTATAAGGTGCAGAGGTAAGGCACAAATAGGAAGTAGGCGAAGTAGATAACTGTGACGATTTATCCTCTTAAAATGTAAGGATCTTCGACTGGCCGAGCACCAATTCAAGTTAAAAGAATTACTGTGCAGACTATAATTCAAAACCTAATTTAGTTAGTAGGGTAGAATTGTAATCCTCGTATTTTTCTTGTGTGGAAGAATGGCATAGTTATTAAAATGAGGAACTACTAATGCAATAACTCCTCCTAGTTTATTAGGAATGGAACGAAGAATGGCATAGGCAAACAAGAAGTATTCTGGTTGAATATGCACAGGTGTAACTAACGTATTGGCTGGAGTGAAATTTTCAGGATCTCCTAATATGTAAGGATTTCAAAGAGTAAGTAATATTAAGGCTGTTGTTTTTATTAGAAACCCAATAGTATCCTTGTTGAAAAGTAGGGGTGGAAAAGAATTTTATCTTGGTTTTTATTAAGTTCTAAGGGGTTGTTAGAACCTGTTTGGTGGGGAAATAGAAGGTGCACTATTGATATAGCAGCAACAATGAAAGGAAAAAGGAAGTGAAAAGCAAAGAATCGATTTAAAGTAGAGTTATCTACGGCGAATCCTCCTCAAATTCATTGTACTAGTATTGTTCCTTAGTAAGGAATAGCTAAAACTAGATTTGTAATGACTGTTGCTCCCCAGAAGGATATTTGACCTCATGGTAAGATATATCCTAGGAAGGCTGTTGCCATAACTAAAAGTAAGATGGCAACTTCTACTCTTCAAGTGTGAAGGTAAAGATAAGGATCATAGTACATCCCCCGACCAACGTGTAAGTAAAGGTAAAGGAAGAAGAAGGATGTGCCGGTAGCATGTAACGTACGTAAAAGTCAACCAAAATTAACATCTCGGCAGATGTGAATTACTCTATTAAAAGCTAGCTCAATTCTTGATATATAATGTATTGCTAAGAATAGGTCTGTGGCAATTTGAATAATTAAGCATAGGCCAAGGAGAAAACCAAAGTTTCATCAATATGAGATGTTAATTGGCGCAGGGAGATCGACTAAGCATTATTAGCGATTTTAAAAAGGGGATGATGTAGGCGAATTGGCGTTGACATATGTTTTAGAGAGCCGAAGAGACCCTTGATATAAAAAAGTAATTTTTACTACAGCAATTAAAGTAATAAATAGGTATGTGGCTAATATAATAGTATTTATTAAGATTGGATCTGCTCCTGGCAGTATATATACGCATGCAACAAATGTTTAAGGGAAGTGTCTGTAGTAACTACACTCTGTTTCAGCTTACGAAGATTATAAAACGGAAATGACGTTCAACGAGACGTTTTAGAGCGCGTCGTTGCCACTTATAATGAGTAGAAGGCGGTAGATTTGAGAAAAGAAGAAAGGGAAGAACACAGACCAAAGAGTGCGCAGGTAAGCGATTCACTAGTAATAATAATAATAATAATAATAAGGGAATTGTAATTACTTCCTATATGTAATCAGCCTCTTGAGGCAAAAAACACTCAAATCATCTTAATCCAGGTCCTCATCCTGTTCTTCATTGAAACTGTTGGCTGCTTCTTCGTCAGTTCCACTTTCTGAAACACTATTTAAATCTATAAAGAGTCTGTCATGTACAATTTCGATCAGTCTATCTGCATCCCACATTTTTTCTCAATTTTTTAATGTGTTCGAAATAGTTTTTACAGTCTTGTGAACTATTTTTATTCCTTCTTCGAGCAAAATCTAAACGTCAGATCATTTAAATGTTGTATTTTCTGAAGCAACATGGCCCTTAACTTTACTCCACATAAGTTCAATGGAAGACAGTTCACAATGATAAGGGGGGAGTTTAAGAACTTCATGCCCAGCTATCTTTGCAATGCGGTCTATTCTGTAGGAGACTTCTATGTTAGAAAGAACTTTCTTTAAAATTTGAATTACTTCAAATTGGTTCTAACTTGAATCACAATGAACACCTTTTTTTTTTTAACTACTCTACAATTTCTTTTATTAGTTCATGATGAGATAGGATTTTTTTCTTTCTGAGTATGTTGAGACATTATCAAAAACGATCATGGAATTTGGTACTACATTCAGAAGTTTCTCTCGAATATATTGTTCATATTTTTCTGCATCCAATACCCGGTTTTTTGCCGCGAAAAACGAGGTCAGTTCTAGGAATTAATCCTCTCTCAGTTACAACATGTATCACTATTTCTCTCCCCCTCTTACCGGAAGTTCCCTTGACGCTGAGCACAAACCCTATATCCAACTTTGGTTAGCTCTTTCGATAGTAGTATCATGCCATGCCTTTGACTTTGTGTTACCAGCGTTGACCCAGATATCGTCAGTATACACAATGTACTTACCTTCAGGCCTACGTTGACTAATATTCTTCAAATACCGATGCATCCATGCTATGATGTCCTCTCCCTCAATTAATAGGGATTGGAGCTTAAGAGACATCAAGCTGAATTCCATGTCAAGTAAAAGGCAATGCAACGTCGATAGTGATAAAATAGGCAGATCGTTGCACTCTGCAACAATACGATGAATTTTCTGCAAAGAAGGAAGCTCATTACCAATATACATTTTATGAATTTTGCGGCGTATTGCTGCTTGCGTAAGCGTGCTATATTTCTTCAATCTTGTAGTTTTATTGTCGCTTGTTCTTTTCTTGCGTGGAGTACAAACTTTTCCTTTAGTGCGATGGAATTCTTGACGCACTTTCAAAATAGTTCTGGTTCCCACTAATGTTGCTTCAGATGTCTTCCGCATTGTTTCTGAAACAGTTTCGATACTGCCCTTCACTGTCTGGTTTCAAAAATATGAATAAACGTTTAATAACATGTTTTTTTTTTTCACCATTAGAAAGAGGTTTCTTTTTCTTCTATGATCCTTATAAAAATGTGAGGAATTTTCAGCCATTTTCTCCAAAACATAGCACTATAGCAGTTAAACACAAAATTAACTGATAACGACACTAATAATAACACAGATAGCGCAAGGAATAACCATATAACAAGAAAATAATAACAGAATAAAACAAAACAAAAGGAATGCGCACCACAAAATTCCCTGAACTATCACAGATTACAATGAATCAAATGTCTCATCCCGCTTCCGCCGAACGACCCGCTACGTGGCAACAACTGAGCTCATGTTGCCAAACTTACCTTATCGTAAGAAATTTAACTGATAAATAATGAGTTTGCATACCTCTATTGTTATTCCAAAAGTCACTCTTACTTTCTTTATTTATCTACTTCAAAAGTAGCTACATTTTAAAAGTTTTTAGATACACTGATATTTAAGTGAGAGTAAACCTCATAGTCTTACTTGTGTCATGCTTCTCCTTTTGTCGTCGGCTACAGTTAGTTTTGCTTCATGCTGCATGCGACTACAGTTAGTAGTACTTATTTATATAATAGGCTAGATAAACGTACCAGCTACGCTGGACACACGAACAATTATAAACTGCCACTCGGGTCAAGTCTAAAGTTTAATTCATTTTTACCACAATCTTCGAAAACATTTTAAAATTGTCACAACCGAATTCACCAAAATTATTTTTGGATTTAAACCGGCTCGATTTTCTACTTAAAAAACGGTTCGGTTTTCTATTACAAATCGGCTTCAGTTAAAATCACAACACATTTAAAATTCGAAACAATTTTCTGTGAAAATCGGAACTGTTTTATAATTTTCCCGGTTTTTTGAAAAATCTCTGTCGGTTCTTTTAGAAATCGAAAATCCGTTATTTCTTTCGCGCCAGTAGTATGGAATACCACACAAGAATACGAGGAATCCTGCCCCGCAAACGTTTTAAGCTTCAATTTTTAGAAATTTTAGCCTATATATTTCCCCACCGCTTTAATGACTTGTTCAAGCAATTTTTGTTTTGCTTAAAGACTTTCAAGACAGAAAGGACAAGCGCATTTAAACAGGTTTTACATCATAAATAACAATAAAATTTATCGAAAAACACAGTGTCCTGTAAATAAGAATAGCATAGGTAATTAACTTTGACAGTTTTAAAATTGGCTAGGTGTAACTTTGACAAAAAATAACAATGCAGGAATTTAAGAAAAGCAACTTTCGATTCGTGGATAGCCCCGGATCCTCCATGGCCACACAGTTGGTAAACAAATTAACATAGTTTATATTTTTGTTATACTACACCTTTGGTAAATGTCTCGTGATAAGGAGGCATAAATTCTGTACATAAATTTAGAAAACAGTCTGACTAAAGTTTGATAACTAATACTTTGATAATCGAGAGGAGAGAAGAAAACCTTATTTCTCATCTCGTGAGCAAAACTGGGACAGATTGGAGAATGTCACTGATCATCTAGCGACCCCCAAACTACGAGTTCTAAACGAGTCTTAGTGAATTTGGACATTTTAACTTTCTTTCCCAGCATGTCGATGGACACTGGTTTGACAAGTTTGACGTACTTCCGTTTTATAATTTTCCTAGGGTGAAACAGAGAAATTCGTGCGACGTTGAGGCGTAACTACATTGAGAAACACTGCATTAATATACAAAATATATGTCAATGTTACATTATAAATAAGGACATGAGTTACTAGAAAGAAATAACGTTACATTATAAATAACAAGTGCAAATAAAATGCTTATTAACAACTAATGTAGTTTTTGTTATTTTAATACTCATAACAAATTAATGAAAAAAGAAATATACAGTTGTCAATTTTTAAGTGGAAAAATAATTTCTATAATATTTGAACGACAACAAGGCTTGCTTAAAAATAACGAAACTGGCAACCCTGTCTATATTATACGTAGAGCAGCGAGGAGCGCATGCGTACAAAGCAACCTTGTTTTTGGAGAAGATAGGTCTAATGATACGCATAAATGCCGCTTTCGGTCGGGATAGTCTGTGAGCAGCAATTGAACAGAGAAGTGTGCAATCGTGTTGTTGGAAGAATGTCAAACGTGAAGGTTGAGCAGCGCGTTGCTTTGAAATTCCTTGTCATGCTAAGGAAATCACCAGGCATGTGTGAAACTGTTGAAGGATGCGTATGATGGTAATGGACATGCTTAGGCGATGGAGGCGAGAACGTTGTTGATTATGAAAGACCGAGTCACCCTCTCACAGCAAGAATAAAGGAAATTATGTCGAAGGTATCTGGCATTGTCCGGAAGGATGGCAGGCATATCATTGCAGTGACAAAAGATATGATGGCCAAGTCGGTAGCCAGCCCAAAAGTGTAGGAGATCCCGGCTGAAGTTAGGGAGGCCCGATCCAACTATATTATAGTTCATTTCCAAGCCTACCGTGTAGGGATGCGAATGAGACAAGATTTGTGACCATCTCGTCTCGAAAATGTGCTCTAAAAGTGATATCGACTCGAAAAATGTATATTTCTCTATTGGAAGAGCCGTGTCTCGACTCCAATTTTGTCAGGAAAATTATGTCTCGTAGGCATCCTTACTACCGTGAAAATTTTAGGGGGCTAACAAAACTAGGGGGCCCGGCCCTCCTAGACCCCCCTGCATACGGGCCTGCGGTGGGCATCGATGAAGAGTCTGTTCGCTCAATTCTGCATCACTAATTGAACGTGCACTAAATTTGCGCTGAAATGGCATAGAAAAACTCACTCGGGAGGAGGACTTCCGGAGGCACATATGCAGTGACACAATGGAGCTCGTAGAAGCAGAATCGGAATCGATAACGAAAAATCACTGGTGACGAGACGAGAATTGTTTACTATGGTCAAAATGAACAAGTAATCGATGCACTAAGAAACTCCCTCATCGGAGCGAATGATAAATGCATGCAAGAATCGAAAGTAAAAGTGATGCTCATTGTTTATTGATATCAATGGGTTACTCCTGAATGAATAGGTACGATCAGATAAGACAGTGAATAAGCAATATAATCAGCAGGTTTTCGTGAAGCTGCGACAACGTCTGAGAAAGAAAAGATTACTTGTGTGGAAGAGCAATGTATTAATTGTTCCTCGGAAGAATGCTCCTTCGCATACTGCTTTGACCTGAAGCACTTCCTGACTGTTAAGATTTAAGTGTTCAAACACCCACCTTATTCGCTGAGCTAGGCGCCGTGCATTTTTGTTTTTTCACAGAGCGAAATCTGTTTTCGAGGGAACCTATTTTCAGACTGTGGAAATGGAGAAGAAAAAACGTCAACGTTTTCCAAGAGGCTGAAACTTGAATATTTCCATATCTCCTTCCAACAATGGAAATTTCGTATACAAATGTGTATATAGAGAAAAGGAACTTATGTATTACGGTTATGATAATAAACCGTACTTTTCGGACGTTCCAACATTTTCTAGCCTGAACTCGTATATCCATGAATTACATAAAATCAATTCTCGTAAACTTACACTATATAATCACAAAATAACTTATTTTATTTGAAATTTCGTTGTCAAAGCCTTACAGGAATTAGGATATAGATTTTTGGTCACTTGGCATCTATTACCATATTAGCCGGCCATGTTTGACGACGTATAACGTCCCTTGGCGAGCACACTAACCGGGGAAAGGACAGAACGAAAGGATTGGGTAAGGAGCGACCTGGCCTGAGACCTTTACGTTAGATTCCATATCGGCATTTGTCTGGTAAGAATGAGGAAAACCCACGAATAATGCCTCATTCAGGACGGCTGGCTTGGAAAAGCTTTTCACACTTTTCCGACCGAGTGATCCCACTCGAAATCGAACCCAGAATCTCACACACCGGTAGAGAGAGTTAGCGATTATGCTACGCGGAGCCACTCCGTGTTATGTAACTACAAACGCTTTTAATAATGGAGCCAAACATCAACCGCTTTAATATATAATGAAGACAAAGCGGGAAAAATATCATGAAAATAAAATATGTAGTTTCGTGTATACCCTGAAGGATAAAAGAGAATATCTGTTAATCAAAGTGAGTGTTTACGAAAAAATATATGGACTGGAAATGTAGTAAGAAATGGGAAAAACCTGAGAAAGTCTAAAGGCACTACTACAGGAAGTCTACAGGCGATGCCCGAAACGTCGCTAACACCTAGGGGTTCATTTGCTGATAAATGCCGAACGTCGATATAGCGACGCGTTGAATGATTGCCGCTAGTGTGTGACTTTGACGGCAGGATTTCGTCGAGTCGAAACAGATATCTAGAATCGGGCTGTTGAAGTTACCACTGTGTACCAGCGAGGAATTCATTTGGTTCACGCTTCTTCTATTCTTCGTGGAAAATCACTAAGGGACCAAGACGAACTATCGCCAGTAATGTGCATGCGATAGTGGGCTTTAAGCAGTTCATTTTAATAGTTTTTTAAACATGGAATGTGGAGTGTCAAACGAAGGAGAATTTAGCAATGAGAGAGAAATGTTACAAATTTAATTGGTTCAGTAGCAGAGACACACAAATAATATGCATACAAATCATTAATCTTTACACTACAATTTGAAAAAAATGAAATCTGTTTTACGTCCCACGGTCATGACGGTTAGGCTAAAGTAGAAGGTGATGACGAGTAATGAATGAAATGGTGGAATGAGGAGTGGGAGGACCCCGAGAAAACCCACGAGCACGGTGTTTGTACACCACAAATTTCACTTGAGTTCTGGGATCGAACCCGGGACCCCAAGCACTAAATGTGAACGATCTACCACTGAGCCATCGCGGCCCTCACACCAGAATTTGACTTCTACAGAACTTTTGTAGTTGCTGGTCAGAAATATTATGACATTTTAACAAGTCTCTATCGATACTAACACATTTAAGTGAATTCTGCAAAGATCTAAACAAATAATAATCTGATGGTGACTGGCCCGGTCTATCGGTGACTGCAATAAAAACAGTCAAATTCAATTAATTTCTGACTATCCATTAAAGATCATACGTTCTGGTGTTGTCATATCTGTTGCCGGTCATACCTCTTTCTGTTTCCTGGTTCCAGGCATACATTTGCAATTGCTAAGTCTAATACTGCTAATTATGTACAGCACAGTCCGAGTCTGTGATGCCCGGCAGCAGCATCTCTTGATGCATGATATCCTTCTAATCGTATAAAATACACAACATAACATTCCTGGGCGTAAATGTAGACTTTACCACAGTTTTAAGCTTACCCTTGCTTCAACCACACACTTCTTGTCACATTGTTGTAGATTATTCACTCTTTATCATTTGTGGTCAATAGCTTCAGAAATGGCATAGATCGAACAAGTAAATCGTTACTTACGAAAAAAAGAAAAAAAAAAAAACAGGAAAAGAATTTGTTTCGCATACAGAGCGGATTACGACAGCGATAGACGAAGAAATGACTCTAACTTAATAAGCTACAGACTATCTACCAAAATTTACTGGTGATTTTATATATAATATCTCGATTCGATTTCTGCAACGAAATCAATTTTAGACTAATTCAAATCGATCTATGTACTGAAATCTCGACGAATTGATGATTATGGAGAAAAGTTACAATAACGTGAAGAAAATGTTTAATAAACCAACTTTATCATACTTGCGCCATGAACATTGAACAGCTGTCATACATGTTGAGTGCTACCGAAAATGAGCAAACATCCCATAAATGCGTACTATGAAAACCACCAGAAACATCGTTTCCGATTTGCCGGCAGCACGTTAAGTAGTCAGTGAAAATATCCCAAAATTCACAAAAGTTGATATATTATTACTTTCACGTAGAATACATAAGAGCATATGTGTACATAAATGACAAAAAATATAGGAAAACGACTTTCTTAGGTCTATTAATGTAATTTATATGATTTTTTTTTAAAGTTCTACTAGGTTTACTTACTTAATAAGAATAGTTTGTTGTTTCTGTTATTGACGATAAATTACAAGTATCGTTAATTGTAATTCTACTTTATTTTATATTTTTTTTCTTATCATTTGAAAACATAAAACACAGTTGAAAACAAAATTTTTCCTGAGTACCACAACACATTTTTGTTTAACCTGAAACCAAAATTCCAATATTTACTGCAATATATCACGAACGACGTTTCACATCTTTATGAGTCAACATATGTCGATTTAGGTCGGAGGAAGACGAATAGGACTTACTACACTGAGCACAAGAATATGGTTTTATACCTAGATGCGCGGCTGTATGGTTTTTGAAATGATGCTTTTGTGAAAAGGATTTAGAGCAGAGGGCACAAGTGTAAGGCTTCTGTACTTTATGAGATAATTCGTGTCTTTTAAGGTCAGAGGGGTATAAAAACGTTTTCGAACAAACACTGCAGGCATTTCGAGTATCACTGACATGTGTCATAAAGTGTCTTTTAAGTTGTTCTATTTGATTGTGCGACTTTCCGCAAAGAACACAAGTATAATTCTTCTCACCTGTATGAAGTAAAATGTGCTTTTTTAGATCAGACCTACCTCGAAAAGACTTAGCGCAATACTCACATGAAAATGGTTTTATATCCATATGAACTAGTACGTGTTTCCTAAGTGTATCTTTTTGGCCAAATGACTTACCACAAGAATCACATGTGAATGATTTCTTTCCTGTATGGGTTACTATATGTCGTTCCACATCAGAAATGCTTCGAAATGATTTATTACACTGTAGACAAGGGTAAGGTCTCACATTCCCATGAATTAATAAATGCTTTTTCAGATGGCTACTATCAGTGAATGATTTCGAGCACTCATTGCAAGTAAATTTTCTCTCCTTGTGGGAGGTAACGTGTTCGCTAAGTTCAGAACTGGATTCAAACGATTTAGAACAACGATTGCAGGGATACAAAACTTCAACACTATGACAGAGTGAGTGTTTTTTAAGTTTATACATTCGATCATACGAACATCCACATACTTCACAAACAAATGGTTTTGCACCTGTATGAGTTAATACGTGTCGTGTTAATCCAGTTTTACTTCGGAAACATTTAGTGCATATCTGGCAACTATATGGTCTTGTATCTGTATGAATTAATAAATGTCTTTTTAGGTGGGAAGCATTCCCAAAAAGCTTACCACAATTCTTACACACAAATGGCCTATTCCCAGAATGAGATAGTAAGTGTCTCTTGAGATTGTATTGATTTGGAAATAATTTGCCGCACTGCTTACAAGAAATATTAATAGTTCCAAACAGGCTAATGGACTCTTTTCGATTGTCATTCCTAATGAAAAAAAAAAATAAAAAAAATAAAGATTTAGATCTCACATGAAAAACAGTCAAAGTTGTAATAGAAACAGAAACTAATTACTTCTAAGATTTTCGTTTGGAATTTAGTGTTCCTTTACATATTAATCTGAGATCCGAAACACAGGGGGCGTTACTATCTGAAATCGATCGGAGTATCACGCATTGAAGGCAGGTGCGCTAACAATATAGCTAAATCTGATGTTCTGCATGCAAAGAAATACATCCACATTTAAGAATACGAATTTATTCTGATAGTTCCGTGTGTACAATATTTAAAAAAAAAGTTTCAACCGACATACAATAATATCATTTTCTGAAATATAGTAATTTTGACGTTGAACTTTGTGAGTTACCTAATGGTAATAATAATAATTCAGTTAATAATTTGAATGCTAATCCTGCAACAGCTTTAGGAAATCAAGCTATGAGCAAAGGTTCGAGATCTATTATTATGTATACCTGCTTGTTTCTCATTCCCATGTTATAAACAGTTAAATTCCGTATTCTCACTTCGAAAATTCCCGGATAAATAAATATTGTGAAGTACTAGTGGTACTTAAGAAAGAAATTAAAAGTGTGATCTGGATGCTGATCCCTATTCTGGGATCAACGTTTATCTAAAAGTTCTTCTAGCGAGAAAAAAATATTTCTGATTAACTGTGCAAGATATGCAAGCAGGTTTAGATCTCATGCGTATACACACGACCACATTCCACAGGTATTTAATATCGTATAAGTGACGGTAATTTTGATAGTTCAGTTTTGCATATGGTTCACAGGTCACGTTTTCACCGTTGCACACGACTGTTTTTCAAAGATATGTTGATATAAAGTAAGGACACAGGCAGGGCGTAACTGCAGATGAAAATGTATATACTAAGATACCTAACAAACGGTATAGTAGGAGAAGAATGTAGTCCATGTCATGTACTTATTTCTAAAGTGAGAAGTACGTAGTCTAAAACAGGCTAATGTTGCGTTGGAAATGTCGAGTTCTCAGAGGATTTTATAATTTATTCCCACTTTCTTATTCTACAAGCTCTCTCATTATTACTAAAAAATTAACTTGTTGTTTTTCTTAATCTTCCATGAAAAATACTCGCCAATTAAGCAAAAAGAAAAAAAGCTCGATTTACGGAAAAGAGAGAGTGGAAATAAATTATTGTAAAACAATATATATATATATATATATATATATATATATATATACAGACAAGTTTTGGCCACACGGCAGAGAGCAAAACATTTTGATTTCAATGGAAATGAGAACATAATTTGCGGCTACTACTGGTGAATATATATTTATACTCACGTTGTATTTGAAGATATGGTCACGCCACCTTGGTGAGATGTTGGTTTGCTACTGCAATACTTAGATGTACTAGGTATGTCTAAAGAGCTTTCTCCTTCTGTAACTATATCACTTTCAGTATCAGGTTCTTCCAAGGAACATTCCGTTTCTTTAGGGTTTTCTGTTTCACAATTGTCAAAATTAGTAATATTCTCGTCATTTCTAGAAATTTTGTAAACTTCTACTTGAGGAGTTTCCGAATGTTTTACTCCAATAATAGCAATATCATCATCATTATCATGAACTATGTTACTTCTTTCAACATTTACTTGGACAATTGAATCAACTTCTGGATGAAAACCTGTTTGATACACCATTTCCACATTTTCTTCATCAGGCTCGATCTTTATTTCATCTGTTTCAACCTCACAAATATTTTCATCTAGATTAAGGGCACTTCGATGTACAACTTCATCATCTTTATCAAGAAGTTCATTTTTAATTTCGTGCGTATTAGAAGCATTAACGTCACCCTCCAGATAAACGTCTCTTGGGTCTCCATTGTTAGTATCTTCATCAGTAAATTCGCCTTCAATTCCCCGTATCTCGTTGCCTCCTGACTGAAGAATATCTGCATATTTTACTTCCACAAAGGAGCTAGCATCAATGTCAGCATCATGATCTTTGTCACTAAATTCAGGACCCTCTACACGAGAAAACAATTCTTTCGAGTTGAGTTTACTCTGGCTCAATTCCATTCTTGCTAGTGATTGCCAAAATATTTGCTTCTCTATTCACTTTAGTATAGAGTGAATTTATTTCCTTGTAGAGAATACTTCTCGCCATTAATGTTTTTCACTTTTAAATATTCTTTTCTGAAATTTTTCCTGTGACATGCCTTAGAAAAAACAGTTTTCTATTTCAATCATGTTTCTTTCAACAAGCAGGCTCACAACATGTAACATCCTCAGGTATCAAGCTGATTCCTTCCTATTAATTAAAGAGGAAATAAATGAATATCTGTGAAACACAAAACGTACACAAAATGAAAAAATACAAAATCACACAATATATACAATTTATAATACATTGTTGCATAGAACTTCTTCCAGTTTTTCTCCACAACTGAAATGCTAGGTGATTCATAATTTTGTATAACAAAAATGTTTCAGGAGTTTTACTCTCTGAAACAAAAGTAAAATATTGCATAGGTCGCGTCTTTACCAATCTACTAACGTCAGCATACAAGAAAATATGTTATCTCGGTTTATGTTATGGAACATTTTTGGTTCCAAAAAGGTGCAAGATTTATTCATCATTAACGTAAGAATAAAAATTTGTATCCCCTTAGTGGTCTTCACTGATCTAATTTATTTAGAGGTAGAATTGAGTCATATTTTGTGTAAAGAGAATAAATTCCAAATATTTAATAAAAGGACGCCACATTCCGAACACAATTCCATCTCCTTTTCCCCTACAATAGCATTCCAAATTTGCTTAGATAAATCAACAAGCTTATTCTAGATAATAATGTTACAGTCGTGAACTGACGACAATATTATTTTCGAAAAGTAGAAGTTACCACATTAAATATATTCGATTGAATTGATAAATTATTTTAAAAATAATTTTCACATCTGGGAACTTCCAAGAGAGGCGTTACAGTGATATACAGAGTGTAATAAAAACGTCGGGGCAGTGGAGTATCTCGAGAAATACACTCAAGTTTCAGAAATCTCGAAACACTGTCCAATACTTTAGAAAGATCTATTCAGGTAACATAAGACAAAGTTGCTCTTACCCTTTCAAAGAGGATGAGGGGCAATTTTAAAATTTCAAACGGAAACACCCTATTTCTATTGCAGATTCAGATATTGCGACGAAAACGACGCAATTTTTATTGAAGTAATTTTTCGTTTTCCTCCTAGATGCCGTTGTAATCGCAAAAAAATAATGATACGTTACTTGAGGTTGATGATAAATATCTCGAGAAATATGCGTTAGATTCAAAAATCTCGAAACACGTACGATATTTAGAAACGTCTAGCGAGTTGCTCTTCCCTCCCAAAAAGGGCAGGAGGGGGGAAACTACAAAATTTCAATTAGAACCTCCTAGTTTTCCTGCAGATGCAGAATTTTAACCAAAAATACGCAATTTTTACTTGAAATACTTTTTGTTACCCTCCTAGACGCCACTGTGAGCTCAAAACTTATCGTACGTCACCTGAAATTCATAATAAATTGAATTTCTCGAAAAATACACATGAGGTTCAAAAATCACGAAACACATATCAACTGACATAAAACGAAGAAATATTTCAAACTGAAACTCCCTATCTTTGCTGCAGATTGTGATTTTGCAACTGACAATTTGAGTTTAATATCCTTTTCAGCAGCGATACGACTCGACTGAAAAGACGTAACTTTAGACTCAAAAACCTTCTCGTTAGCCTCATAGATGGCTGTAATTGAAATAAATAAATAAATATATATATATATAATAAGTCACCTAACAAGAGGCCATTATTTACATATTGTGCGCCCTTTTGTGGTCATAGTTTTTGGGTCGCTGACATGAACAGTGACAATTTTAATTCAATTCAGCATCAAAGTCATACTCCACTCTTCAGGGAGGGGCGACATTTTAAGAGTAATCGAAAACGACAGATATTAGTGTTGAATACATAGTTTTTCGAAGTCGCTGAGCTTAACGGTAATAGTTTTTATGATGCTCAAACTTATCCTCAGTTCTCTGAGTGGGGGTTGGTTAAGGTGACTTTTGAAAAATAATCAGTTAAGTTAGCTAATTAGTAACTACTGTAATTAGGGTGAACTAAACACACTAACATATCGACGCATGAGAACCAGAAGAACGTAACTCCATTTTCGTAGATTTACAATCCAGAAAACAAAATCATTTTCTTAAAAACATGTGTATTTAATAAGATGGTAATTGAGCTACAGTATAACAGATAATCGGCAAGGAGAACAGATAGTGTTACGTTGCATTTACACCAAGTGGGGCTTTCAAAATTGTGTCCAATCATGAAGCAAACAAAAGCAGCGTTTTTGGATTTACGTTCCTCTGGTTCTCAAGCGAGGGTATTTTCTCGCGTTTGCGCGGGACTCTGCGGGTTGCTAGTCTTAAATATTGCTTTATTGTGAACCTAAAAAAATTTGAGGACCGCGATATCTCACTGGTAGAGCGTTCACCTCTGGTACATAAGGTACTTGGTTCGATCCCAGTTCGCACCAAGTGAACTTTTTGGTGGGTAAACATCGTGTAGGTGGGTGTTCTCGGAGTTCTTTCGTTGCCTCTCACTCTTCATTCCACCATTTTATTCAGCTTCATCATCACCGTCTTCTTTAACCTCGCCGGCATATCGTGGGACGTAAAACTTAAACTTTATATTGCATTTCATTTAAAAGATCCAAACTTTTGACGCGGTTGAATTCTGCCTCTGTGCTCGAGCACAAAATAGCACTTACCTAAATACGGTTCTGCCTAAGGTTGATAAGTTAATATTTCTAGAAATGCACTTGAGATTCAAAAATCATGAAACACATGTCAAATATTTTCAAAAGATCTATTCAACTAACAAAGAGAAGTTACGAAAAAATATAAAGTTATTAAAACATACGGTATAAGTAATAAAGACGTACTCTTTCATTCGAAATAATTAATTGATGATTCAATAAAATAAAAAAATGAAATGTCTCTATAGCTACGGAAGTGTTTAGAGAGGGAGACTTTTGAAATGCTGAATAGTTGCTAAGGAAAAGAAAACAAATGGAAGAAAAAAATTCTAAAAAAAAGGAAATCAATTTTCTCTATGCAATTGTCAAATCCTTGCCATCTACAAGAAATTAAATTACACGCTCACAAACGTTTGCTTACTTACAACTTGTTGGAAGTGAACCAATATATTCTAAACTGAATAAAAGGAAAATTTCAAATTGCCGTTACAAAGTATTTTCCTAAGTAATATAAACTTATCCATCCTTCCAAGGTCCTAAACTTCAATTAAATCGAAAAGTATGTCTCAAACGAATAATATAGAAAATAACTTACGAATGAGAAAATGATTTAACTGGATATACTTTTATCATGGTTTTTCAGTTCCAGGTAAAAGCCAATAATTCGTAAATATTGATTCTTATATATATTTGATGTTTGTTGATGTTAGGTTTAAATGAGTTGCGGAAAATGTAGAAAAACATTAAATTTCAGTTATATAATAGCTAATTTCAACTAAAAAACTGAAATGAAATGTTTAAGTTTTACATCCAATTGTGACGATGAGAAATAAATGAAGAAAGTGTGAGGAAGCGGCGAAATCCTGAGAAGACACACGTACACGATGTATGTCTACCACAAAGCTTACTTGGCACCTGCTGTGATCGAACCAAGGATGTGTGCACCAGAGAATACCACTGAGCCATTGCGGCTCCTCTTGCAGTAATTAACGAATGGCACTCAAATAGTGCACAAATTCTCACAATGGTCTAAATATTACGTAGTTAGATTCACTTACCACACGGGGAGATATTTAATACGAAGGTCGAGACCTTCAAGTACAAACATTACAAGAAATAATATTTTATGTACACGTAAAGAACTAGCTCCAGGAACATAGAATCAAATGACAATCACATTACAAGGGTTATGCTTTTCAGACACTAGTAGGGACGAAACGCCTTACGTTTCGATCCAAATACTATTAACAATTATGACTAACGCAGGATTACTTATATATACATTCAGCAACACACATATAGAGAACAAAATTGAGATCATTTTATTGTTCTATCTTACTTGGCGTATCTGTATATATTTCACTTTGTTGTAACTAAAGCCTTGCGATGCAACCAAAATATATAATAGGTTTCTCACAAAATAAACGACACCAAACACCAATACAACTGAACAAATTCCTTCACTAAAGTACATAGAAATTACACACCCTTTCCAATTATTCTGTACATATTAATATCAATCAGATATGTGTTTCGGAAAAAACTGCGGAAAGATGCTCGTGCAAAAGTATTTTTTTTTTTAAATGTGAACATGAATGCAGTGATACATTTCAGAAACTCGTATCGCAATGGTCTAGTAGTAACATTTACCACTAACCTGTCAATTACTTACTGCAGAAAGATACAACGATTACCGTGAAACAATAGGTGTAAGTGAACATTATATGACAAATTAAGAATTGGCTTCATTAATGCTTAGCGAAGATAATTAGGATAATTAAAAAACGATGATCGTCCAAATAAATTACGTTTACCAATTATGGAAAGCATGGATGATATATTTAACCTTCATCCACACGCGCTAAATTTTAAAACTTAAACACACGCGCGGGGTGTTTTACACACAATCTATAGATATATATTTTATATAAAATGTATTTCATGTATTTGGGACATAAGACTAAACTTATGTAAATTTGAACTTTTCTACGAAATATGATCATTTTCTTCGGCAGATTTTTTATTTTATCGCCATTTGTGTAGAAAAATATTTTTAACCTGTTTTCATGTTATACACTTTATAAGTTGATATAAAATGTTTTAATATATTTGTTTAAAGTTATAGTGAGTGTTTCTAGTGTTCGCATGTGTTAAGAACATGAAGATAATTAAACAATCTCTGTTTTTTCATAAGATCATTTCAAATTTTTAAAAGCAAAATAACAATAAACATTCATTACTGTCAAATATTCAAAACAAGATGTACTTGAGACGTCTTTACTAAATGAATATAAAAATGTTCTAATACTATGTAGAACGAAAATAGAATAATATGATATGGCATGAAAAATAGAAATTAGAGATTTTTCTAACCAAATTACAGATTTACTGTCATTTCGTCCAAACTTCAAGTGGAAGAGCAAAGTTTCAATTGGGGCTTACTCTTCACAATACATTAGGCTCTGCTTCATGTGGACCAACTTGTTGCAATTACAGCTTGATAATTATGAATTTTTCTTACCTTTTAACTCGGACATATTTCACACCGTCCAGAAGCTTTCTTTCACCTTTTTGGGTTTATCTTCAAGACTAGCGATGCGCTTGACTACTTCTTTCAGATGAAGGGACCGGAAGTGTAGAGAGAATCTATATGCAATATGTGTCCTGTAGAGCTGCAAACTCAGTTCCTTTAGGAACACTCCTCTGGCTACTTGGTTTTGCACCAATGTTGTGGTGAACGCTTATACTTTCTTGACACAGTATACCTTTCGCACAGCTTCGTACCAACACCAATGCCGCTTTTATGCAAATTATAATCAGTTATGTTAACAGTTTTCTTTACATCACCTGTGTCTGGATCCATTCTGCTGTCATTGTGTAATGTTCATGCCACAACAACTCTTTGGAGCTAAGGAGCGTAGGAAGTGATGGTGATATCTATCCTTGGAAAGGCGAATATGCTTAAATATTTCTTTTTCCCTCTTTTTGCTGTTTCTTCCTGCAAATCGTATCCGTACAAATTAATACTCTTGTTCGCACTCTTGTCCAGTATTTGTTTCATGTCTACTTTCACGTAGATTATCTCCTGAGTCACTAGAATCGTTAGGAATTTTTCTATATCACTCTCATAACAACCAAAGAGGTTCTTTATTCTCTCTTCCTCTTCCGCAAAACGACCCATTTTTTGTCACTCCCTTACTGTTTTTTTAAAAATAGTTTACGAGAATAATATTGGAGTAAATATACGTATTGGAAACACGGTTTTACAAAACATAGTTTGAAAACTTGGCAAAAAATTATATCACACAAACACACGCACGGGGTGGATTTCACCCCTGCCAAAGCTTTATGATCCACATATCACAATCGCTTAACGAAAACTGACTGACTATTGGGTGAATACAATCAAGAGATACAGCCTGAAAGGTACCTATAAGCAGAGGGTCCTACAATCGTTTTTCTTTTCCTTGCACAAAAATGAAATGACTTGGGGTGGATTTTACTCCAGCAAGTGTGTTTAAGGGTTAATTATATATATGCATAAAAGACGTAAAATGAAATTACGGAGTGTGAAGTAAAGTATTTAATCCATCATACCACTAAAACCGAGGCATTAGACGTTTAAATAACGAAGGGACGTATGCGAATCGTAACAACTACATACTTTTTCTCTAAAAAATTACGCTTACTGATTGTGGATTGCTAATCATCTCGGTGCGGAAATGGCTTCTTTACTAGCTATATATAAATCATACCGCACGCAATGACTGGGTGAGGATTTGCTGACTTATATAACAAAAACGCTCAGGAAAGATAGAAAATGAAAAATGTGTGCAGGTCGTGAATGTTATAAAATAGAGGATCTGGCCGTACATACAGTATGCTAATCCTATGAACTCAACGAAGTTATTACTTTGGATACGCCGGTGATATACTATCACTCTCGCTATTATTCGCAGGTTGTCATTGGCTCATTGCTGCACCTAATTCTCATGGATGTGTTTTTCACATTTTCTGACTACATGTTGCTGATTTAATGAGCTGTCGTCAGCTGTTTCGCGTTTATCTTGTTTATTGATATACTGTTCAGTCATTTTTTACGTTGTGCTGAAGTGTTGCATCATAAAACTGAGTTTTAATGTTTTATTATTGTGTAGTTTTTTTTTTTTTTTAAATTTTGGTTGGGATAGTTTTGATTTGTTTTTGTGTATTTATAATTTGTGACGCTGTTCGGTCCTGGCAGCCAACTCACAGTAATTATGATTACTTCCACCAGCAGGTAGGTTAGCCTAGCATTTGACTAATTTAATTTAGTTTCTGCTTAGTTACTGCTATAAAGTGATTCATATGGAAGTTGTTTCAAGTGTGTTTTGATTGATTAGTGTAGTGAGATTTAGGTTTTGACCTATTTTTTGGTTACGAGGATTTTATTCTGTCATTCGCCAAGTTGCTCATAACGCCTGCTGAGAAACCTGAACACGCTATATAATGCAACTATATTTTAGCAGGGTTTGAAAAAACCCGGGCTTTTTTGAAAAAGCCCGACCCATCTGGGCCCATATGAGTTTTTTCTGGTATTTTCGGGTTTAATCGTGTTTTTTCGAAAAAATGTCAACGTCTTTGGGTAAAAGCGTTAAAATGTGATTCATATTTCTGATTTATATTTCAATATTGTCATCGTCACAACTTCCAACAATTTTCTACTCACTGCCGTTTTGAAAAAATGGCCGTCATTTTGATATTTTACATTCGACTGCCGAGAAAATCTACACAGCAAATTTAGCGTATCTTGTGCTTCCACCGTCAAAATTTCAACTTAAAAGACTGAAAATTGCGCTTCTTACCGTAGATACTCGCTGTTTTGACAAAATGGCTGCCATTTTGACATTTTACGTTGGTATGCCGCGAAAATCTATACACAAAATTTAGTGTGTCTCGTGTTTGTACTCTGAATATTTTAACTTAAAAGGCCGAAAGTTGTACCCTGTAGTGTGTGTGTGGTAGAGGCAGACAAACGAGTTGAGCTTATTTTGTTTAACGTCTTTTTCAGCAGCGAGGCTATATGAGACGGGACCTACTGAATTAAGTGGAATCCGAACCACGTGAGCTCCCTCCGGGAAGCAAACCCGGGTCACCCACGAGGAAGACGCGTACACTAATCGCTTAGCCATGAAGAAGCTCGGCAGACAAACGAACAAATGTAAATCAAGTCATCCAGAAGCCTGACTGACGTTTGCCAAATATGAATACCAAAAGGGGTCTATTAATTTAAAACAAAGATACAATTCATGTTGTATAAAATAAATAAATGTTTCGAAATGTCTTACATGAAATTAACATCTTCCAGCGTAAATAAACCTGCCATATCTTCTCCATGAGAATACGGGACACCACAAATCCCCCCCTAACAACTTTCCAACACAATGAATTGAACTATAGTCTTGTTATGAACAAAATTATAATAGGCCGCGGTGGCTCAGTGGTAGAGCGTTCACCTCTCGTGCATTGGGTCCCTAGTGCGATCCCAGCTCGCGCCAAGTGAGCTTTGTGGTTGACAAACACCTTGTGCGTGGGTTTTCTCGGTATTCTCACGTTTCCTCCCACTTCCTTCATTCCGTCATTTCATTCATTTCTCATCATCACCATCATCTTGATCATAGCAGGCATAACCGTGAGGTTAAAAATAAAAGATTTCATTTTATTTATATTTTTTTCCGAATACGTATAATAGGCGAAAGTTCACTAAGCAGCTCCTGCTATTCTCTTTTCGTATCCTGCAATTAAATGTATAGACAAAAAATGCCTAAAAACCTAAGATGTGCTATGAAAATGCTTTACAGGAAAACATGTAATTGTACGGTTTAGGTGATCGATTGTTAATGAAGAAAAATTTTAATTTTTAAATAAACCTCGTATAGAAGTGCTCTCAAGAATTTTTCCCTCAGCCAACAAACGAATATGCATATATGTATCTGCGTCTCGTCTGCGACGGAGATCGTAGTGTTCCTCTCGCCTTCCCATATAAGGAACTAAAATTCAGCATAATGGAAGAACATCTTTAAAAATTCCTACCTATAAGTTGTCATAGCTATTTTTAACTTTTGACATCACCAAACTACGTAGCGAACCGAGCTGTTGCCTAGCAACACGAGGAGACGGAAAAAAAAAGTGTACTAGTCTGACAAGTGCTTTGGGTGCAACAACTGCTAATAACTACGATGGATGATATTACGAACAAGTAAATATGCAATATTACAAATAGTTCAATATTTTTAGTACGATGTAAGTGCGATACCATAGTATATTTTAAAGGTGCTCCTATTACAATAAAAATGTAATTGCAAGAAGAAGATTTAAAGTCCCAAATTATATGTACATGATTATAAGTTCAGGGATCGTCCCAGCGACTAGGATCAGCAAAGCAGTGAAATACGTTCTGTTCATCGCAAAGAACATGAAAGGAAAGCAACCTGCAACCTCCAGGAATTCCCCCCTGGAATCACCAAAATAGTTTCCCTTCCAGTGCCATTGTGAGTGAACAGTGCCAGTGAAATTATGGAAATCAACAATGTGACATAACATAACCGATAAATTCGTGTCGTCCGCGTTTATAATAATAAATGGGCCTAAAATAAAATTTTGTCACAATAATGTTATCCAATTAAAGTGCCAAAAATAATGTAATACATATTCGTGAAGTTTAGTGTTGTTAATTAAAGCAAATAGTGGAATTCTCAGTATTCTTTCAAAATAACAATTATGGTTTAAATTTATATATGTTAATTTTGAGAAACAATCTAATTTACTTTTTTTTACAGCACGAGTGACTAGCGCCTATGCAACATAATAATTTGTACATTATTAAATTGCATTAGCGCTGAGAGTACAATTAGAATCTGTTTTTGTGCCGGTTCTGACCGAACTCTGAACCGTGTTGTCCAGCGGCTACATGGTCAGCTTTGGTGGTCGATCCAACCTGTTATTAAAATCTAAAGAAGACATACGAACGGTGGAAAATCGAATCCCAGACCATAGCAAATGCGTAAGCCCACCTTGGGACCGCAGGACACGAACGACTTACAGTAATAAAAGGGTTACCCCGATAGGGAGCGAGTAGAATCGAACCCAGTACTGTAATAATATGGCTTATCCCTAATAGGAACAAATGATAATCGAACCCTGATACTGTTATAAACAATATGCAAATTATTTAAATCAGTGGTACAAGCTACCTTCAATATTCTTCGCGCTTTTTGCAATATTTATTTACATGGCTGTATTTTCCAAAGTTACGTTCGTCAGTTTAATCTGATGAAAAGTTGATTTTTCTCCCTGTGTCGCGTGTAATTGTCAGGACCAGAGTTACATTTTTCTAAGACATGGACCAAAGCACAATTCTGTGCCCCTAGCCTCTGAGAAAGATTATATTTTTTGTTAACTTATCTAATGTGTTGTTGGAGAAAAAGTCCAGTTATCTTTCCTGTGTTTGTAAATATAGAAACACTCAAATCCTTTTTTTTTTCTTTTTTTGATCCGGAGAATATCCGAGTTTCCATCAAGTTCAATGGAAGAAGTAGCATTGAAAATATCGTTCGCTATCAAGTCGATACTGTGGTGTAATAACTTCCTCGAAACTGTTACATGCAACAGCATTCTGTTCATTCACTAATTACAGGATTTCCTGCCAATCTCAGAATTTATTATTTTTTTTTTCACTTTTCGTATAAGCTGATATTGATAGCAGAAATGGAATGGAGTTAAAATACGGGACACTCGAGGCCAAAAACGGGACTGTCCCGTTTTTTACGGGACGTATGGCAGCTTAAGCGTAAAATAAATAGATTTATTGTTGAAGTATTCATTTCCGATCCTTTCGCGTTTAATTCGGGAATTTCCCGAGCTCTTCTTTCACGGCATGTACATCAAAACTTCCACTAGTACGGAAATTTGAACTCAGCACTTGAAATAGTAAGCGTTACATATTATTCGGAACCCCGAGCATTAAACTCCTTAAGTTTGACAAGAATTTTTACGCTATTGCTAGTGTTGATTCTACAGAAAGCTTACTTAAAGAGTAGCAACAAGTGACTGAACTAAACTGTTATTGTTCAACCAAATTTTAGTTGAAAAAACTTGTGTTTTACATCAAAGGTAAGAAATAATACTAATAGTTTTACTAATGTATTTACATGTGTACTATTAGTACCGGCACCTATGACCTTAAACCCGTCAAAAGTATGAGTGATAACGTCCCTCGTTGTCGCCGAGTACATTATTCACGGAAAATATTTTCTAAAGTACAAAATTGCTTATTTTACTTCAAAAGACTATAAGCGTAATCCATACATTAATTTGTTCTATAACTATCTCAAGCTAAGTTTTTTTTTCCTTTTCATTCATTTAGTGCATTCAGAGCTTTATAAAGGTCTTATGTTAAATGTTGCTGTATACCTTAACGTGAAAGCCTCTAATTCACCCAAGGCTAATTAAAATCTGATAAAAATCACTTACAATGTGATCACCTTAGTTGTACCAATAATATACTAACAAATAGGTCAAAAACATATGTGGGCTTTAAAGTGTTTTTTTCAGGTGGGTCCAACCTGAAAAAGCCACCGCTTTTTTTCGGGCTGGGCCCACTTGGGCAAACCCAGACTTTTAGGTGCATCATTTTCATGATCGATGTATTTCGGTTGCTAAGGAGGTGTTTTGAGTCGTCACTGGTCCGATGAATCGATTCGTTCTTGGGAACTGATGCGAGGACCGGTTCATATGAGCCGGTTAATGTTCCTGCGGTGCCTAAAGTAAATTTTTGTCTTTTAGGTTAAGGGAGACAGTTATTAACGTAAGTGGATGGTGATAGAAAACTTGGTGCAATTAGGATGGAGGAAACAGGAGTATATTGGGAAGCCAAAGAGACTATCTAGTCCACCATAAATTTGCATGCCCGAGGAAAGATGGGATACTATGCGTCAGAGGTAATTACCCTATCTCTGATCCACTGTTTCCCTCTCGCAGAAAATATGAACAATTTTAAATATATATTGTGTGCAACTGCTCTGCTTTAATATTTACGCTAAATTCAAGGAAATAGAGAGGTGAATTAATACTATACGGGTACATAGATTTATAAGTAATCGGAATAAGGTGTGAACTTACCTCTGAGATACGTATTTACGTGCTAATAGAGAAATTAAAATCGAACTTGAAATGCACGTAATATTCCATAAGCTAATCAGAGATTAATTTGTTAGTTTGTGAAATTACAACAAATATCGTGAAATGTTCATCATAAATTACAACAAAAATTTTACCACATAGTAGTTTTTTTTTTTTTTTTTAAGCAATCGAGGCAGTTTGTGCTTTTACGTATGAAACGAATTTGTACTTAAAGAAAACGTCAAAATAAGTGTAAGATATGTAGAGAAACATTCACCTTCATTCAAACATAATGCACAGTATATAAACTGATTCAATTTCCATCACAATATACGAGAAGCAAGAGTTAAGAAGTGGAATCTTTAATATCTTGTTGATGCCCTAGGTGTACACTGCAACATCATGAATATAAATTGTGTGCACCTGCAAATTGAGAGAAATGGCGCTAAATTATCCCTTTTGTTTCGAGAACAAAAACAAACGACCACCTACGGGGCTTCTAATTCGTTCCTATTACTACTACTACTACTACTTTCACTCCTAGTACCCGTTCCTATTACTACTCCTATTCTTACTACTTCTTACTCTTACTCCTCCTGCTACCAGTACTAATTATACTGTGGATCCGTATAGTAAATCTGCACGTTGTTTTGTATGACATTAGTGCTTTTTGGTGGCCACCTAGCACAGGTTAGTTGCTATTTTGCAGAAGACCTGTAATGTGAACCAGAACCAAACAATGCAAGAACACACTTCCAAAATGATTGTTGAATGTACACGAAATGAAATCAGAGAGAAAGAAGTTTATTTTTTTATGAATTTGTGTGTGGATTCGTTTAATAAAGCTAAACGAATAGAGGAAGCTTGCTACAAAATTGTGAGCAAGAAATTACATTTTCGTATGCCACACCTACACTTTTCTCGGGATAATTTGGCCAATACAGTGTACTAACATGAAAAGTGGTTGTGTAAGGAATACGTATTGTTATTATGGTCTTTTGATCATAAGGCATCTCACTGCTTTAGGTGTATCGCACGAGAAATGAATGCGAACGTTAATTCACATTCAAGCGCCAATGGAAATAATGACTCTACCTGTTAAGTTTTCAAGTTCTTAATGTGTATATTGCATTCTATATTGTATCTGCTTGTTCAGTTTTGCTTCTTCTTATATCATGTGATTCTAATGTTGCATTTCTAACATTTTAAATTTTCTATTCTGTCCCGGTCATACCATATTTCTTCATATTTCATTGATTACAGATGAATCGGTTATAGACAGAGGCGAATCCAGGACCGACTTCTGGGGGAGGGGGGTTGTCATACTGCTACTTTTAAGGGCTCCAAACTTTGGAATGAGTTTTATTTATATATATAAAATAAGAAAATTTCCTCTTCTGGGGCGGCGATTGCCCTCCCTGGATCTGCCCCTACTTACACACGATGTAAAATAAGTACTACACGCAAAGAAACAGACACTATCTTCATGACCAACGTAATGGATTTATTCAAAAATCACATTTTCTTGGAAGTCCCCATGCAAATGTTAAAATTTCTCAACTTGAGCTATTTCTGATGGTGTTTGGAAATTTAACCTGCACAGTTAATACTTTATAATCAATTTACGGCTTAAGTTTAGAGTTGCCCCTCCAGTCTGAAGGTGCCCTTGGACTTTGCAACATAGGAAAAACAGTGCTTGACGTACTAAAAATTGTTACATTTCACTTAACTTTAGTACTCCGTGGGCTTCACAAAAATCTAAAAGGTTTTCTTCATTATTTTTGAGCATCCGTTACACCTGTTCGCCATCTTTTACAACTACCATGCGGCTGAAACCTTCTGCGAATGCTTCCGCTTCCGGCAAATAGTACTAACTTTCACTTATCTTTTCTCGTATTAATCATAACTCTCATGCCGACTTACATTCCTAAACATCAAATAAAAACTCCAAGTTATCATTTGCCTCATTTCTCCTGTAACTTTTCTTAATTTTTATAAAAAGCGGTAGGGTAACTCTAAACTTAACCCCAATTTACAAATTACACATTTCTTTGAACAATCCTAATGCACTTACTTCCAAAAATTATTTTTCTCTTTTACTGGATTTCCTAAAACATTGTGTTCATTCACGTGCCAAGTGTCAACAAGCAAACATCTTCTGACTTCTTATTGTGATTCGTTTTTCTTTGAGAAGAATGAGACGCTAAGTGTTCCCAAATGGTTCGTTCTAGTCTTACCGCTATATACAAATACGAACGACATCGGGTCTCTTTCCACACTAATTTGCGTCAAAGCAAGAGAAAGAGTTCTATAATTACTGTGCCAGCCGTTTCAATTCATAGCAGTAATTAAAATTTTGCAAGGACTGTGCTCCCTTTGCCCTTGTGAGTGTAAACAAAATTGCCACGTAACGGAATGTTGGAACTATACATCGACCGCCTTATGCAGAGTCGTTTTTATAAACGATTAGTGTCATACTAAATAGTTGACTACTGCACACAAACATAAAGTCGAACTCTTTAGTATGGCACTAATCATACGTCAGAACGTCTCTGCATAAGGCCCCGAGAGTCTTATTCCGTCGAAAAATACGTAAAAATAGTGAAGCCTAACTCAACATAGAACACACAGAATCATATATATCTGCTATAGCAAATTATAGCAGAAATTTATTTGGTAATCGTCTTTGGATTGAATTGAATAGGATTTTATTTCGTTCAACGACTATTCATATTGGCTAATTGCCATGCCAATGACATGATTATACAAGTAACATTCATATTATACTAATAACATAACTAATTTTACAATATTTCCTAGATGATAGAACAACATGATTGAATATTGTGGTTTCCTTATACAAAAAATACATTTTTTTTTTTACAAAATGGAGAAATATAATAACTAACTAACTAACTCTATGACCTATGTAACCCAGAGGTTCAATGCCGCGTTCACAAAAACTCTCCATTGACTTCTATCCTTAGCTAACTGCATCCAGTTTCTACTTTGTATTCCAATCTCTGCGAGATCCATCTTAATATTGCCCTCCCATCTACGCCTAGGTCTTCCTAATGGTCGTTTTCCGATTGGTCTTCCAGTCAAGACTTTGAAAGCGTTTCTACTTTCTTCCATTCTAGCTACTTGACCCGCCCACCTAAGCCTCCTAGACTTGACGACCCTAACAATGTTGGTTAAACCATATAAATTATGTAGTTCCTCGTTATGAAGTTTCCGCCATTTCCCATTCCCGTTCCTCTTGAGTCCGAATATTCGTATCAGGATCTTGTTCTCAAATACTTTCAGTCTATGTTCTTCCCTCAGAGTAAGTGACCATGTTTCGCAGCCAAACAAAACAACAGGCATGATTATCGTTTTGTATATTTTAAATTTCAAATTTCTCGATAGAATTCGCGACGACAAGAGATTTTGAACCGAATAGTAACACGAATTCCCTGCGTTTCGCCGAAATTTAATTTCTCCGTGAATATGATTTTCCTCTGTTAATATTGATCCTACATATTTGAAACTATCCACTTTATCAAAAGTATTATTTAATATTTTAACGCATCCATAATTTGCTGCATTCCGGTTCCGACGCACTTCCATGCATTTAATTTTCTCTGCAGTTACTTCTAAACCTCTATATGTACAAAAATTATATTTACTACTTAGCAGAACCTAGATTAGTTTGCAAGTATTCCTCCAAACGGTAAAACCAGTGATTTAGCAAAAGATTACGTACTAACTTTTTGAAGCTTTCGTGTTTGATAAAAGGCTTAGTTTGATTAGGCAATCAGTTGTTGAGCTATACACCTTTGTATGCAATTGGCTTCGAAAACAAGATGATGTTACGAAGAGGAACTTGGAAACATATCTTCGTTCTTGTATTCTATTCATGTTTATCTGAGTTCTTTTTGTACAGTTCTTGTTTATTTGAGCAAAATTAATTTTTCGTATATATACAATGAAGGAAGTGGAATGCAAAATGAAAGTAGTAATTGCATGACTTGGCATCACTTTGGACTTTGACCCCGACCTTTATGACGTCATAGGTCAAAGGTCAATGACCTTGGCCCGGGGTCAATGACCTAGGGGTACATAGGACCACCCCCTCTAAATTTTGGCAGGGGTACCATGGCCCACCCCCTAAATTTTGGCAGGGGTACATAGGACCACCCCCCTTAAATTTTGGAAATTGCCAAATTTAAAAATTAGGTATGGTAGCCTAGGACCATAGTATGTACCTCTATCCGTATTGGGTGTCTATGTCGTTCCCTTTCATGGGTAAAAAATTGCCAAAAAGTCAAATTTCGGGGGTTTTTGACCTAATTTATCCCCTTGGATGAGGTGTTATTACTCTATATAGTTATATGGGCGTATACAGGGGTCCATTACCTTTCATAAGATATGGGTATATTAATGCACCCCTTGAAAAATTTGGGAGGGGTACCTTGGCCCACCCCTTAAATTTTGGAAATTGCCCAATTTAAACATTGGGTATTATAGTACAGGACCCTAATATGTATTATGATAAATTTGGGTGGTCCACCTCGTTCCCTTCTAGGGGTACAAAATTGCCAAAATATAAACGTAAGCAATACGTAGTACCACGTGTTTGGTTTTTGGTCGATTTTATCCCCTTTGATGAGGTGTTATTATCCTATATAGTCATATGGTCATGTATAGGGGTCCATTACCTTTCATAAGATATGGGTATATTGGTGCACTCCTTTAAAAATTTGGGAGGGGTACTTTGGCCCACCCCTTAAATTTTGGAAATTGCTCATTTTATATATTTGGTATTATAGTACTGGACCCTAACATGTATTATAATAAATTTGGGTGGTCCACCTCGTTCCCTTCTAGGGGTACAAAATTGCCAAAATATAAACGTAAGCAATACGTTGTACCACGTGTTTGTTCTTTTGGCCCAATTTATCCTCTTGGATGAGGTTCTATTACCTTATATGGTTATGTATAGGGGTCTATTCCCTATCATAAGACATAGGTACATTTGTACACTCCTTTAAAAATTTGGGAGGGGTACTTTGGCCCACCCCTTAAATTTTAGAAATTGCTCATTTTATATATTTGGTATTATAGTACTGGACCCTAACATGTATTATGATAAATTTGGGTGGTCCACCTCGTTCCCTTTTAGGGGTACAAAATTGCCAAAATATAAACGTAAGCAATACGTTGTACCACGTGTTTGGTTTTGACCTAAGTTATCCCCTTGGATGAGGTCCTATTACCTTATATGGTTATATGGTTATGTATAGGGGTCCATTCCCTATCATAAGACATAGGTACATTTGTGCACTCCTTTAAAAATTTGTGAGGGGTACCTTGGCCCACCCCTTAAATTTTAGAAATTGCTCATTTTATATATTTGGTATTATAGTACTGGACCCTAACATGAATTATGATAAATTTGGGTGGTCCACCTCGTTCCCTTTTAGGGGTACAAAATTGCCAAATTTTAGTACAACCACGTGTTTGTTTTGGCTCAATTTATCCCCTTGGATGAGGTCCTATTACCTTATATGATTATATGGTTATGTATATTGGTCCATTCCCTATTATAAGACATGGGTATATTGATGCACCCAGGGAGGGGTACCTTGGCCCATCTCTTTATTTTGGAAATTGCCCAATTTAAACATTTGGTATAATAGTATAAGACCCTAATATATATTATGATAAATTTGGGTGGTCCATCTCGTTCCCTTTCATGGTTACGAAATTGCCAAATTTTAGTACAACCACGTGTTTCGTTTTTCACCTAATTTATTCACTTGGATGAGGTCCTATTACCTAATATGATTATATGGTCATGTATAGGGGTCCATTTTCTATCATAAGACATAGGTACATTGATGCACCCCAGGAGGGGTACCATAGCCAATCCCTTAAATTTTGGAAATTTTTCAATTTAAGCATTCGCTATCATAGTACATGACCTCAATATGTATCATGATAAATTTGGGTGGTCCACCTTGTTCCCTTTCATGAGTAAAAAAAAAATGCCAAAATATAAACATAAGCAATATGTTGCATCACGTGTTTGGTTTTTGGCCCAATTTATCCCGTTTGATGCGGTCTTATACCGTATATGGTCATCTGGTCATGTATATAGGTTCATTTCCTATCATAAGACATGAGTACATTGATGCACCCTTTAAAAATTTGGGAGGGGTATCTTGACTCATCCACCCAGTTTTAGAAATTGTTTAGTATAAGCATTTGGTATCTTCGTACAGGTCTTCAATATGTACCACTATAAATTTGGATGGTCCACATCGTTCCCTTTCATGGGTAAAGAACTACCAAAAATCAAATTTCGGAGGTTATTGACCCCTATTTAGCACGTTATATGGTTTATTACCTTTATATGTTTATGTTCTCTTTTAAATTTGGGAATTATCAAATAACAACATTCGGTAAACGTTTTCTAGGACCCATTGGTGTTCCTCTTATGGCCAAATATTCAAAATTTAAAGGTTATTGACCGGCTTTATTATTAAATGCGTACAGGATTTATTACTTTTTCATAAGACATAGGTGTATTTGTGTACCAATCTTAAATTTTGGGAGGGGTACATTTCTTATTGTCATATCAATAATTGGTAATTGTTCTTAAAATTGGATAGTATCTCATTCATTGGGTAAATCATTATGATCACGTGATCAGTTATTGACCTATGATGGGATTAGGAGTCCAGGACATTGGTACATTTAAACTTTGTAGGATAATTTGAGAATGCGTCATTGGTATTGATTATTACAGCCAAATATAAACGTAAGCAATACGATGTACCACGTGATTGACCTTGATGAGGTAGTGTACAGGGATACATAGCTAACCTTATTGAATCTTATGACTCATAGTCTTAAGGGAATACATGCTACAACACTGGCAAAGTTATTGTTGATGCAATTTGATTGGTTGATCACTATCTTTCGTGCAATCTGATTGGTTGATCACTATCTTTCGTGCAATCTGATTGGTTGATGAGTTTCAAATCTTTGCTGTATTCAGTTTTTAAGTTTTGTTTTACATTTAAAAAATCTTGGTTTCGTTCAACATTTTGCAGTCACTGATAAATATGATCAAAACCGTTTATTTGTTAATCGAATAGTTAAAAACCGGATAAAGTTTGACGGTTAACCGTGAAACGTAAAAATTTTTAGTTTGAATTTTTTTTTTGCTTGAAACATTTTTGAAAATTCTTGCTTTCAAATTTTTGCTTGAATTTTTTGTTTCAGAATTTTGTTTGAAATTTTTTTTGACAACTTTTGTTTCAAAATTTTTTTGTTTGAAATTTTTTCGTTTTCAAAATTTTGTTTAAAATTTTTGTTTGAAATTTTTCGTTTCCAAATTTTTTGTTTGAAATTTTTTGTTTCAAAATTTTGTTTGAAATTTTTTTTTCGTTTCAAAATTTTGTTTGAATTTCTTTCGTTTGAAATTTTTTTCGTTTCAAAATTTTGTTTCAAAGATTTTTGTTTGAAATTTTGGTTTGACATTTTTAAAATTTGTGCACTCATTAGTAAAGAACCGGAACTGTTTAGAACTAAAAACCTCTGGCAACATTGGGGTGCAACAGTACACGTCAGAAAATGATAACGCAACGTCATCAGTTTTGCATCATATATAAGTATCGTTCGAGTTAGTATTCATGATAACGTCATCATGGCTACTTGTCTGCAGTTTCTAAACACACGTGATGTGATGAAATCATTTACCAAGATTACTGATTTACAACAGAATGTACCTTATAGAATCTTAGCTAGCCAAATGATCCCTACAAAGTTTGGATTAAGAATCGTAGTGAAGCTTGAAAATGATAAGTATATAATTTTACCAGCAAGATATTTACCCATGGAACCATCAAAACAAGAAGAACTGTTACGTTTCTTAAATACTGGATCTGTATCTTTATGTTATAAAGGATTCTTGGGTCGAAGTCATCAATTTGAATTTAGTACACAGCCAGATTCGTCAGCAAAATCATGAATTCAAACATCAGCACATTAGACATAGTTGTATGAATTTGGTTGGTCAGCATGACGTCAGCAACTGTGATGAAACCATAAATTCAAACGTCAGCACATGACGTCAGCAATAACTATAAACCAACCAATACCGTGAAATCATTTGAGCAAGTGCTTTTCAGGAGGAAAGATGTGTACTTCTAACGATAAAGACTTCATCTTCGCAAGCTATTATCCAATAAACAAAACATGTGATGATTGGTATCAGTGCTAGACAATTTGAACCAGTGATTCGATTGGGCAAAGCAGAACAATTTGGTGTACAACTGGCCTGTGAAGAATGGCAAATATTATGTTCACGAATCGACCAAATGAACGATTATTTTCATGATGAGCTAAATGTGACCATAGTCAAATCATTAGGCTCAAATCATGAAGTGGTGATGCGTACAGTCCTCGAAGAGAAGATGGTGCTGTTACGTAAAAAGAGTACATTCCATGTCCCTCGCAACATGGTGTATCTAACACAAACGGAATGGAACAAATTCATGAGTGTATTTCAGTGTGTTAAACATGCAGTGGAAGTGTGCAACAAAACAAGTATATTCCTGAAAAAGTACTATTTTGAAAAATGTGTTATGCATATTGTACAACATGTATCTAGATATTGTGATGGTTGTCAACATCGTTCGTGGGTGCATACCTGTATTGATAAACAGTTTATTTGTGATCAAATGGACATTGAGTTTCCACCAATTGATATTGCATTAGACCTTAAAAGACTTCAACTGGAATTAAAATTATATGCTAAAGACAAACTAGTGCAAGAAGTTCAAAATACATTGTATCGACAATATCCAGAACCACTATCTGGTATGGATGTATGTGGAGTGTAATAAAATGATCCATTTCAATGAATTGTGTTTTTTCATTTCAAGTACAACCCTATGTTCTGACGTGTACTATTGCACCACAATGTTGTCAAAGGTTTTAGTTCTAACAGTTCCGGTTCTTTACTAATGAGTGCACAAACATTTAAAAATGTCAAACCAAAGTTTCAAACAAAAAAATTCAAACAAAACTTTCGAAACAAAAAAATTTAAACAAAAAATTTCAAAACAAAAAATTTCGAACAAAAAATTTTCAAACAAAATTTTGCAACAAAAAATTTCAAACAAAAAATTTGGAAACGAAAAATTTTAAATAAAAAATTTTAAACAAAATTTTCAAACAAAAAATTTTGAAACAAATTTCAAACAAAAACTTTTCAAACAAAAATTTCAAACGAAAAGTTTCAAACAAAATTTTGAAACAAAATTTTCAAACAAAAAAAAATTTCGAAACAAAAATTTTTAAACTAAAAATATCAAACGAAAAAATGTCAAACCAAAGTTTCAAACTTTTTAAATGTTAAAACAAAACTGAATGCAGCAAAGATTTGAAACTCATCAACCAATCAGATTGCACGAAAGATAGTGATCAACCAATCAGATTGCACGAAAGATAGTGATCAACCAATCAAATTGCATCAACAATAACTTTGCCAGTGTTGTAGCATGTATTCCCTTAAGACTATGAGTCATAAGATTCAATAAGGTTAGCTATGTATCTCTGTACACTACCTCATCAAGGTCAATCACGTGGTACATCGTATTGCTTACGTTTATATTTGGCTGTAATAATCAATACCAATGACGCATTCTCAAATTATCCTACAAAGTTTAAATGTACCAATGTCCTGGACTCCTAATCCCATCATAGGTCAATAACTGATCACGTGATCATAATGATTTACCCAATGAATGAGATACTATCCAATTTTAAGAACAATTACCAATTATTGATATGACAATAAGAAATGTACCCCTCCCAAAATTTAAGATTGGTACACAAATACACCTATGTCTTATGAAAAAGTAATAAATCCTGTACGCATTTAATAATAAAGCCGGTCAATAACCTTTAAATTTTGAATATTTGGCCATAAGAGGAACACCAATGGGTCCTAGAAAACGTTTACCGAATGTTGTTATTTGATAATTCCCAAATTTAAAAGAGAACATAAACATATAAAGGTAATAAACCATATAACGTGCTAAATAGGGGTCAATAACCTCCGAAATTTGATTTTTGGTAGTTCTTTACCCATGAAAGGGAACGATGTGGACCATCCAAATTTATAGTGGTACATATTGAAGACCTGTACGAAGATACCAAATGCTTATACTAAACAATTTCTAAAACTGGGTGGATGAGTCAAGATACCCCTCCCAAATTTTTAAAGGGTGCATCAATGTACTCATGTCTTATGATAGGAAATGAACCTATATACATGACCATATGACCATATACGGTATAAGACCGCATCAAACGGGATAAATTGGGCCAAAAACCAAACACGTGATGCAACATATTGCTTATGTTTATATTTTGGCATTTTTTTTACTCATGAAAGGGAACAAGGTGGACCACCCAAATTTATCATGATACATATTGAGGTCATGTACTATGATAGCGAATGCTTAAATTGAAAAATTTCCAAAATTTAAGGGATTGGCTATGGTACCCCTCCTGGGGTGCATCAATGTACCTATGTCTTATGATAGAAAATGGACCCCTATACATGACCATATAATCATATTAGGTAATAGGACCTCATCCAAGTGAATAAATTAGGTGAAAAACGAAACACGTGGTTGTACTAAAATTTGGCAATTTCGTACCCATGAAAGGGAACGAGATGGACCACCCAAATTTATCATAATATATATTAGGGTCTTATACTATTATACCAAATGTTTAAATTGGGCAATTTCCAAAATAAAGAGATGGGCCAAGGTACCCCTCCCTGGGTGCATCAATATACCCATGTCTTATAATAGGGAATGGACCAATATACATAACCATATAATCATATAAGGTAATAGGACCTCATCCAAGGGGATAAATTGAGCCAAAACAAACACGTGGTTGTACTAAAATTTGGCAATTTTGTACCCCTAAAAGGGAACGAGGTGGACCACCCAAATTTATCATAATACATGTTAGGGTCCAGTACTATAATACCAAATATATAAAATGAGCAATTTCTAAAATTTAAGGGGTGGGCCAAGGTACCCCTCACAAATTTTTAAAGGAGTGCACAAATGTACCTATGTCTTATGATAGGGAATGGACCCCTATACATAACCATATAACCATATAAGGTAATAGGACCTCATCCAAGGGGATAACTTAGGTCAAAACCAAACACGTGGTACAACGTATTGCTTACGTTTATATTTTGGCAATTTTGTACCCCTAAAAGGGAACGAGGTGGACCACCCAAATTTATCATAATACATGTTAGGGTCCAGTACTATAATACCAAATATATAAAATGAGCAATTTCTAAAATTTAAGCGTGGGCCAAAGTACCCCTCCCAAATTTTTAAAGGAGTGTACAAATGTACCTATGTCTTATGATAGGGAATAGACCCCTATACATAACCATATAAGGTAATAGAACCTCATCCAAGAGGATAAATTGGGCCAAAAGAACAAACACGTGGTACAACGTATTGCTTACGTTTATATTTTGGCAATTTTGTACCCCTAGAAGGGAACGAGGTGGACCACCCAAATTTATTATAATACATGTTAGGGTCCAGTACTATAATACCAAATATATAAAATGAGCAATTTCCAAAATTTAAGGGGTGGGCCAAAGTACCCCTCCCAAATTTAAAGGAGTGCACCAATATACCCATATCTTATGAAAGGTAATGGACCCCTATACGTGACCATATGACTATATAGGATAATAACACCTCATCAAAGGGGATAAAATCGACCAAAAACCAAACACGTGGTACTACGTATTGCTTACGTTTATATTTTGGCAATTTTGTACCCCTAGAAGGGAACGAGGTGGACCACCCAAATTTATCATAATACATATTAGGGTCCTGTACTATAATACCCAATGTTTAAATTGGGCAATTTCCAAAATTTAAGGGGTGGGCCAAGGTACCCCTCCCAAATTTTTCAAGGGGTGCATTAATATACCCATATCTTATGAAAGGTAATGGACCCCTGTATACGCCCATATAACTATATAGAGTAATAACACCTCATCCAAGGGGATAAATTAGGTCAAAAACCCCCGAAATTTGACTTTTTGGCAATTTTTTACCCATGAAAGGGAACGACATAGACACCCAATACGGATAGAGGTACATACTATGGTCCTAGGCTACCATACCTAATTTTTAAATTTGGCAATTTCCAAAATTTAAGGGGGGTGGTCCTATGTACCCCTGCCAAAATTTAGGGGGTGGGCCATGGTACCCCTGCCAAAATTTAGAGGGGGTGGTCCTATGTACCCCTAGGTCATTGACCCCGGGCCAAGGTCATTGACCTTTGACCTATGACGTCATAAAGGTCGGGGTCAAAGTCCAAAGTGAGGCCAAGTCATGCAACTACTACTATGAAATTTTTGAGTTTTACGTTCCAGGGTTATGCCGGTTAGGCTAAAGGAGACGGTGATGATGAGAGATGAATGAAATTGTGGAATGAAGAAAGTAGGAGCAAACGGAAGAACCCGGAAAAACCCACGCACACGGTGTTTGTCCACCTCAAAGTTCACTTGGCGGGAGCAGGGATCTAACCCATTCCCAAGCACCAGAGGTGAACGCTCTACCACTGGGCCACCGCAGTCCCCAAAGAAATGAAAGAATATTTAGGTTTCAGAAAAGCGTTCTGAAAGAAGTATAATATGAAAAAGTATTGATGATTATTCTTATCAGTTTCTTTTGGTTTCTTAAATTCAGTGGATGAACCAGAAAAGTTATTTCATATCTCATTTGGTTGTGGAACTCTGCATAGTATGCTGTTAGTAATGCTTTTCTGTTTAAAATGGGAACAAGTAGCATTATTAGGAAAATTACACAGGCTTATAAATTAAATAATTTTGTAATATGTTGAGACCAGAACAAGTTATTATATATCAGAAGACCAAGAAACTTAACTGTTTTTCCAGGTTCCGTTATTTTGTCGTCTATTCGTAGCAATTGATGTCATAAAACTTAGCGTGTTTAGACCGCAAGTATAAGCAGAATGTTTTGTCGGAGTTTAGAAAGAGTTTGGTGTTTAGAAACCAGGAAATTATCTGTGGCATACTGTTATCGATTTTCTTTTGGATTTTGGTGGCTCTGATTTTATATGACTTTTTATCGTGTGCATATAAAGTAAGTTTAGTCTCTCAAGGTGGTCTGGGATGTCTTTTATGTAGAGAAGTAGTATAGGTCTTGAATTAATTCTTGTGGAACACCTACGTAGATCTATTCCGGTTTTGATTTTGATCACAGCTATCATTGATTTCTATAAGGTTTGCTTTATGTTACCCTCTGGAATTTTTACGCAGCCTAGTATAAATTAGTGCGCAAGAACATTTTATGTTGGGATTATAACAAACAATGTAGATTACGGTTGCAAACTATTATTTGCGTTTCAAGGTTTAAGACGCATAAATATCGAAAAGTCTAATTTGTGACCATTGGTCTACATCCCATGTATCAAGTAATTTTTTTTGAACGAAGAGAAAATATTTTCATTGATATTCGAGAGGTTTTTCTTTTTTCGAGATTTGTACGCCAGGTTCCTGAAGGTATTTCAAATATTTGCGGGAAATATTTTGCAGAAATGTGTTTGGGAAATATTTTTAAATATGCAGTAAGTATGTTTCCAAAAGGTTTGGCGGAAAATAAATTAAATAAAATGTTCAAGAATGTATTAAAACATTGTTTGGAATATAATGTGGAGAAGGCTCTTCGAAATAATGCTGTAAATATTTTCTATACGCAATAGAGAAAACAAAAAGGACCCTCGGGATGAACTTAAGACACAAGTTCAGCCACGATTAGAACCCTTGGTAACAAAATTTTTATATGTAAAAATAGTTGAGAATGACGTATATTAGTGCCGAATCCATAGTTTTCGAGGCCATTGTATTGAATAGTGATACTCCAAATGTCGCTTCATCTCTGTCTACAGAGGTGGGTTGGGAAATGTGAAAATGCCAAAAATGAGTGCGATTTGTGCCAAATTCAAATGCATCAGTGTTGGTTTCTTAAAGACGTGTTGGTGGTCAGTGATGATTTCAGTGTGGGACATGGTGTTACCTCCATTCCCAAGCTATGACATTTTTCTCAGGACGCATCCCGATCGTTCTCAACGTGAATTAAGAACATGTTTGCAGTGCTTTTTTAGTTTATGGTTTATCTTTTCCTTCTAGAAAATCTGAAATCGTTAGTGGTAGCTTATGGCATTATTGAAAATGCGATAACAAAGCAGTGCGAAAGTTTTAACTTTTTAAATAATAATCGTATGGAAAAATTTCTAATAATTCTCTCTTTGCAATCGTATTTACAAATGTGTTTGTATGTGTGCGAGTGGTTGCGATAAAAATTGCCTCGAACTCCTTATACGATGAAAAAGAAAAATCTTTCCGCAGTGCATTCCAATGAATAGACTCACTTTTAATTATAGCTCTTGCATCAGTGGGTTGCCCTGAGAGTAAATCCTGGATTTTCTCTTTGGGGTAGAAGCACGAAAAGACTGGCAGATAAAGCAAGTTAGTCTGACTTTGATACGAAGACGATAAACAACGCACAACAATGCAGTGTGTGCTAATTTATTCATTTCTATTGCTAGTGCAATATATTAGCAACGCACCAAACTGCAAGTGTACTGCGTAGTTTCTATAAGTAGACAAATTAGGATACTTCAAGGACAGTTTTTCATTAATGTGATTTAGCTCAGTGCTTTAACTAACACAATCGCCTATCACAGTACGTTATTTAACACAGCGCAAGGGTATTGAAAAAGGCACAGCGCAAGAGTATTGAAAAAGGCATTTTAACTAATTAATATTTTATCACATTTTGGTTATGAAATTTCGCATAATTACAATTCCTAAAGTTTATTAATTAAGTTATGTTAAGTGGGGTGCTCTTCGCATAGCAGCTTATCACAATTAATGTCATAAAGGAAAAACAAAAAGATTATAAATATGCACTACAAACAATATCTACAATTTAAATAATCCTCATTTCCACAATTAGATTTGGAGTTAATAAATATTATCTTATGACATTTTGTATAACAATCATTAAAATAAATATACAGTTTTCCGTTTTTAACATTATATTTAAGATGTTTATAATGTTTTATATAACTAGAAGTTAGTTTTAATAAGTTAGTTTTAAACTAACTAGAAGTTAGTTTAGTAAGAAAGAACTAGAGTTTTTCGTGTTTCACTGATAAAATAGCATAAATATCTCCGCTACTTATTACATAACCAAAAATATCATTTAGTCCTTGAGTACATTTAGTTATAGTATATCTGAAGTTCGGTTTATTGTATTTTTGTTTACTCCATATTTGTAAAAAAGGTTCTGTTTTTTTCTTTCTTACAGTTCTTACTATCTTTAGTTTTGCTGTTCTCTTTCTGCGTCTGAGTGCTATTATGCTTTTGTATGTATAGTATATATTTGTAGTGTGGTTGACAAGGTGTGTTATTCATATTTACCCAAATTCCTGCTTTTTATATTTAAATTTTAATTTTTATGAAAATAACCATAAAACTTGTATCTAACTATATCTACCATCATATCTACTTTTCTTCTTTCCTGTAATGATCCCATGGTAGAGTATTTATCCCATCTTTCAAAACACATCTTTTATCATGTTTAGAATACTAATTTACTTACTTTAATACTAAATATACTGTTCTTATAACTTCTAATTAATTTAATCTTTTTATAGCAATCCCTTTAATTGAACAAACAATCTTGATATTCTTTACATGTTAGTTCTTTATATACAACACTCTTCTTAACACCTTTTGGTTTTCTGCAATATTTTATCGAACATACCTTTAGAATCTTTACCAGTGGAGCTTTTATTCAGTACATTTTACATCTTAAACCTACGAACTCTTCTATAAATGTACCTTTTACCTCATATTTCATTTTACCGATTATTAAATTATTTATCTGTGGTACCTTGTATCTTTTATTTTCCGCATATTCACTTGTATCGAAGTAATCAATATAATTTTTCATATCTTTGTATACGTCTTTTGTTTGAATATGGTAAATATAACTATCTGTATAACATATTTCCATTTTAAGAATGTATGAATATGTTTCTTGAGTCTAATATGAAATGTACGCCATATAATTTTCGTTGTATATATAAACGTTAATCGATATATCGAATATACTTTGAATTTTTATGTCACTTAGTTTTACTGGAAAATCTATACCTTTTAATCTTGTTTCTAAGTTTTTGAATAATTTATTTCTTTTTGTACTCTTTCTCTCTCTCAATATTATATTCCGAGAGTTATAAAGCTCTATATCTTGAGCATAAAAAGCATCTTTCATCCTTGTTTTGTATATTGATTACAGCTTTCTTCTTTTTTAATCGCATCTGGTAGTTCTATGTATGATGATCCTCTATAAGGTGCATATTTTAAAGTATCTCATATTCAAAAGAGGCCAACCAAAATCTCTAACTTGGAAGTCTTCCACTCTTGTTCATAATATATATTTAGCACTAGTTATGAATTGGCACCTACTCGAGTGGTGAAGTGCACCGAATGGCAGATCTGTTTTTGAAATGAAGCCTCACACCTCTCCCATCCAAGTCCGACTTCGCCTTCAAGTGGTGGTGCTGTTAACCCTTACCGGAGGCAGGGTATAAAACCTCTGTGGTGAAAAATCCCTGTGGAAAGTAAGGAGACGGAAGAAGTCGGGCCTGGTCCTCCAAGTTGGGGGTTGGGCTTCAGGCCGACAACCTGGCCCCGAAAAAAAACTACTGTTAGAAGACCGGAAGAATCGCCTCGGAATGGACGGATCAAGGGGAAGACAGACCGGAAACGAAAAAAGGACAAAGAACTGATACTCGGTACGTGGAATGTTAGAACACTACATAGACTGGGGGCCCTGCAAGAACTAACAAACAAAATTCAGAAATATAACATAGACATATGTGGCATACAAGAGATGAGATGGAACAATAAAGGCATTCACCAAAGACAAAAGGAAACCATCTACTTCAGTGGAAACAACAAAAAGAAAGAATTTGGAACGGGATTCATAGTCAGGGGTCAAATACCTAGTAAAATAATTAGCTTCAAGCCAGTCAGCGACAGGATATGTAAAATCAGAGTAAGAGCAAACCCATACAACATAACCATTATCACAGCCCACGCACCAACCGAAGAAAAGGATGATAGAGTCAAGGACGAGTTCTATAGCCAGCTGGAAAAAGCATATGACGAATGTCCGAAATATGATATGAAAGTAATTGTTGATGACATGAATGCAAAAATCGGTAAAGAAAGCTGTTTCTACCCAGCGATAGGGAAATATAGCGCGCATGAAACAACAAACGGCAACGACATAAGGTTAATTGACTTTTCAGCTTCCTAGAACATGACCATATCTAGCACATGGTTCCCACATAAAAGAATACACAAGGTAACATGGAAATCACCGGACGGGAAGACCGAAAATCAGATTGACCATGTTGTAGTAGACAGCAGACACAGTTGAATATACAAGACGTGAAAACAAGGAGGGGAGCTAACATAGACTCCGATTACTATTTGGCAGTAACCCGTATCTACACAAAAATAAGCACACAACGGAAGCCCAACATGCACTAAGTCAAGAAATGGGACATAGAGAAATTAAGGGACGAACAAACAGTCAACGAATATAGGAGCAAAGTCACTCAGTATATGGAGGAAACACGATGGACAGGAAAACAAAACGTCAACGATATATGGGCATCAATAAAAGACAACATAGAGCAGCAGAAGAAACAATCGGAGAAAGGAACAAACCTCAACGGAACGACTGGTTTGACAGCGAGTGCGAGATAGCAATAAAAGAACGGAATGTAGCTAGGAACAACATGCTAATTCACAGAACAAGGGAAAGAAGAAATTTACAATGAAGCCAGGAGAAAAGCCAAAAAACTACTCCGACAAAAGAAAAAATCCAGTATAGAGAGCAAAATAGCAGAGCTTGAGAACGTACGATATAGAGGGGAAACAAGGTTCTTTTACAAGGAAGTTAAGGAACTAAAAAGAGGGTTTAAGCCATACTGCACTGCAATCAGGGATGAAGGCAACAGCATACTAAACTCCAAGGAGGAGATACTGAACCGGTGGTCTAGATACTACGAAAGAACTTTTCATGACGAACCGGAAGAACCAGATGAAACAGCTCAGACAAATTTCAAAAACAAAGAAATTAGAGAGATGTAAACAGAGACGCCAACACTTCAAGAGGTTAAAGAAGCAATAAAAAAATCTAAAAACAACAAAGCACCGGGAATTGACACAATAGCGGCAGAGCTACTTAAGAAAGGAGGAGAGGAAATAGTGATTGCTCTATACAAACTGATCTGCAAAATTTGGAATGACCCGAGAGACATACCTGAAGAATGCAAAACAGGGATAATAAACCCCATACATAAAAAAAGGACACCAACTATCCTGCGATAACTACGGAGCACTCACATTACTCACAACTGCATATAAAATATTTACAACCATCATACGCAATAGACTGGAAGCATACTACGAAGCACTGGTAGGAGAATATCAGGGTGGCTTTAGAAAAGGACGAGCAACCATGGACCAAATATTCACAATTCGACAGACACTTGAAAAATTCTAAAAAAAAAAACATAACCACGTATCACTTATTCATAAACTTCAGAACAGCATACGGCAAATGTGGAATGCACTCCAGGAATTAGGGATACCCGGAAAGCTAGTTCAGCTATGTAAAATCAGTACAAAGGAATCGAAAGCCCAAGTGAAAATAGGAAGCGATATGCCAGAAGCGTTCCTAGTGCAGAAAGGTGTCAGACAGGGAGATGGACTAGCCCCCATACTATTTAACCTGGTACTAGAAGCAGCAGTACAACGATCAGGCATAAAAGGAACAGGGACCCTAACGACCAATAGCCATAAAATTCTAGGGTATGCAGACGACATTAACATCATTGGAAGAAGTCTGAAAGCAGTAAAAGAAGCGTTTACAGACCTGGAGAAAGAAACGAAACAAGTATGACTTAAAATAAATGAAGGAAAAAACCAAATTTCTAGTCGTATCTAAGAACACAGGACATATGAAAAGAATCGGGACACACATAAATATAGAATCACACAACTTCTAAATAGTGAATGAATTTATCTACCTAGGAACCACAATCACATCAAATAATGACCAAAGTGAGGAAGTCAAAAGAAGAATCACCACTGCGAACAGAGCATATTTTGCACTGCTGCCCCTACTAAAATCAAATCTCATCTCTAAAACTACAAAAACCAGGATATACAGAACATTAATCAGGCCCGTAGTAACATATGGATCAGAATGCTGGACTATACGGAAAGAGGAAATGCAACTACTAGGGAACTTTGAAAGGAAGATTTTAAAGAAAATATACAGAGGTGTGAAGGTAGACCAAAATACATACCAAATGAGATATAATAATGAACTCTACGATAAGTACGACGACGTAGACATAATAACGCACATCAAACTTGGCCGTTTGCAATGGGTGGGACATATTGTCAGAATGGGGAAAGATAGAGTAGTGAAGAAAATCTTCTTCGCTAACATCGAAGGAAAGAGAACGAGGGGAAGACCAAGGAGATCGTGGGACACGGTCCTATAGGACATGAAGGAAATAGGAATACGGAACTGGAAGGTGAGTGCGGCAGACCGAAAGAAGTGGAGGCAGATTCTGACGGAGGCGAAGGCTCATCAAAGAGCTGTAGTGCCATAGAAAAAGAAGAAGCATTAGTTATGAATTATTTTAGATTGGTATACCTCTTTGTTATTAGTGTGAAAGTTCTGAACTTCTTTTCCCTTCTTATATTGACAATTTATTAAAATATTAAGTTTTAACGAGCCATGTTTCTGTACACTGACATTTTGTCTATTTACTAAAGCTTTTGATGTTGAAGTAACATATTGCTCTAGAGAACCATGTTCTTTATAATCTGTTTTAAATCTCCTTGTTTCTAATCTTGATTTAAATGCCGAATTTTCGAGTTTTACATCAGTTAGTTGTGATTCAGGTTTTACTTTTGTTTCTTTCAATATCCCTTCTTTAAGTGGAAATATTTTTCATATGTGCTTTTGTTTCAATTTTGATAATTCTTGTGGAACTTTATTTCTGGGGAATGCACTTTGAGTAAATGGGAATGTTTGAGTTAATTTTAGTCTCTTTTGTTCATCTTCATACTTTTTAATAGATCAATAAGTTCTCCTTTTCTTAGTCGAGAATATTGTTTTATTCCCTCCTCTTTACATCTATATATATATATATATATATATATATATATATATATATATATATATATATATATATATATATATATATATATATCGGGTGTTGCAAAATAAGTGTTACAACTCTTGGGAGGCGACTCCTGCCACTGAAACAAGAGAAAAAGTTCTCTTGAACTTTCGGCTATCGGACATAGTTTCAGATCTACAAGGTGCCGAAAGTGTGGGAAAATGACTTTCGGACGCCAATAGTTCGGGAACTATCCAACGTAAAGAGGGCGGGTAAAAAATTCACTGAAGAAGTCATACCTGCTGTATTGAATTTTGCATGTTTCACAATCCTACCATGCACGAGCAAGGGATTCCCCAAAGGAACGTAGGGAGTACCTGATAATCTGCCAAATGAAAATTGGTCTAAATGGATATGAATTGATAGGATTTCTACCAGGTAACAATAATTCGTTTGTATTAAGTTGATATCTGGAACAAATACAAAATGGCGGACAGCTTCATGCCCGTTATGTGTGGTTGCATAATCACCAGGTACGGATGCTAGCCAACGACCCGCTCGGGAGAGTAATACTCCCGGAAGTATGTTTTTTCGCGCGCTGCTCTAGCCAGCTGTTTTACGCGCTATCCTAGTCAGTTGTTTTAAGTTGGTCTCAAAATCTATATCATTTAGTACAAGGGGAACAAAACAAGCCTTATATCATGGAGTACGAGGGCAACAAAACGAGCCCTGCGGGGCTTCTAACCCCTTCCTACTACTACTACTACTTATCTGCACAAAAGAAAGTAAATCACATTTTTCAGTATTATTTTCGTATTATTTTGATTTAAAAAATGTTATAAAAATGTAAAAAAAATGTTAAAAGAACTTTCCTCGGGCCGGGTTTGAACTCACGCTAAAAAAGATTTTCGTTACTAGCTTATAGCGCTAGCCCACTCGGCCACGAGGATCGACAACAAGAATTGTCTGAATTCTGCTATTTGAAAGCAGCGTGGCAAAACATAGATAACGCCAACCAATCAGAACTGTGTTTTCCGTTCCTACTTCCGGGAGCATTACTCTCCTGAGCTAGTCCTGCTAGCCAACAGTGACGTTCTGAGTATTAACTGTAGCGAATTTGTACTCAAATGCTCTAGAAAGACATCTGGAGTGTCGGTAGAGCGCAACAGATGAAGCAGGGTGATTCACATGTGTGGAAACACTTACGAAAAATGCCCTGAAATGCACTCATACTCAGTAAACGTGAGTTCAAAGCGTAGGAAATGTAAGGATTAGCGTCAAGAAGATGAAAGCCATTGCCAATTCACCAATAATATTCCCTCAAAAAGATGCAATATGATGTACACGGTTGCATACCAATAAGGATGCAACAGCTGAGGCCAAGTTGAAATTGTGCAAGGGAACTCACTAAGAAACTGCGTAAACTAAATGAATATCACTAGTGGGATCGCATGATCGATATTGAAATGTGCCCAATGTGTGTGTTGATATCAACATGTAGCTAATGGACAAATGTCAACATGTCCCACTACTGCTGGGACACCGTTCCACGTGCAAAAAATAGGAAAATAACTACTCGGGTCTTGAATCTGAGGCCGTGGGCTCCCAGTAGGATTGGAAACTGCGACCACGCGAGCGAAAGCGAGCGCTCTAGCCCTGAGGCTCGAGGGAGCCTCACTTTCTCTGTATTCATTTCTTTGAGGAGTACCCACTTTGTTTGGCAAGCGCTCTTGTACAGCCTCCCGATATGCTTGTGTATTTCATTTTGTTACTCCTACTGCACAGTTGTAAACAGTCAGAGCTTTAAGACGTTCTTCCTATTTCTCATGTCATTTTATTTTCCATATGTATGGTGTTCCAGCTGTAGTGTTACATGTGCCAAATTGATTCATTTTCGTCTTTGTCTTGGCATGTGCACTGTGTGTAAGATACTAATTTCTGGAGTATTTTCCTATATTTCGAGTACATCATATGTCCCAGAAGACGTGGCACGTGATACAAGTTTGTTATTTTCACGTTCTATCAGAATTTGAACCATGGATTAAGATATTTCTTTTCATATGTGTCGACTGTGGGACAATGTCCCAAACAAAGAGGGCCATTGATACAATCGTGTTCTAGTTACGTTATACCAAAAAATGCACCAGATATAATAGCAGAATGTACAACGGTATTTTCCTATTTTTCGCACGTGGGACGACGTCTCAGCAGTAGTGGGACATGTTGACATTTGTCCATTAGCTACATGTCGATATCAACACGCACATTGGCCACATTTCAATATCGATCATGCGATACACTAGTGACATTCATTTAGTTTACCCAGATTCTTTGTGAGTCCCCTAGCACAATTTCAACGTGGTGTCAGTTGTTGCATCCTTATTCGTATAAAACAGTGCACATCATATTGCATCGGTTTGATAGAATATTATTGGGGAATTGCCAATGGCTTTCATATTTTTGATGCTGTTCTTTACATTTCCGACGCTTTGAACTCCTGTTTACTGAGTGTGTGTGCATTTCTGGTCATGTTTCGTTACGTGCCTTCACAGATGTGGATCACCCTGCTTCATCTGTTGTGCTCTACCGACACTCCAGATGTCTTTCTAGAGCATTTGAGTACACATTCGCTACAGTTAATACTCAGAACGTCACTGTTGGCTAGCATCCGTACCTGGTGATTATGCAACCACACATAACGGGCATGAAGCTGTCCGCCATTTTGTATTTGTTCCAGATATCGACTTAATACAAACGAATTATTGTTACCCGGTAGAAACTATCAATTCATATCCATTTAGACCAATTTTCATTTGGCAGATTATCAGGTACTCCCTACGTTCCTTTGGGGAATCCCTTGCGCGTGCGTGGTAGGATTGTGAAACATGCAAAATTCAATACAGCAGGTATGACTTCTTCAGTGAATTTTTTACCCGCCCTCTTTACGTTGGATAATTTCCGAACTATTGGCGTCCGAAAGTCATTTTCCCACGCTTTCGGCACCTTGTAGATCTGAAACTATGCCCAATAGCCGAAAGTTTAAGTGAACTTTTTTTCTTGTCTCAGTGGCAGGAGTCACCTCTCAAGAGTTGTAACACTTATTTTGCAACACCCGATATATATATATATATATATTCAAATTCTACCACAATATATTTACTACAGGTTTAATCTTCTTGTTTTATATTTTCACCATTTGTTAAGATTTCATTTTTAACACTAATACAACAGCTAATATCCTGCGTCTTGTCAAAATGCTTAGGTTTGTTGGTTGTTGTATGAGAGATTCGACTTCAATGTCAATTTCCATTAAATCATAAATTATTTAATATAAAACTACTTCCCCTTTTATTTAAAAAATATGAATTTACTACATCAATAAGGTCTCTCATATGTCCTTGTCGCTACGTGCTCTATCTATTTCATTATATTCTTCGTTTAGCATATTAATATACCGATTTCATCATTAGAATCACTATCACTATTTTCTATTAAAATATTTCAACATATAGGACCTGAATTATTTCCTGTTAACCAGTAAACTGTATGTTCAACATAAAATGATTACAGCTAGTTTATTACATTTCAGATTTGAATCTTTACATATCGCACATTCATTTTTACTCTTTACCGATTCTAGAGAGCTTGCTATTAATATTGATTTCTTTTTAAAAGATTCATTTAAATGTTTATTTGTTCTTACGCAACTAAACTTATCTATTTCGCTTTTAACTTTCATTATGAAGTCGTCAGATTACTTTTTATCATAACAGTATATTAGCGAATTTAAGTTTATACTTTATGTCGATATCTGGGAAAGAATTTTTCACTCTTATCATGCAGTCTAATATTTGACCAAATAACATTATGCTGATATTTCTCTGTGGTTCCTCCAACAAACTTGTACTAGAATCCCCATCTGTTTAATCATCATCCCAATCGATCCTCATTTAAGATGTATGCTAGTCCATATCCTCTAAATCTATAAAATCCTGAAAACAGATTCCAATTTAATGTCTTTAAATGTTTTTTAAAAATAATGTCTTAAATAAATTAACTTTAGTTGAGATAACGTTACAGTCTAATAAATCTAGAAATTCTTTTCAGACTTCAATAGCATTTTTGGTTGAATATTCACTCCAGTTATTGCTGCTGATAAATTTACGTCAATCTATATCATTTTTAAATTTATTAAGAAAATCAACAGACATACGTTAAGTGTTTTCAAATGTATATTGCAACCAATTAATGTGTGATCTTATATAGTCTTTAAATTCTAATACAAACGATGGTGTAAGGTGAAAATATTGCTTCAAATAATTACTTTGGTCACATATTCTTTTAAAACTTAATTTATTCGCATACTTATTATGATATCGTAACAAAACAATAAATATCTATTACTAGATATAGGTTCTCATTTTATATAATTATTAAAATTTTTAATGAAGGAAAGTGTAAGTGAATGATAATATGAAATGCATATGCAATTTAGTTTATCTCTATAGTAATAAATAAGTTTGAGAACTATTCTCCAATTTCGAAGTATATTCCCACGCTTTAGTGTCTGATTCAATAAGAGCTTCAATAACAATATCTCTACAAATAGGGGATTCAAAATATTCTACTACGTGTTTGGGATTTAATTTATTAATCATGACTTTTATAATGTCGTCCTTATTTTCAGTTTTTGATTTTTCATCTTGATTTTGGTTTCTTTGCTCATGCTATTTAATGAGGTCGATTAATTCTGCTTTCCTCGGTCAGGAATATCCATTTGTTCCTTTTGACTTACATGTTCTTAATTTTCCTATAGCATATCTACTCATAATATTCAGTATAAAATATATGAACAAATAAATTTTATTTTTAAATATAAATTTTCATAGTTTACCTCTCCTAAAAGTAAGGTCCATATGAAAAAATACAACCACATTAATAATTACATTCTAAACTACATACTAAAAAACCTACCTCCATGCACATTCATTTTCTTCGTCAGTATCCTAATTTGATTCTAATGCTGTATTCTCTTTTCCTTTAACTCTATTTATTTTAACAACATTATCTTTCCATTTAATATTTGTTTCTTTATTAGCCCCGTCACATATTTAAAACCATTGTGAATAAGGATAAGTCTATCATTATTGAATCACAATGTTTTTCCATATTTACTATATAGAAAATCTTTAAAAATGGTATTATCTATATACTGGGTGGCCCAAAATCAGTGGCGAAGGATGATAGTTTTAAGAGGGTAGGCCCAATGTAATAAAATAATAATAATAATATTAAGCAAATTATCGATAGAATAAACAGTGGTGTATTTGAGGTTGGATTCTGGGCTTAAGAATCCCCCGAAATTATATTTAATGTATTAAAGTAAATGAAGTATCTTGCAAAATTTTCACATTTCCAGGTACAAAGTTAGACAAGACTCCCCCGAAACAAAATCGTAAATACGCCTCTGGACATAAATATTTTACTACAGAAACACAAGAAGACAAATTCACATGAATTTCACGTAATTATAGACCATCGACAGCATTTGTTCAATCCAAGATGATCTAATTCGCCTTAATGCAATTAATTGTTTCAATTGGGCATGATTGGGTGGGAACGATGGACTATCGCATTATCTGTGCTTCAGAAAAAACATATGCGTTTCGTCTACTTGTACTGAAACAAACTCTGTTTGTAAAATTTCGTCTTTAATTATATTGTTCAAACCACAACAGCATTCAATCAAGTCATTTTGTATTTCACTTAATTCTCCTTTAAAACAGAATCAAACTTAAATATTTTTCATACGCTGCTCTATATGTCTACACCTCTGTTTTTTTCTATTTTCAACACAGGTGTTGGTCTTCGTTCCTTAATAATACATTAATTTTCAAAAGACCACTGACATAAAGGATTCTTTAATAGGAAATATATTACGTTCATAATCTCCACTTACTGGAATTTTCTCTCATTCATTTTTGCAAATGTAAGAAAAAAAGTTCACAGTATCTCAACAACACACACTCTCTACTCAATTCTAACGAACTCAACAATCTGATTTCGTACAGGTTTGCGTCAATGTAACGGAATAAAGGGGCATTACTTTGCGATAATAAGCGCAGCACCTTTACAATTGCTTGTTCCAGCTTTTGCGTTGCGTTAGAGTACGCAAAATGAAGCAAAGTTGGTACAGAATGTGCTCCCACGTTGTATTGCTCTTTATTTGTTTAACATATCTAATCGAAATCGAAGGTCTCGAGAGAAACGCTTTATGTAGAAATGAAAGTCGTAAACCGCTGAGGCTGATCTCTTTCGCAGGTTATTACCACCACGTTCTCTCGCGGGATTTTTTGAGTAGCTTGGCGGCAGTTCTACTGCCGCCTGAGACACTGCTCGGTGAGCCTCCCAGCAGTGGTGCTAACCACGATTTCTTTATCGAAAAATATTTTTTTGTTCAATTTATAAAACTATCATATATTTTGTGTAAGGAAAATAAATTAATTATTAACAATAATTTCTGAAAGTAAATGGGTAGGCCGGGCCTCAGGGCCTCTTACGACTCTTCGCCACTGCCCAAAATAGATATAAAACCCTGAATTGATCAAGTATATCATTCGAAGTTATAGGTTTATTTGCTTCGGCTGTTCCGAGTTTAGGATATAATTAAAAATACATTAAGAGCAAATAAAAAAGCAACTATGTCTACCTGATGGATAACGATAAGAAATTATATAAAAAGCAATGGATCGATCTGTATCGGGCTATGTACCTACTTTTGGGCCATCATGTATTCTGAAAATCGTTGCCAAATACGTAACTTGCTAAATAAGTATTATTCCTTACACCTGTATTGATACGCGGGTGTTATTGCTTATAGCACAATTGATAATGAGAACTTTTTTATGATAATGCATATTTAATACATTTTTGCATTTCCGTTTACATGTTAGATCATTTATTTTTAAAAAGCTGTAAAACTAAATAACGAACGTATTATATAAATTATTATTGTGAAGTACATTATGAACTTGTCAATAACATTGAATACACTAACTGATGAACAGTGCTCTTATCTATATATTACTGAAACTGTTACAAAAGATTTTATATATAAAAATAAGTTTAATTCGGAAACCATAGTATACATATACTTATGAGAAGATGTTAAGACAGAGTTTGCAAATAACGTTGATTGAACAGAAATTAGCGCATGTTTAAGTCTATCAGACAACTTTATAAGAGATTTTATAGATTAGTTTCATTGCGAAGAGATGACTATGTATAAAACGTTGAATGAAAAATTTATTGAAGAGTTTATAGATAAACCTAATTTTGAAATTGTTTCTTACAGTTGCGAACACTCAGAAAAATTTATACGTAAACATGCTGATAAAACTAATTGGTGTTATATATCATATCATCAAACTTTATCTGAGAAGTTTACAAGAAATTATGCTGATACAGTATGTTGGATGGGAATTTCAACGAGATAATATTTATCGAAAACTTTTGTTTTAGAATTTAAAGATAAGATTTCCAACAAGCTTTTATTTCTATATAGGGACTATTTTGAGTGGAGGAGGATGAAAATTTAGTTAAATGTTTTTATGATTATTATCCATAAAAGTTATATAGATCTACGCTTCGTCTTGACATTGTTGAAATTCTTTTATAATAATCTAGGCATTGCGTTTTAATAATGGGTTCTAAGGGAAAATCATGTAACAACTTGGCATCTGGTAGTTTTTGAATATATACCCATCACTGATCACAGAACTGTCAGATGCCTGGAAAATCACCTAACGGGAGGAGAGGGGGATAAAGAAAGGCGAAATTTTAACCATTTCTATTATTCACTATATCTCCGTAACCATTGGAGCAATAGCATTTAATTTTTAAAAAAATGCTTGTCTCATTATCTTCTACAAATTCCTTTTAGTGCATTTTGTGCTAAATATAGTAGTTTTTGTTATTTTCATTTTGCTCAGTATTGGTTGCGCGTGATACTAGTTTTTTAGTCACAGATTTTTTACAAGATCGAATACGGAAACATGTTACCTCTAAAAGTTTTTGGTTATTTTATGCTCTTTCAAATAATGATTATTTATATTATTGTAAGACTGGTAGGAGTTGAATTATAAGCGACTTTATTTTGTCATGTGCGAAACTGATCACGGCACGACAAAGAGTTACCTTCCCACAAACGGTAGATATCAGCAGCTTATGATTAATAAATTTTTAATTTTGTCTACCTACAAGTATATGATCCTGACGATTTGTCCATACTTTAATTAAAAATATCAATTTTTAATATCAATTGGGGGGGCTTTTTGCAAAAATAACCCTTGCCTAAGAAAATTTTTATGAAGAATGAGAATAGAGTTTTCTCTAGTACACACTATGAGACACTCTACAAGTCTGTCTTTTATACGTATCTCTGATACCTTCTGAAACATGCACAAACATACAGCTTTCTATTCATCTTTGTCAAAAAAATATTGTTTTGACAAGGATTGTTTCTGCTACAGGTCCTTCGGTTTAAGAAAATGCAGCCTGGAGAAATTACCTCCAACTAGTGATGTTCTGAAACATATAAAGAGATTCCATTACCAAACAAGAATTTTGGAAAACGTCGATAAGTGTGAGATCGATCTACCAAGCACAGAAGACTGCGGATGATACTTCGACGACCAAATTCTGAAGTTAGGTTTCAAAACACTCGAAAATATTTCCAAGGCTTATTTAGACATCACCATGTGTATCTGTAAGACATTTGAGTGTGTTAGCTTGAAACGCAAATGTAAGAATCGCGGGTTCTTGTGCACTTCAATGTGTAGTTGTCCGAACGAATGTAAAAAAAAAAAAAAAAAATCAATATCAGTTAATGAACAGAGTGATGAAGAAGACTGAATGACGCATTAAAGACATCACAAATTTCTTTATCTTTTAGAGATAAACGAGTGATATAACATTTTTGTCCCTTCAGGATCCTGCTGCCTATAGTCGAACAATTTGTCCATGATGACCAGATGTCCACTCTCTTTCGACCGCTACGAGCAAAAAGAAATTCGTTCACCAAAAGAAAACAGAGAGTTAGAATTAATTTGTTGCTTTAAAATACGAATTAGGACTTATATTTCCCTCGTATAAAGCTTTCTCGAAACAGTCGGCAGACAGTCGGCAGAGACTGTCGGCAATTTTTTGAAAAAAACGACGTCGACACGACGTCGTCGAAAGTTTCAATAACGCGTACAAGCGGCAAAGAGTAAAATTTTGGAAAATGAATAGAGCCTGTATCCTCTTTAATGATGAAGTAAAAATTGAAACTGTTTTAAGGTTTTATCTTGTGGGTGGTCACTAATTCCATAAAATATGTCTTGTGAGAACGGAGTCGGCAAAAAGTCGGCATACAGCGGACGGAACGACTCCGACAAATGATGGTTGTAAAGACGTTGAACGTTGACGGCGTGCCGACCATAAAAAGAGGTAAATATATGAAAAGAAATGTAGTAAAGGGACTGCACGTAAAGGGTATATGAGAAGTAAATACGTAAAATAAAATTACAAGTCCGAGAGGATCGTTGACAAACATTTTGGAAGAAGACGGCAAACAGCAGATCGATGACCGTGGCAAATATTGTGGGAAAAACGCCGAAACGCGGGCGACCTGCCGACAAGTAAAGCAGCCGATAGAACGTCGGTAAACAGCGGACGGGCCTACCTTGGAAAGATGGTCGGACAAGCGCCGAGCCGCCTTTGCCGCTGAAGAGCCTGATTGCAGAAATCGTAGTCTGGTTGCGCTGCCTGTATGTTCGGTTCGTTCTTCATTTGTCACATGATGATGCAATGTGGGTGAACTGCTTCAAACAAAGTTCGTTGAGGTGAGTTTACAAGTGGGGAAAAATGTTTATGATAAAAATATTCATTCATTGGAACTGTACCAAGTTGCTCGTTAAGCAAATATCACGAAACCATGATTTGTAAGCATCCCTGGTGGGGAAGATGACGAATAAACTAAATAATAGTATTCTATGTGAAACCTGCGGAATCGTGGTCTGAGTATGAAGTGAGAGAGCTATATACATGTGGTGAGTTAATTTAATATTATGCATATACATTTAAAATTGTCATAAATGTTATATGTTGTGTTACATATGTTAATTGTTGCTGCGCATGAAAAGATTCGGTTATAGTATGTCCCCGCGCACTGGCGTCTCTGACATGTAAAATTTGGGGGGTAACATAGAAAGTGATTTAAATGGCACTACCTAGTCCAACCTGTCTATTAAATTCGATTGTATTTGTTACCTTTCTGCTTACCTTCACGGACCCCCTAAGGTATATCAAGCACTCGATTACAATTGTAGGGTCCGCGCTTACTCAGTGGTAGAACATTCAGCTCTGGTGCTTGGGGTACCGGGTTCGATCCCAGCCATCGCCATGTGAACTTTGAGGTGGACAAACACCGTGTATTTCCACGTGGTTCTCCCGTTTATTTACACTTTCTTCATTTCACCATTTCATTCATTACTCATCATCAGTGGCGGATCCATGATATGATCAAGGGAGGGGCTAAACCATAGTTTGCCGTTTTATCCAGTGTAAAGCAGTATTGAAGTCCATTTTATCCAGTGTAAACCTGAGCGTCAAGGAGGGGGCTATAGCCCCTATAGCCCCTCCCTTGGATCCGCCACTGCTCATCATCATCGTCTTCTTTAGCTTAACCGGCTTAACCGTGGGACAAAAAACTTAATGATTTCACTTATTTTTTATTAGAAAAACGAGGGACAGTTAAGAAACTGTAGTAGACGGTTTTCTTCTTGAAATTGCAAAAGTTTACATGCCTTAGTTTTTAAGGTAAGTGTCTTCTAACTCAACGGCAATGTATTTCTGCACAGTGTACGAAAGTTGTATTTTATGTTTACAACTGAAACATTACTAGTATGAAACCATAACAAGTGAAATTGAAATATGTATGATTACCAAAACTCACATGTTTTCACTACCCTCGCTTACGCGTATACCCACAGTCGCTGACGCACTTGTTCCCTTCGAACACACCCCCGCGCTACTGCGCGGGCCCACCAGCCTTGCCCTGCCCTGTCTCAGTTATATAGAATTCGTGCTTTTTAGTAGCCAACTAGCACCAGGGGCGGATCCAGGGGAACCGATCGGGGCAATTTCCCCCTCCCAAAAGAGGAAACTTTCTTATTTTATATATAAATAAAATTTATTCCAGAGTTGGGAGTACTTAAAAGTAGCTCTAAGTAGTAATATTACAACCTACCTCCTCCACCAGAAATCCGTCCTAGATCCGTCCCTGACTAGCACAGGTTGGTATGTGTTTTTGCACTAGTTTTTATGCCCCTAATCTAATGTAAAGTAATCGAACGTAGCTTAATCTAATCCAACCAAATATAACCGATCGGAGTACGTTTTGGTACATTTTTTTTATTTTTAAATTGGTTCTGCGATACAACTGTAAATGTCTAAATTTAGGTTAGTTTGGATAATTTTTAAATTAAATGCTCTGACTTACTGCTAGAGGTGATAGCTTGATTTTGTCTTTTTGTGAATAGTTGTTGCATAATAGAGTGAGAAAGTGACCCACAATCTTTTCTTATGGCAAAAATACTTAATAAAGCTAGGTGGTATACAGGCTGGACTCCTATAATACAATCAAAGGAACGCTATTTCCTAGCAGAAATCGTACTCTAGGGGAAAAACGTCAGCGAGGTGAGTGGTACATTGAGAAAAATAATCGGTAACCAAGTAGAGATTAAAGGACAACTTGGCTGCTAGAACCAGTTAATAATTTTATCTATGCCAGGTGTGATATTTTCATGTGGCCCAGTGGAAATATTTTAGAAGGAATAAGAAGGAAATTTGTGAAATAATTATAATGTTTCATCAATTATTCTGGGTAGTGCGCCGAAAGTAAACCTCCACAAACGCGAATTCGAATTTTTACATAAGTTTTAAGCCTAAATAACAAAAAGAAAGATAATTTTCTTAGAGAAACGTGGACAATTTCTCATAATGCTTAGTGCCGTGACAAGGTTTGTGTTTATTTAGTATTCTCTAGTATTTAGTGTATCTTTAGTAAACTAATAAGATCAACTAGATTATATACTGCAGAACTTGTTTCACATGTGAGCGAAACCTTCCAGTTAAAAAAAAAAAATACAGAATAAATTAAGTAGTGATTAAACGCTCTTGTGTACAGGTTTACTTGCGGCCCAATACTAGAAAAAATTGTTGAAAAATTATAATTCTTTCACCAATTTCCTTTTTATTGTCCCCTTGACGGTTTCCACAAGGCGGAATATATTTTACTTGGCATAAATAAAATTCAAGGGGACCTCTAGAAGTAATTGTTGAAAAATTATAATTCTTTTACGATTTGCGTATAAATAAGGCTTCCAGATGTCTAGTATAAAACAGCGCAAAAAAGCACAAAACAATCTGTGCTGGGTGGCCACTAAATAGCACGAATGCTATCGAAACGAGTCAGATAGGGCGAAGCTGGTGGGCTTGCGCGGGAATGCGTCCGAAGGGAGCAGGCACGTCAGCGATAGTGTGTATGCGCAGAAGTGATGGTAATGGAAGAAAGTGCGTTTTGAGAATGATACAAGTTTCAACAACACTTATTGTTTCATACTAGTAACTCTCCACTTGTAAAGAAAATACAGCTTCTGCACACTGTGCAAAAATATGATGCCGGTGTACACAGTGCAGAAATAAACCGCCCGTGGAAAATAACATCTAATAGAGCCATTTTTCATATGCACTCATTTGTTTTATTCGTCATAAAGCACTTGTAATGATTTTACACTAGTAAACCTATGATACAGTTGTATTGTATTGTATGTAATTAAGTTACCTATACAAATTTGTTCCTTAGCGTAGCCAGGATGTGTGTTTGAGTGAGGGGAAAGTGCTGTTATAGGTACATATAGAATAATTACAAGCAAAATATATAAACATAAGTACCAAAGTACATTGTCGGGCCTCTTTGGGGGGCGCGGCCCCTCTGGTCCCCCTTCCCTACGCTACTGACGGAGAGTATTGACAACAGTTATATGTACTAACATCCTTAAAGACATTTGTGAAGAATGGTAGGACATATGTGAGACATCAGTTTTTTTTTTCTTTTAGAACGGGTGAATTTCATTCAATCATAACGTTTGTAAAAATTAACCCATTTTAATTCGGTTTATTTCAAATCACACTGGAATGATGGTCATCACTTACATTTCAAGCGAATATTGAGAATTACATCCATCTTCCTTTTAGTACAGTCGAACCCGTCACTCAATGTTCGCTGCAGTAGCCCGCAAAGAATCCTACAAGAGTTTGCAATTTCTCTTATAGTGTTAACTCGCATATGTTCAAGTGTTCGTCGGTTATTATGGTACACAAAACTCTTTTGTTAACTGCATAGCAGGTAATCTGAGAACACAAAATCAGGAGACTTCGTTGAACAAGTTCGTAGAAATGATTCGATCACCTGATGAGAGCCATGTGGCATCTGGCCCATCGTGCTGACTGCTGATAGGCCAGTGAATATGATATAACCTTCTTTTCAGTGTCGTCCAGTTGGTTTAAACAAATTCATTTAAAATGTCCATATAACATGCCGTATTCAACATCCCCTTAAAAATGTGTCCAGTGACGTGACGCGTTGCTCACACTACCACAACGAATGGTGCATAAAATTTTCATCTCTTCTGCGTCATTTGCAACAAACCACATTAAAACTGAACATCCTTTACAGATGTTATGACCGAATGAAATCCACCCATTCAAAAAAAAAAAAAAATCATATGAGTGACAAGCCTATTCCTGTTCACATTAACAATGCCTTTTTGAAAAGTAGAAATGGACTGGATTCCTTAATGTTTCTGTTGTTAACTTTTTACCTAGGATGCATTTCTATTAGAATATATAAGAATAAAATATATTTTCTCTAAATCTCTAAACTTTGTGTAGATTTTGGTATTGAATTCAATATTTAAGTTTGTCCTGATGAGGTTAATCATTTAAAATAAAAAGGGAGCATTTCAGTATCTAAGTTATGTTACATAACTGAGTAAGTTCGAAAGTAATACGGTTTCTTTTCAATTTGTTATTCTCATTTTAGTTAGATTAAGTACTTTTCTTCATAACAGCATTATTGTGCTCCATTCCATGTAATCTTATTGTCAGCTAGATTTGTCCGATTTTATAATTCTGGGGGATGGGATTTTCGGCTTTGAAATTGATTTTTGGTTTGCCAATATTACCTTAGTCTTTCTATCCCAGTTTTTGTCGTTCAATTCTTTTTTTATTATTACTTCATCTTTTCTATTCAGTGTTGTAAAATTTTCTGTACCTCTCTATATTCTCACAATCCTGATTCTGAGCTAGTTAAATTCTACATTACTATTTCGTAGGTTTGAAGTTTTCGTTAATTATAAAGACAACTGTTGTTTGACATTGTCCTTAACTTTTATTTTGCGTGGAATCAGATAAGAGAAAAAGTGTAATTATATTTATCAGAGTACAAGCTCCTTAACGGTGAGGTTCAGTACCATCGCCTGCTTTCTTTTCTATCCCATTGATTTGTAGGGCAAGTATTCTTCCTTTTCTTTTAAATGAATAAAATTTTTGATGTTTTGATTTTACTGATTTCTTCTGAATATGTATTTAAATGCCCCCTTGCTCTGTCAAAATGATCTTTTAATATATATAAATACATTATTATTTAAATTAGATGTCATTTATGAATGTTAAAAATATACAACACAGAATTTAATTTCCACAAAGAGACATTTAAATTTTGGATATTTCCACAAAGAGACCTGAAGAAAAATAATAAAAAGTAAAACCCTTAAAATCTCAAAGAAACAGAGGAAGATTTCCTCGTATATATAAATGGGGTTGAAAAAATGGCGGAGTTATTCAAGACACTTAAATATGGATAGCAGGAATTATTTAGAATAATATAGTGCTTTTTTGAACATTGTAATCACTTCATATATTTGCTTTTCTGTTTTTACATACTGTATGAAAGCTTTCTGTGTCAAAACTCAATTTGTAGTACATCTGAAGGTATATTACATATAACTTCAGTTGAATGTTAAGGTTCATTACATAGGTTAATATATATAAGTTAATACGATGTGCATTGTATTGTGTTAATACAATTTTGTGTGTTTTTAGTGCTAATATAGACCAGAAAAAATTGTGATCTTCTCTTCATTTATTCTCTTAAACAATTCCTTTGAAACAAAGGATCTTTGCAAAGTATTATGTTAAAACATTTCATTTTTGATGTAAATGACTTCATTAACCTTTTTTTTCTATATAATGGGTATGCACTATGAGTATACTGTACATCTGGCTGTTTCACTTACGATATAAATTATTTTCTCACATTTTTCTGTTTCAATTGTATACAATTAATGTATAAATCATATAGAAACGAATTAAATGAACAATTATTTACCTATTTAATTTTTACTTTATCTTAATATGATTTCCTCTTTTAAAGTGTATTTAAATAAATATTTAAGGCATAGAGTTAGAACTGATAGCTTAGTCGTTAGAACTTGTTTTTGGTGCATTTTAGTGTTTGGTTTCTATGAATATAGTCATGGGCGTAAGCAGAGGTAAAAGTGTTGGGAATGCGGGTGACGCTGTCCCCTCGCTTCCGGGAAATATCCGTGGCATCCCCCCACTTTCTAACTTAATTACAATGTGCAGAGATAAGTACGGGGGACGGGGGATTTCATGTGTCTCCCTACCTCTTCAAATCCAGTTTTACCCCTGGATGCAAGTACATCTGTACCCTGGCCAAGGGCGCCGATTTCTCTGTAAATTTGCGGGGGACATCCACATGCAAAAGGCATATATAGGGATTTAAAGACAAATTGCATTCAAATTATACCAAATATGGAGTAGTAAACCACCCGTTAATGCTCGCCGAGTCAGCAAAAATTTTTGTGACGTCATAGGTAAAAGGTCAATGACCTTGGCCCGGAGTCAATGACCGAGGAGTAATTAGGACAACCCCCTCTAAATTCTGGCAGGGGTACCACGGCCCACCCCCAAATTTTGGCAAAGGTACCTAGGACCACCCCCTTAAATTTTGGAAATTGCCAAATCTAAAAATCGTGAGTGGTAGCCTAGGACCAGGGTATGTACCTCTATTAGTATTGGGGGTCTATGTTTTTCCCTTTCATGGGTAAAAAATTGCCAAAATGTTATTTCGGAGGTTTTTGACCTAATTTATCGCCTTTGATGAGGTGTTATTACCCTATATAGTTACATGGGCGTATACAGGCGTCCATTACCTTTCATAAGACATGGGTATATTAATGCACCCCTTGAAAATTTTGGGAGGGGTACCTTGGACCACCCCTTAAGTTTAGGAAATTGAATAATTTAAACATTTGGTATAATAGTATAGAACCTTAGTATGAATCACTATAAATTTGGGTGGTCCACCTCGTTCCCTTTCATGGGTACAAAATTGCCAAATTTTAGTACAACCACGTGTTTGTTTTTTGGCTCATTTTATCCCCTTGGATGAGGTCCTATTACCTTATATAGTTATATGGTCATGTATAGGGGTTCCATCCCTATCATAAGACATAGGTACATTGGTGCACCCCTTTAAAATTTTGGGAGGGGTACCTTCGCCCACCCCGGGTACCTAGGACCATTCTCCTTAAATTTTGGAAATTGCCAAATCTAAAAATTGGGTACGGTAGCCTACGACCATGGACCATAGTATGTACCTCTATCAGTATTAGAGGTTCACCTCGTTCCCTTTTATGGGTAAAAATTACCAAAAAATCAAATTTCGGTTCTTTTGACCTAATTTATCCCTTTTCATGAGGTATTATTACCTTATATAGTTATATAGGCGTATACAGGGCTCCATTAACTTTCATAAGATATGGGTATATTGATGCATCCCTTTAAATTTTTGGGAGGGGTACATTGGCCCACCCGTAAATGTTGGAAATTGCTCAATTTAAACATTTGGTATCATAGTATAGGACCCTAATATGTATCAAGATAAATTTGAATGGTCCACCTCGTTCCATTTTAGGGGTACAAAATTGCCAAAATATAAACGTAAGCAATACGTTGTATCACGTATTTGGTTTTGGCCCAATTTATCCCCTTGGATGAGGTCTTATTACCTTATCCGGTTATATGATAATGTATAGGGTCCATTTCCTATAATAAAACATAAGTACATTGATGCACCCCGGGAGAGGTTCCATGGCCAGTCGCTTAAAGTTTGGAAATTTTCCAATTTATACATGTACAGGATCCCAAAATGTATCGTGAAAAATTTGGGTGGTCCACCTTGTTCCCTTTCATAGGTAAAAAAAAATCGCCAAAATATAAACATAAGCAATATGTTGTACCACGTGTTTGGTTTTTTGGTCCAATATATCCGCTTTGATGCGTTCTTATTACCTTATATGGTTATATGGTCATGTATATAAGTTCATTTCCTATCATAAGACATGGGTATATTGATGCATTCTTTAAAAATTTGGGAGGGGGTATCTTGGCTCATCCACTCACTTTCAGAAATTGTTTAATATAAGCATTTAGTATCATAGTACAGGACTCTAATATGTACCACTATAAATTTGGATGCTCCACATCGTTCCTTTTCATGGGAAAAAACTACCAAAACTCGAATTTGGAGGTTATTGACCCCTTTGATAAGGATTTAGCACGTTATATGGGTATGTACAGAGGTTTATTACCTTTATATGTTTATGTTTCATTTTAATTTGGGAATTATCAAATAACAAATTTGTATCCCTCTTAAAAACAAATATTCAAATTTTAAAGGTTATTGACCTATTTTATCTTTCTTGATACTGCTTTATTATTGAATGAGTATACGGTTTATTACTTTTTTCATAAGACATAGGTGTACGTGTGTACCAATCTTAAATTTTGGGAGAGGTACATTTCTTATTGTTAAATCAATAGTTGGTAATATTGTTCTTAAAATTGGATCGTATCTCATTCTTTGGATAAATCATTGTCAAATATTAGTATGATCACGTGGTCAGTTATTGACCTATGATGGGATTAGGAGTCCAGGACATTGGTACATTGAAACTTTGTAGGATAATTTGAGAATTGTCTAAATAAAATTACGTCATTGGTTTTGATTATTCCCGAAAAATATAAACGTAAGCAATATGATGTACCACGTGATTCACCTTGATGAGGTAGTGAGCAGGGGTTCATTTCATTTGTTGTGGTACTTCTTAAGTTTGAGTACACATTTCAAGAAAACAGTTGGTTCTACTAAGGTAAACAAATGACAGACATTATTGACATTATTGAACATATAATGATAGGATTAATTTTAAGACAGGTGTATCGAGAGAACTATTCTTTAAACTTGGGAATTGTGATAAAGATAATTTTTAACATAAAGCGCGAAATTTGAAACAATACTTTGAACTTTAATCACAACTCATAGTCTAAAATCATTGGTGTTGGTTGATTTGACCTTGAGCTTTAGAAATCTGATGGCTAACCTTATTGCACCTTATGACTCATAAAGGCAATACATGCTACAACACTGAAATTTAGTCACAACGTAATGTAATCTAACACTGGCAAAAGTTATTGTTGATGCAATTTGATTGGATGATCACTATCCTTCGTGCAACCTGAATGATTGATGAATTTGGAACCTTTGCTGCATTCAGTTTTAAGTTTTGTTTAACATTTAAAAATCTTCGTTTCGCTCAACATTTTGCACTCATTGATAAATATTATCAAAATCGTTTATTTGTTAATCGAATAGTTAAAAACAGGATAAAGTTTGACGGTTAACCGTGAAACTTAAAAGTTTTAGTTTGAATGTTACTGGTTTGAAATTTTTATGATCTTTTTGGAACAAAATTTGTTTGAAGTTTTTCGTTTCCAAATTTTGTTTCAAAATTTTTAGTTTGAAATTTTTAAAAAATTTTTATTTCGAAATTTTAATTTTTTTCAAAATTTTGTTTGAAAAATCTTTTCGTTTCAAAATTTTGTTTGAAATTCTTTTGGTAAATTTTTTGAAAACTTTTGTTTGAAATTTTTCTTTTCAAAATTTTTTTCGTTTCAAATTTTTTTTTTTCAAATTTTTTTTTCAAAATCTTTTGTTTGAAATTTTTTTGTAAACTTTTTGTTTCAAATTTTTGTTTGGAAAATTTCGGTTTCAAATTTTTAAGTTTGTGCACTCATGAGTAAAGAACCGGAACTGTTTAGAACATAAACATCTGGCAACACTGTTTATCACTATGCAATAGTACACGTGAGAACATGATAATACAACGTCATCAGTTTTGCATCATTTATAAGTATCGTTCGAGTTAGTATTCATGATAGCATCATCATGGCTACTTGTCTGCAGTTTCTAAACACACGTGATGTGATGAAATCATTTACCAAGATTATTGATTTACAACTGAATGTACCTTATAGAATTTTAGCTAGCCAAAAAATCCCTTCAAAGTTTGGATTAATAATCGTAGTGAAGTTTGAAAATCATAAGAATATAATTTTACCCATGGAAGCATCAAAACAAGAAGAACTGCTGCGTTTTTTTAATACTGGACCTGTATCCTTATGTTACAAAGGATTCTTGGGTAGAAGTCATCAATTTGAATTTAGTACACAGTCGGATCAGTGAATTTGGTTTCGTCAACAATTGTGATGAAATCATGAATTCACACGTCAGCACATTCCTTTGGCATCAGACGTAGTTGTATGCTGAATGCAATCTATAAATTTTGTTGGACAGTATGACGTCAGCAACTGTGATGAAATCAGGAATTCAAACGTCAGCAAATTTCTTTCCAATGACGTCTGCAATAACTCTATGAAATCAGCAAACACAGTGTTATCCCATGAAATCATTTGAGCAAGTGCGTTTCAGCAGGAAAGATGTGTACTTCAAACGATAAAGAATTCCTCTTCGCAAGCTATTATCAAATAATTATATTTCAAACAAAACATGTGATGATTGGTATCAGTGCTAGAACATTTGAACCAGCGATTCGATTGGGAAAAGCAGAACAATTTGGTGTACAACTGATCTGTAAAGAATGGCAAATATTATGTTCACGAATCGACCAAAAGAATGATTATTTTCATGATAAGCTAAATGTGACCATAGTCAAATCATTAGACTCAAATCACGAAGTGGTTCTGCGTGCAGTCCTCGAAGAGAAGATTGTGCTGTTATGTAAAAAGAGTACATTGCATGTCCCTCGCAACATAGTGTATCTAACGCAAACGGAATGGAATAAATTCATCAATGTATTCCAGTGTGTAAAACATGCAGTGAAAGTGTGCAAAAAAACAAGTATATTCCTGAAAATGTACTATTTTGAGAAATGTGTCATGCATATTGTATATTGAACTTCTTGCACTAGTTTGTCTTTAGCGTATAATTTAAAGTCTTTTAAGGTCTATTGCAATATCAATTGGTGGAAACTCAATGTGCATTTGATCACCAATAAACTGTTTATCAATACAGGTCTGCACTCACGATCGATGTTGACAATCATCACAACATCTAGATACATGTATACACGATTCCAAAAGTGCATTAACACCTGCAATTCTCCTTTTCCTGCAATAGAAGGCAACCCAAAAAGCTCGGCGGTTGGGTTGATTGCAAATTCGAAAGGCGTTAAACTAAACATCAATTTTGTCGCAAATATATCGATGTTGGAAAGTGCAAAAAAGAGAATAAAACAAATTGTTAACAATGACAATTTTATTATTTTGACGAAGTTGGATGACACCAAAAGTCACAAAATGACTTACTTCAGCAGTTCAAACAAGATGAATGGTAAGAAACAGATATAAGAAGAAAGCATATCTCCCTTTCCGTCTCCCCACCCAAAAAAAGAAACTCATAAAAAGAAAAGTAATATAATATAAAGGTTTCATATAAAAGCCTAACAGCACAAAAACAAATAATTAAAGAAACGAAAAAGAGACAAACACAGAATAGGGGACACCAGTGGCGTAGCAGAAAAGGGGCCCTCCCATGCAAGATAAAAAAAGGGAACCCAGTTGTAAACCCCATTTTTATAATAATAATAATAATAACAATAAAAATAATAACAATAATAATAATAATAATAACAATTATTATTATTATTATTATTATTATTATTATTATTATTATTATTAAAAAGTCGTTTCCTTTTCAAAATCTCTGACTGCATAAGAGCATGAATGCATATAGCGATCATGTGAGCACGTTTTCTCATTGAGCGGTCACAAAGGCCAAAAGGGGTGGAAATCTCCAAGAGAGATAAATAAAAAACTTTCTTACGGTAAATTTTAGTTCAAAGTTCGAAGCACTTGCTTTTGCACGTGATTTTTTGGTTCTTTTTTCAGAGAACAGAAAAGTTCTGGCGCTAAGAAATTACACGATATAATATTGCAAATTTGGAAGGGGATGTATTTACATTGCAATTTGTGGTAATAAAGATATTATGATTAGAAAACAGTATTGAAAAAAGTTAGTTTAATTTCTTTATCGATCACAAGTCTTAAGGGTCCCTTATACCTCGCCACCCCGAATATCGATATCGAAAATTTAGAATGATATATTCATGTCCATATATTTGCGATATCGAATGTTGATATATGATAATATAGATATTGACGATAGCGATGTATCGACATATCACAGGCCTAGGTCCGAGAAGTGATGCTTGAAATATACTGGAATCAACAATCAAATTCTAAATAAGTTCTCCATTTCCGTATTCAATGTTGAGGGGGAAGGGTGTGAACCCGAATAGAAATTTTAAGAAAAACAAATGTTAAGATAAAAGTAGGTTTTCCATCTCCCCTTGAATGCAAAAATTAACAGAAAACTATTACTGTAATTTACCTTTTACTTCAGTTTCTGATTGTTATCACAAATCAGCGACAGTACACATACTTTACATAGTATACCAATACACTCCTTAACTTTTCACAACCAAGCAAGCCGGAAGATGAATTTCCTGTGGTATTAAAGTGGAATGTTCTACAAAATAGTCAAATTTCATGGGCCGTATTTCTATCAGTACTTTGGTACGGACTAAGAGATAGAAGACTAACAGAACTAGAAATTAGAGATTTCATTCCTTTTTTCTCTCAGAGTAAAAGACTTCTGCATTTTCCTGAGATTTTCATTTTCTTAATATAAGTCTCATATTCTGGGCTAATTCTGGCTACCGCGGTTTCGAGGTAATCGGTAAACGAGAAAGTAAAGTTTGTCGACTCTCAACTCTCGACAGTTTGTGAGAAGATATTTCATAGTTCATGTTTATATTTCTTCGTTACAAAAAAAGACTTCTAGTTGACTATTCATGGTAAATTACTGAACTTATAATCATTTACAATTATTGAAAAATGAATAATTATTCTTAAACATAAAAAGTCGTTGCAGTTAACTAGAATGCAGTAGTAGATGGAAGTGAATGAAAATATTGTTTATTTGTTGAGATGTGCAAACTGAATGTGAATAATAAGTGTTTCCCATTCCGTTGTCAAAAGGCGGATTTACGATCCATTTCTGGGTCTCGGTGGTTATAATACTCCTACTTAGAGCTACTTTTAAGAGCTCCAAACTCTGGAATGGGTTTTATTTATATATAAAATAAAAAAGATTTCCCTTCTGGGGGCAATCGCCATGATCGCCCACCTAGATCCGCCCCTGCTTTTGTGTAGCAGACTTTGAAGACAGTTCGTGTTTGCTTTTGACGATGATGATTAGGAATGGCCACATCTGGATAATTTTTATTCTGATATCGGATAGAAACTTATCCGGATTTGCAGTATCCGGTTGACGAAAAACAAAACGGATGACGGATAACGGATAATATCCGGATAAGAGATGACAGATAGGAGCCGGATAACGGATGATATCCGGATGACGGATAACGGATAATATCTGGATATCGGGTAATATCCGGATAATGGATTTATCCGGATAATTTATAAAATTTGGATAACGGATAATATCTGGATGATAGAACATTTGGATAACTGATTACATCCCGATGACAAATAAAGGATAATATCCGGATAACGTATATGGTTTCAAAAAGATATAATAGGAGAGGGACGTATCAGTCTTTTTTGCTCATGGAGTTATTAAAAGACGATCATCGGGCCGTGGTCTTTACCATTGAAAGATATTACTTCTTAAAATGTTTTCTAGTAACTTCCAATTTTGTTGTTCTTGTTGTAGGGCGCGATGGCTCAATGGTACACCGCTTACTCTGGTGCGCGGGGTCCATTTTGTTTCGATCCCCGGTTAAGTAGGTTGTGTGTTGGACAGGATCGTATCCGTAGGTTTTCCCTGAATACTCCGGCTTGTTCCCCGTTTTCATTCCATCAATCCCTCTATTATCACTGACTTACTTTATTCATTGGGGACGGTGGCTCCGTGGTAGAGCACTTCGTCTTGTCCTTGGAGTCCTTATTGTTTCGTTCCTGAGCCAAGTAAGTTGTGTGTTGGACAGGATAATATCCGTGGGTTTTCACAGGGTACTCACGCTTGTTCCCACATTTTATTCCAACAATTCCTCTATTATCAATGACTTGCTTTAATCAGTGGATGCGGCGGCTCAGTCATAGAGCGCTTCCGCTGGTGCGTGGGGTTCTTATTTTCTCGATCCCCACCCAATTAAATTTGTAGTGGACAAGATCGTATCCGTCGTTTTCTCAGTGTACTCCCGCTTCTTCGCACTTTTCACTCCACCAATTCCTCTGTTATCATTAACTTGCTTTAATCATTGAACGTGGTGGCTCAGTGGTAGAGCGCTTCCTCTGGTGCGTAGGGTCCCTATTGTTTCCTCTCGGCCAAGTAAGTTTGTGGTGGACAAGACCGTATCCGTGAGTTTTGTTACCGTAATCCCGCTTCCCACACATTTCATCCCACCAATTCTTCTATTATCATTGATTTCCTTCAATCATTGAACGCGGTGACTCACCGGTAGAGGGCTTCTTCTGCTGGGCCAATTAAATTTGTAGTGGACAAGACCGTACCCATGGGTTTTTTCGAGTTATTCCCGCTTCCTTCCACATTTCATTCCACCGATTCTTCTACTATCATTGACTTGCTTCAATCATTGTGCGCAGTGGCTCAGTGGTAGAGCGTTTCCTCTGCTAGGCTAATTAAGTTTGTGGTGAACAAGATTGTACTCGTGGGTTTACTCAGAGTACTCCCGTTTCTTACCACTTTCCATTCTACCAATTTCTCTATTATCATTGCCTTGGTTTAATCATCGGGCGCAGTGGCTTAGTGATAGAGCGCTTCCTCTGGTTGGCCAAGTAAGTTTGTGGTGGACAACATCACATCTGTGGGTCTTCTCAGGGTACTCTTGCTTCTTCCAACTTTTCATTCCAGCAAATCTTCTATTGTAATTGAATTGTTCTAATCATTGGGCGCGGTGGCTCAGTGGTAGATCGCTTCCTGTGGTGGGCGAAGTATGTTTGTGGTGGACAAGATCGTCTCTGTGGGTTTCGACAGGGTACTACCGCTTCCTCCCTCATTTCATTCTACTAATTCTTCTATTATCATTCACTCTCTTCAATGATTGGGCGCAGTGGCTCAGTGGTAGAGCGTTTCCGCTGGTGGGTCACGTAAGTTTGGGGTGTAGAAGATCGTATCCGTGGGTTTTGTCAGGGTACAACCGCTTCCTCACACATTTCTGTCTACCAATTTTTCTATTACCATTGAATTCGTTTAACCATTGGGCGCGGTGACTTAGTGGTAGAGCGCTTCATCATGTGGTCGAAATAAGTTTGTGGTGGACAAGATCGAATCCGTGGGTTTTATCAAGGTAATCCCGTACCTCCCACATTTCATTCCACTAATTCTGCTATTATCATTGACTTGCTTCAATCATTCGGTGCAGTGGGTCAGTGTTAGAGCACTTCATCTGGTGTGTGGGGTAATTACTGTTTCGATCCCTTCCTGATGAATTTCTGGTGGACAAGATCGTAGTGTGGGTTTTTTAGGGTACTTCCGCTTCCTCCAACATTTCATTCCACCAATTCTTCTATTACCATTCACTTGCTTCAATCGTTGGCCACGGTGGCTCAGTGGTAGAACGCTTTATCTGGTGCGTGGGGTCCTTACTGTTTCGATCTCTCCGTGATAAATTTGTGGTGGACAAGATCGTATCTGTGAGTTTTGTCAGATTACTGCCGCTTCCTCCCACATTTCATTCCACCAATTCTTCTATTATTTGTGACTTGCTTCAATTATTGGGCGCAGTGTCTCAGTGGTAGAACGCTTCCTCTGGTAGGCCAAGTAAGATTGTGGTGGACAAGATCATATCCGTGGGTTTTCTCAGGCTACTCACGCTTCCTGCCACTATTCACTCCACTAATTCCTTTTTTATCATTGACTTGAATCGATCATTGGGCACGTTGGCTCAGTGGTACAGCGTTTCCTGTGGTGGGCCAAGTAAATTTGTGGTGGACAATATCGTATCTGTGGGTTTTGACAGGGTACTCCCGCTTGCTCCTACATTTCATTCCACCAATTCTTCAAATATCATTGATTTGCTTCAATCATTCGGCGCAGTAGCTCAGTGGCAGAGCGCTTGCACAAGTGTGGCAACTAAGTTTGTGGTGGACAAGATCGTATCCGTGGGTTTCTTAGTTTACTCCGGCTTCTTTCTACCTTCCATTCCACCAATTCCTCTATTATCATTGACTTGATTCAATCATTGGGCACGGTGACTCAATGGTAGAACGCTTCGTCTTGTACGTGGGGTCCTTACTGTTTCGATCCTCTGCCTGATAAATTTTTGGTGGACATCATCTTATCCGTGGGTTTTGTCAGGGTACTCCCGCTACATCCTACATTTCTTTCCATCAATTCTTCTATTATCAATGACTTGCTTCAATCATTGGGCTCAGCATATCAGTGGTAGAGCGCTTCTTCTCCTGGTCCAAGTATTTTTCTGGTGGCAAGATCGTATCCGTGTGTTTTGTCAGGGTACTCCCGCTTCCTTCCACATTTCTTTCCATCAATCCTTCTATTAACATTGACTTGCTTCAATGATTGGGCGCAGCATATCAATGGTAGAGCGCTTCTTCACCTGGTCCAAGTATTTTTCTGGTGGCAAGATCGTATCCGTGTGTTTTGTCAGGGTACTCTCGCTTCCTCTTACATTTTATTCCACCAATTCTTTTATTATCATTCACTTGCTTCAATCATTGGGCGCAGCATATCAGTAATAGAGCGCTTCCTCTTGTGGACCAAGTAAGTTTGTGGTGGACAAGATCGTATCCGTTCTTTTTGTCAGGGTACTCCCGTTTCTTTCCGCTTTTCATTCCAGCGACACCTCTATTACGATTGATTTAAGCAATGGACGAGATGGCTCATTGGAAGAGCGCTTTCTCTGGTGGTCCAGGTAAGTTTGTGATTTACAATGTCGTATCCGTGAGTTTGTCAGGGTATTCCTCCTTTTTCCCACTTTCCATTCCACCAATTCCTCTATAATCATTGACTTGGTTCAACCATCGGGCACGGTGTCTCAAAGATAGATCGCTTCGTCTGGTACGTGGGGTCCTTAATGTTTTAATCCTCTGCCTGATAAATTTGTGGTGGACAAGATCGTATCCGTGGGTTTTGTCAGGGTACTCCCGCTTCTTCCTACATTTCATTCCACCAATTCTTCTATTATCATTGATTTGCTTTAGTCATTGGGCGCAGTATATGAGTGGTAGAGCGCTTCCTGAGGTGAGCCAAGTAAGTTTCTGGTGGACGAGATCGTACCCTTGGGATTTGTCAGGGTACTCCTTCTTTCTCCCACATTTCATTCAACCAATTCTTCTATTATCATTGACATGCTTCAACCATTGGCCGCAGTGTCTCAGTGGTAGAGCGCTTCCGCTGGAGGGCCAACTAAGATTGTGGTGAAGATGAACGCATCCGTGAGTTTGTCAGGGTACTCCCGCTTCCTCCCAATTTTCATTTCACCAATTCTTTTATTATCATTGATTTGGTTTAATCATTGGGCGCAGTGGCTCAGTGCTAGAGAGCTTCCTCAAATGGGCGAAATACGTTTCTGGTATACAAGATCGTATCCGCGGGTTTTGTCATTGTACTCCCGCTTCTTCCCACATTTCATTCCACCAATTCCTCGATTATTATTGACTTGCTTCGACCATTGGTCGCAGTGTCCCAGTGGTAGAGCGCTTCCTCTGGTGGGCCAAGTAAGTTTGTGGTGGACAAGATCGTATCCGTGGGCTTTCTCACGGTACTTTGGCTTCCTCCCACATTTCATTCAACCAATTCTTCTATCATCATTGACTTGATTTAATCATTGGAGAAGCCTTGGTCCCTTGAGCATTGCCGTGATGTCAGAAATCTGATTCGGTTCCCAGTATTTGGGTTGTGATGTAAACCTTTGCTGTGGTCCAATCTTAGTATTTTATTACGCAAGGTGAAACCATCCATACAGCTATAAATGTTGTTGTATCTTGCGCAACAAGGTATTGAGATAGAGACAATTCGGAAACTCACTTTAGGCCAATTCGGAAACTTCGGTGCTTAGAGGCCAGGAACCAATTTCGGGCATTACGCTGTCCTCAAAGGACTAGGATCTTTTCAAAGTTACCATCCGCGTCTAATAACCCCATGTTTAAAAGGGGAATAGAAAGAACCCGCGTCTAAAACTTCGGGACCCAGTTTCTTGAGGTTCAAGGCTAGGGATCGAATTCTGACATCAAATGCCCCCAACGCCGTCCAACAACTTCATGTCTAATAGGTGAATAAAAGGGAAATGAAGCCATAACGTCAGGACCCCGTTCCTTGAGCTTCGTGGCCTAGGCCTGATTTCTGTCATTACTACTGCACTCAGGGGACCGGGACCTTTCTAACGTTACCACTCGCGGCCACCAACTCCATGTGTAACATGGTCCCTTTGACGTAGAAGAATCGATTCCATGCTTTTTTCATAATTATTCTCCAAATTGATTTGTATACAAGGTAGTTTTGTCAAGTGTAGCAGCCGGTCTAAAATAAGCCTATTGAGAGCGGTTCTTATTTGTTGAAGAATACATAACGATCGCTTTTGGATATTGCAATGGTCTGTCCAACCGGCTTGGTGAAAAAAATCAGCGTAACATAACAACAAAAAGGCGTTTCTCTTATGTTAAAAATAAAAGCACAGAAAGTAAAGTCAAATCTTGTTAAGGTGAGTGCCGGGGGGCGCCGAATACTACTTCTCGGGCAACGAAATTTCTAGCTACTGCTCTGAGCTCCAACCCTTATCGGTCTTTCAGAGTTTCATCCCTTACCTACAACAACGTAGTTTGATTAACCTGTTATACAAAACGTTTGAAAAAAAAAACCTGTGAGTGTGACTTATTGATAGCTATGCAATATATTGACAGAGTGCTAGTCTTCAGTTTAGCAACGAAGCTGTCCTTAGGCGAATATCACGTTGCTCTCTACTTTTGTCTGTGTCTTTAAATCGTACCATTGTGTTTAAAGGCAAACAGAAACAAGGTGAGCTGTTTAGTTGTTTCTAGATCAACTTAATAAGACGTTTGTGTCTTTTACACAAATACTTTTTGTCAGATTACTGTTTGAAGCCTTTTTGCATTATACACTATAAAACAAGATATCCAGATTCTGAGAAGCCTACGGAAATTTTAAAGAAGGGTGAAATAATATCTTTATTATTATTATTATTATTATTATTATTATTATTATGAACCAGCTTCTCTTTGTTGATAAAAATTGTAATTTGGCATTTATTTAGTGTAATATGACTGAGTCTAGAGACAGAAGAGTTGGGATCTTATTGCCAGACATAAAAATGAGAACTTTGATCAACAGTGACTACGTATTAAATAAACAAACGTATTGAATGCACCTTTTTATAAGAAAAATTAGTATAATTAGAAAAATGCATTCATTGAAAAACTCTGAAGTACCAAAGGGTCACGTGCTAGCCGCTAGACAAGCGGGGAGGACACCCACTCGACTACATAGTTAGGTTAATGATTTCTGACATTACCACTGCCCCTCAGTGAAGTAGTTATGTTAGAAATCAGGCCCAGGCCACGAAGCTCAAGGAACGGGGTCCTGACGTTATGGGCTCGGGTCCCTTCTATTCACCCATTAAACATGAAGTTGTTGGACGGCGTTGGTGGCATTTGAAAGGTTTTGATCCGTTGAGCACAATTGTGATGTCAGAAATCGATCCGTAGCCTTGAACATCAAGAAACTGGGTCCCGAAGTTTTAGACGCGGGTCCTTTCTATTCCCCTTTTGAACAAGAGGTTATTGGACGCGGATGGTAACATTGAAATGATCCCAGTCCTTTGAGGACAGCGTAATGTCCGAAATCAGTTCCTGTCCTCAAAGCGCCAGAAATGAGTTTCCGAATTGGCTCAATATCAACATCTGGTTGCGAAAGATGGAACAATATTTATAGCTGTATGGATGGTTTTATCTCGCGTAATAAAATACTGGGATTGAACCACAGCAAAGGTTTACATCACAACCAAATGCTTGGAACCGAATCTGATTTCTGACATCACCGCAATGCTCAAGGGACTAAGACTTCTCCAATGATTAAAGCAAGTCAATGATGAAAGAAGAATTGCTTGAATGAAAGGTAGGAGGAAGCCAAAGTAACCTGAGAAAACCCACGGATACGATTTTGTGCACCACAAACTTACCAGATCGGGGATCGAACAGTAAGGACCCCACGCATCAGACGAAGCGTTCTACCACTGAGTCACTGCGACCAGTGATTGAAGGAAGTCAATGATAATAGAGGAATTGGTGGAATAGAGTGTGGGAGGAAGAGAGAGCAACCTGACAAAACCTACGGATACGATCTTGTCCACCACAAACATACTTTCCCCACGCATCAGACGAAGAGTTCTACCACTGACTCACTGCGCCCAATGATTGAAGCAAGTCAATGATAATAGAAGAATTGGTGAAACGAAATGTGGGAGGAAGCAGCAGTACCCGGACAAAACACACGCATACGACATTGCCCACAACAAATTTATCAGACAGGGGATGGGAACAGTAAGGACCCCACGCACCAGAGGAAGCATTCTACCACTGATCCAACGTGCCCAATGATCGAATCAAGTCAAAGATAAAAAAGGAATTAGTGGAGTGAAAAGTGGCAGGAAGCGCGAGTACCCTGAAAAAACCCACGGTTACGGTCTTGTGCAAAAGAATCTTACTTGGTCCACTGAGGAAGTGCTCTACCACTGAGCCACCGCTCCCAATGATTAAACCAATTCAATGATAATAAAGGAGTTGCTGAAATAGAAAGTGGGAACAAGCAGGAGTACCATGAGGAAACCCATGGATACAATCTTGTCCACCAAAAGCTTACTTGGCCTACCAGGGGAAGCGCTCTATCACTGAGCCACCACGCCCAATGGTTGAAGCAAGTCAATAATAATAGAAGAATTGGTGGAATGAAATGTGCGTGGAAGCGAAAGTACCCTGACAAATCCCACGGATACGATCTTGTCCATTACAAAGTTACTTGTCACATTAAAGGAAGCGCTCTACCACTGAGCCATCGCCTCCAATGATTAAATTAAGTCAATAATAATACAAGAATTCGTGGTACGATATGTAGGAGGAAGCAAGAGTACCATGCCAAAGCCAAAGATACGATCTTGTTCACCAGAAACTTACTTGGCCCACCACGGGAAACGCTCTACCACAGAGCCACCGCGCCCAAAGATTGAAGCAAGTCAATAATAATAGATGAATTGGTGGAATGAAATATGGGAGGAAGTTGAAGTACGCTGACAAAACCCACGGATACGATCCTGTCCACCAAAAACTTACTAGCCCGGGGATCGAGACAGTAAGGATCCCACGCACCAGATGAAGCGTTCTACCGGTGAGCCACAGTGCCCAATGGTTAAGGTCGGTCACTGATAATAGAGGAATTGGTGGAATGAAAATTGGGAAGAATCGAGAGTACCCTGACCAAACCCACGGATTCGATGTTGTCCATTACAAACTTACTTGGGACACAAGACGAAGCACTTTACCACTGAGCCACAGCGTCCAATGATTAAAGTAAGTCATTGATAATAGAAGAATTGGTGGAATGAAATGTGGGAGGAAGCGACAGTACAAAAACAAAACCCACGGATATAATTTTGTAAACCACAAACTTACTTGGGCCACCATAGGAAGTGCCCTAGCACTGAGCCACCGCGCCCAATGATTGAAGCAAGTCAATGATAATAGAATAGTTGGTGGAATGAAAAGTGGAAAGAAACGGGAGTACCTTAGTAAACCCATGGATATGATCTTGTCCATCACAAATTAATTAGGTCACAAGACGAAGCGCTCTACCATTGAGCCACTGCGCCCAATGATTGAAGTAAGTTAATGATATTAGAGGAATTGGTGGAATGAAATGTAGGAGGATCCGGGAGTACCCAGAAGAAAGCGATTGACACGATCTTGTCCACTACAAACTTAATTGGCCCACCAGAGGAAGCTTTCTATCAGTAAGCCGCCGCGCCCAATGACTAATGAAAGTCAATGTTAATAGAGGAATTGGTGGAATGAAAAGTGCAAAGAAGCGGGAGTACACTCACGAGGAAGGTCCATAAACCGTGAGAGTTGAATTCTGATGAAAATTTGTGACAAGACTCAGTTCGAGTTGCTAAGTAACGTAGTAATAGTCACTCGATGCGCAAATGCTTCGTTGAGCTCCTACACCGACGCCACCTTGAAATCCAGTAGGCAATGTACAAGAATACGTTTTTGGCACAAAAATGAAAAAGCTTTTGATAGATCTGACTTCAGTATTGAAAACCAAGGTAGAGCATCTATTTGTGGGAGTACTTCCAGTGCATGGTCGCCATTTTGAAAGGCGCCATATTGAATCGCCATCAAATATGGTAAATGGCAGGAGGGTCATGTGGGGTATCAAATGACACTGAAATTTACCATTTTCGCAACCAAAGTTTACATATCTGTTTTCACGTCAGAGTTAAGAGCTCTCTTACCTACAGAAATATATAAAAAACTGTGCAAATTAGACTTGTGTTATGAAAGATGGTCGTGCGAGCACTTGCAGGATTTTAACAAATGCAGTAGTTAATGCAGTACAATAGCCACTATACCAATCCGATCTTGAGACTAGTACGAGAAATCGTTAATTTAATTGAAATGCGTGTAGTGAAAAATGGAATAGCAGCACTGTAAGAAATTATACCTATTTCAAAGTGCGCTATATATATAAGTATGTGCGTGTTGGGATTATGCATAGCATTTAAATGCTGAGATATAAGTTAGGTGCAACAGTACATATGACTTTACAAGAATATGTCTTGAAGTTATTAGAAAATTAATAGAAAAATAATACAAAAATTATTAGAAAATAATATAAACTGGTGCACATAAGCAAATATTAACTTACTAACCTTTTGGTCTTCCGTTGTGATTATGGAGATCCAAAACGAAGTGGTTAGCACACAGCATCATGGAACAATGCAAACACTTAACAAATGCACTTTCGTCACAATCTTCATGACTACAGACACTATTTTCTACTAGTCTCCAGAACATTTGTAAAAGAATCAGCTATTTCTCCTGTTACGTACCGACATTTCTGTCATGCATATGCAAGCATGTCCTTTAGGACTGGCGCACAAAATTGATGATACAAAACAAAATGCATTTTCTTTATGAACATTCTGCCACATAACTTGTACACCAAACAAGTGAACACCTGCTACAATTAGTTATTTATCACAGTTTTGATATGAAAACCAGTCTTGCCCTTATTATAATATAAGCAAGTGTTTCATCATTAAAGGTGTAAATATGCAAATATTTAATTATTTAACATTGTAGGAAAAAGCAAGAAAGAGGCTTGATTTATGGATAGCAACTTGGTATTGAATCGTGTAATATTTATTGCCATCTATTTTTATTAGGTGTGTATGCATTCGCTTATCACTAATAGCAGAACAGACATCAGGTGTTTCCAGGTGTACCTTTTTCTAAGAATTAGCTGTGAACTGATAATTTAAATCCACTTCATTGTTCAATACGTCAGCGATAAATCGATTATATTTAGACAAACTGGAAATAAATACACTAAAGTATTTTAACTTCGTAATAAACACGGTACATTATAGATTGTCAAGTATGAGTATTGGAAAAGAATGCAATATTCTATAACAATGATGGTCTTTGCGTAAGGTTTCAAGTTTGGAGAAAAAAATTAACACACTATAATGGATCATGAAAAATTGCCTAAAATAGATTTTTGGTTTCATACAGTTGATTTTTGGCTTGATATAGGTATAACTTGTAGGATGCAGCTATTCCATTTTTCCCTACAGGCATTTTAATTTAATTAACGATTTCTCTTACTAGTCTCAAGATCGAATTGGTATAGTGGCTATTGTACTGCATTAACTACTGCATTTGTTAAAATCCTGCAAGTGCTCGCACGACCATCTTTCATAACACAAGTCTAACTCGCACAGTTTTTATATATTTCTGTAGGTAAGAGAGCTCTTAACTCTGATGTGAAAACAGACATGTAAACTTTGGTTGCGGAAATGGATTTAGGAGTAAATTTCAGTGCTATTTGATACCCCACATGACCCCCTTGCCATTTACCATATTTGATGGCGATTCAATATGGCGCCTTTCAAAATGGCGACCATGCACTGGAAGTACTCCCACATATAGATGCTCTACCTTGGTTTTCAATACTGAAGTCAGATCTATCAAAAGCTTTTTCATTTTTGTGCCAAAAAAGTATTCTTGTACATTGCCTACTGGATTTCAAGATGGCGTCGGTGTAGGAGCTCAACGAAGCATTTGCGCATCAAGTGACTATTACTACGTTACTTAGCAACACGAACTGAGTCTTGTCACAAATTTTCATCAAAATTCAACTCTCACGGTTTATGGACCATCCTCGGCAGTGAACCCACGGATTCGATCTTGTCCACCACCAACTTACTTGGCACACCAGAAAAAGCGCTTTACCGCTGAGCCACTGCGCCCAATGTTTGAAGCAAGTCCATGATAATAGGAGAATTGGTGAAATGAAATGTGGGAGGAAGCGGGAGTACCCTGACAAAACCCTCGGATACAGTCTTGTGTATTACAAAGTTACATGTCATACCAAAGGAAGCGCTGTACCACATAGCAACCGCGGTCAATGACTGAAACAAAATTAATAATAATACAAGAATTGGTGGAATGAGATGTAGGAGGATGCGCGAGTTCCCTGACAAAACCCACGGTTACAATCTTGAAAACCACAAACTTGCTTGGCACAGCAGAGGAAGCGCACTACCGGTAGGCCACTGCGCCCCATGTTTGAAGCAAGTCCAAAATAATAGAAGAATTGGTGAAATGAAATGTGGGAGCAAGGAGGAGTACCATGATAATACCCACGGATACGATCTTGTCTACCTGAATCTTACTTGGCCCACCACAGGAAACGCTGTACCACTGAGCCAACGTGCCCAATGATCGATTCAAGTCAATGATAAAAAAGGAATTAGTGGAGTGAAAAGTGGCAGGAAGCGCGAGTAGCCTGAGAAAACCCACGGATATGATCTTGTCCACCACAATCTTACTTGTCCCACCAGAGGAAGCGCTCTACCAATGAGCCAACGCTCCCAACGATTAAACCAATTCAATGATAATAGAGGAGTTGCTAAATTCAAAAGTGGGAAGAAACAGGAATACCCTGAGGAAACCCACGGATACAATCTTGTCCACCACAAACTTACTTGGACCATCAGAGGAAGCGCTCTACCACTGATATACTGCGCCCAATGATTGAAGGAAGTCAATAATAATAGAAGAATTGGTGGAATGAAATGTGCGTGGAAGCGAAAGTACCCTGGCAAATCCCACGGATACGATCTTGTCCATTACAAAGTTACTTGTCACATTAAAGGAAGCGCTCTACCACTGAGCCACCGCGTCCAAAGGTTGAAGCAAGTAAATAATAATAGAAGAATTGGTGTAATGAAATATGCGTGGAACCGGGAGTACCCTGAAAAAACCCACGGATACTATCTAGTCCATTACAAAGTTGCTTGTCACACCAAAGGAAGCGCGCTCCCACTGAGCCACCGCGTCCAATGATTAATGTAAGTCAATGATAATACCAGAACTGGTGTAATAAAATGTGGGAGGATACCTGAGTACCATGATAAACCTACGGATACGATTTTGTCCACAAGAAAATTACTTGGCCCACCACAGGAAACGCTCTACCACTGACCCACCGCGCCCGATAATTAAACCAAGTCAATGATAACGGAGGAACTGGTGGAGTGAAAACGAGGAATAGCGGGAGTACCCTGAGAAAACTCACGTATACTATCTTGTCCACTACAAACTTAATTGTTCCACCAGAAGAAGCGCCTTACCACTAAGCCACTGCGCCCAATGATTAAAGCAAGTCAATAATAATAGAAGAATTAGTGGAATGAATTATGGGAAGAAGCTGGAGTACGCTGACAAAACCCGCCAAATCCTACTAGATCCACCAAATCCTATCCACCAAATCCTACTAGTCTGGGGATCGAAACAGTAAGGATGCCACGCACGAGATGAAGCGTTCTACCACTGAGCCACCGTGCCCAATGAGTAAGGTAGATCAATGGTAATAGAGGAATTAGTTGAATGAAAATTGGGAACAATGGAGAGTACCCTGACAAAACCCACGAATTCGATCTTGTCCATTACAAACTTACTTGGCACACCAGACGAAGCACTCTACCACAGACCCACAGGGTCCAAAGATTAAAGCAAGTCAATGATAATAGAGGAATTGGTGGAATGAAATGTGGGAGGATGCGGGAGTACCCAGAAGAAAACACTTGATACCATCTTGTCCACTACAATCTTAATTGGACCACCAGAGGAAGCGCTCTACCAGTGAGCCACCGCGCCCAAAGATTAATAAAAGTCAATGATAATGGAAGAATTGGTGGATTGAAAAGTGCGAAGAATCGGGAGTACCCTCAGAAAACCCACGGATGCGATCTTGTCCATCACAAACGTACTTGGCCCACCAGATGAAGCGCTTTACCACTGACCCACTGCGACCAATGATTGAAGCAGGTCAATGATAATAGTAGAATTGGTGAAATGAAATGTTGGAGGAAGCGGGAGTAACCGGACAACACCCACGAATACGATATTGTCCAGCACAATTTTATCAGGCAGGGGGAACGGAACAGTACGGGCCTCACGCACCAGAGGAAGCGTTCTACCACTGAGCCACCGTGCCCAATAATTAAGGTAGATCACTGGTAATAGAGGAATTCGTGGAATTGAAAGTGGGAAGAATCGTTAGTACCCTGACAAATCCCACGGGTTCGATCTTGTCCATTACAAACTTACTTGGCACAGCAGACGAAGCTTTCTACCACTGCGCCACCGCGTCCAATGATTAAAGTAAGTCATTGATAATAGAAGAATTGGTGGAATGAAATGTGGGAGGAAGCGACAGTACCCAGACAAAACCCACGGATACGATCCTGTCCACTACACAACTTACTTGGCTGGGGAACGAAACAATAAGGACTCCATGCACGAGAGGAAACGCTCTACCACTGAGCCACCGCGCCCAATGATTAAAGCAAGTCAATGATAATAGAGGAATTGTTGGAATGAAAAGTGGCAAGAAACGGGAGTACCCTATGAGAACCTACGGATACGATCTTGTCCACCACAATCTTACTGGGCCAGAGATCGAAACAATGAGGTCCCTACGCACCAGAGTAAGCGGTCTACCATTGAGCCACTGCGCCCCACAACAAGAATAAGAAATTTGTAAGTTACTAGAAAACATTTTAAGAAGCAATATCTTTCAATGGTAAAGACAAGAGCCCGATGATCGTCTTTTAATAACTCTCTGAGCAGAAAAGACTGATACGTTCCTGTCCTATTATGTCATTTTAAAACCATATACGTTATCCGGATATTATCCTTTATTCGTCATTCCGATGTAATCAGTTATCCGAATGTTCTATTATCCAGATATTATCCGTTACTTAATTTTATAAATTATCCTCATAAATCCATTATCCGGATATTATCCAACATCCAGATATTATCCGTATCCGTCATCCGGATATCATCCATTATCCCAAACTTATCCGTTATTCCTATATTATCAGTCAGGCGGATATTATCCGTTATCCGTCATCCGTTTTGATACCTGTCAACCGGATATTGCAAATCTGGATAAGTTTCTATGTGATATCAGAATAAAAAATTATCCAGATGTAACCATCCCTAATCAGCATCGTAAGAACCATACACGAACTAAATGTCTTCAAAGCCTGCTACACAAGAGCAGGGGCGGATCCAGGGGGCGATCGTGGCGATTGTCCCCAGAAATGGAACGTTTCTTATTTTATATATAAATAAAACCCATTCCAGAGTTTGGAGCTCTTAAAAGTAGTATTATCAACTACCCAGCCCCCAGAAGTCCATCGTAAATCCGCCTCTGGACAACAGAATGTGAAAAACTTATTATTCACATTAAGTTTGCACATCTCAACAAATAAACATTTTCATTCACTTAAATCTACACTGCATTCTACTGAACTGTAACGACTTTTTATGTTTAAAAATAATTATTCATTTTTCAATAATTGTAAATGATTATAAGTTCAGTAATTTACCATGAATAGAGTCAACAGGAAGTGTTTTTGTAACGAAGAAATATAAACGTGAACTATAAAATATCTCCTCACAAACTGTCGAGAGTTGAGAGTCGACAAACTTTACTTTCTCGTTTACCGATTACCTCGAAACAGGGGGTAGCCAGAATTAGCCCAGAATAGGGGACTTATATTAAGAAAATGAAAATCTCTGGAAAATGCAGAAGTCTTTTAGTCTGAGAGAAAAAATGAATGAAATCTCTAATTTCTAGTTCTGCTAGTCTTCTATCTCTTAGTCCGTATCAAAGTACTGATAGAAATATGGCCAATGAATTTTGACTATTTTGTAGAACATTCCACTTTAATACCACAGGAAATTCATCTTCCGGCTTGCTTGGTTGTGAAAAGTTATAGAGTGTATTGGTATACTATGAAAACTATGTGTACTGTCGCTGATTTGTGATAACAATCAGAAACAGAAGTAAAAGGTAAATTAGAGTAATAGTTTTCTCTTAATTTTTGCATTCAAGGGGTGGAAAACCTATTTTTATCTTAACATTTGTTTTTCTTAAAATTTCTACTCGGGTCCACACCCTTCCCCCTCAACATTGAATACGGAAATGGAGAACTTATTTAGAATTTGATTGCTGATTCCAGTATATTTCAAGCATCACTTCTCGGACCTAGGCCTGTGATATGTCGATACATCGCTATCGTCGATATCTATATTATCATATATCAACATTCGATATCGCGAATATATGGACATGAATATATCATTCTAAATTTTCGATATCGATATTCGGGGGAGGGCGAGGTATAAGGGACCCTTAAGACTTGCGATGGATGAAGAAATTAAACTTACTTTTTACAATATTGTTTTCTAATCATAATATCTTTATTACCACAAATTGCAATGTAAATACATCCACTTGCAAATTTGCAATACTATATGGTATAATTTCTTACGCGCCAGAACTTTTCTGTTCCCTGAAAAAAGAAACAAAAAATCACGTGCAAAAGGAAGTGCTTCGAACTTTGAACTAGAATTTACCATTAGAAAGATTTTTATTTATCTCTCTTTGAGATTTCCACCTCTTTTGGCCTTTGGGACCGCCCACTGACAAAACGTGCACAAAACGTGCATACTAATAATAATAATAATAATAATAATAATAATAATTATTATTATTATTATTATTATTATTATAACAATGGGGTTTACAACTAGGGTCCCATTTCTTTACCTTGCATGGGAGGGCCGCAAGTCTGCTGCGCCACTGGTGTCCCCTATTCTGTGTTTGTCTCTTTTTCGTTTCGTTTAGCTATTTGTTTTTGTGCTGTTAGGCTTTTATATGAAACCTTTATATTATATAACTCTTTCTTTTTGTGAGTTTCTTTTTTTTGGTGGGGAGACGGAAAGGGAGAAATGCTTTCTTCTTATATCTGTTTCTTACCATTTATCTTGTTTGAACTGCTTAAGTAAGTCATTTTGTGACTTTTGATGTCATCCAACTTCGTCACAATAATAAAATTGTCATTCTTAACAATTTGTTTTATTCTCTTATTTGAAGTTTGCCACACTGATATATTTGTGACAAATTTGAGGTTTAGTCCAACGCCTTTCGAATTTGCAATCAACCCAACCGCCGAGCTTTATGGGTTGCCTGCTATTGCAGGAAAAGGAGAATTGCAAGTGGTAATGCACTTCTGGAGTCGTGAAAACATGTATCTAGATGTTGTGATGGTTGTCAACATCGATCGTGGGTGCAGACCTGTATTGATAAACAGTTTATTGGTGATCAAATGCACATTGAGTTTCCACCAATTGATAATGCAATAGACCCTAAAAGACTTCAGCTGGAATTAAAATTATACGCTAAAGACAAACTAGTGCAAGAAGTTCAAAATACATTGTATCGACAATATCCAGATTCTATATCTGGTATGGATGTATGTGATTAACATGTGCAGTGTAATAAAATGATCCAGTTCAATGATTTGTGCTTTTTCATTTCAAATACAACCCCATGTTCTGACGTGTACTATTGCAACGTGGTAAGCAGTGTTGCCAGATATTTTTGTTCTCAACAGTTCCGGTTTTTTACTAATGAGTGTACAAACTTAAAAATTTGAATCCAAAATTTTCCAAACCAAAATTTGAAACAAAAAGTTTACAAACAAGAATTTCAAAAAAATATTTTGAAACAAAATTTTGAAAACAATTTTTGAGATGAAAAAAATTTGGAAAAGAAAAATTTCAAACAAAAAATTTTCAAAGAAAAATTTTACCAAAATAAATTCAAACAAAATTTTGAAACGAAAAAAAATTTCAAACAAAATTTTGAAAAAAAATTAAAACAAAAAAATTCAAACTAAAAATTTTGAAACAAAATTTGGAAACGAAAAAATTTCAAACAAATTTTGAAACAAAAAAATTTCATAAAAATTCAAGCAAAAAATTTTCAAACCAAAACTTTTACGTTTCACTGTCAACCTTCAAACTTTATGCGGTTTTTAATTATTCGATTAACCAATAAACGGTTTTGCTCATATTTGTCAATGAGTGCTAAGTGTTGAGCGAAACCCAGATTTTTAAATGTTAAACAAAACAAAACTGAATGCAGCAAAGATTTGAAATTCATCATCCAATCAAATTGCACGAAAGATAGTGATCATCCATTCAAATTGCATCAACAATAACTTTTGCCAGTGTCAGATTACATTACGTTGTGACTAATATTCAGTGTTGTATCATGTATTGCCTTTAGACTATGAGTCATAAGTGCAATAAGGTTAGCCATCAGATTTCTAAAGCTCAAGGTCAAATCAACCAACACCAATGATCTTAGACTATGAGTTGTGATTAAAGTTCAAAGTATTGTTTCAAATTTCGCGCTTTATGTTAAAAATTCTCTTTATCACAATTCCCAAGTTTAAAGAATAGTTCTCTCGATACACCTGTCTTAAAATTAATCCTATCATTATATGTTCAATAATGTCTGTCAATTGTTTACCTTAGTAGAACCAACTGTTTTCTTGAAATGTGTACTCAAACTTAAGAAGTACGACAACAAATGAAATGAATCCCTGTTCACTACCTCATCAAGGTCATTCACGTGGTATATCGTATTGCTTACGTTTATATTTTTCGGGAATAATCAAAACCAATCACGTAATTTTATTTTGACATTTCTCAAATTATTCTACAAAGTTTCAATGTACCAATGTTCTGGACTCCTAATCCCATCATAGGTCAATAACTGACCACGTGATCATACTAATATTTGACAATGATTTACCCAAAGAATGAGATACCATCCAATTTTAAGAACAATATTGCCAATTAATGATTTAACCATAACAAATATACCCCTCCCAAAATTTAAGATTGGTACACAAATACCATCCAAATTTATCATCATACATATTTGGTCCTATACTATGATACCGAATATTTAAATTGAGCAATTTCCAAAATTTACGGGTGGGCCAATGTACCCCTCCCAAAAGTTTAAAGTGTACATCAATATATCCATATCTTATGAAAGGAAATGGAGCCCTGTATTCGCACATATAACTATATAATGTAATAACACCTCACCAAAGGGGATAAATTAATTTAAAAAAAACAAAATTTGATTTTTTGGTAATTTTTGCCATCATTTGCAGGATGAATTACGCTAGCTTGCAATCGGCAGACTGGAAGCAGAGCAGCATCAGGCCGACGAGGCACGGTAGATCGATGTCGATCGAGCACTGGTCGGAAAGTTATGAAGTAACTTCCAGAGAACGAAAAATGCTTCGACAAGTTACAGTGGCGGTCGATCGCGTGTGACATCGACAGAGAATGATCGATATATCCGTTTGACAAGTCGAAGAAACAGGTCTGCAACATCACCTCATGTTCGTGTGGATACTGCTGCTGCCAATGGATGTCCTCTATCAACGAGTAGAGTACGCAGGCGGCTTTACGAAGGTGGGTTGTATATCAGTACACCAGTGGTGTGTGTACCCCTTATCTGGTGTCACACCAGATAGCGATTAAATTGGACAAGAGCGCATGTGAATTGGACCTAAGAGAAATGGCAGTAAGGTCTCTGTACTGATGAGTAATGTCCGGATTTGTATGAAATTACATATTTTTTCCTTCATATGTAGGTTCGTCAAGTCCTTAAATGTTTGTGATTCACACCTCTGGGGTGCTTCAACTCAACTTTCATATTACATATTTTAACCACTATTATATATTTTTATGGTTCCTACATTTTTTTACATAAAACTGTATTAAAATTTGGCGCGTACTGAAATTTTAATTTAAAATAAAAATAGTAAACTCTTCAACTGTGCAAGGCTTGCATCTAGATTCAATTTTGTCATGCCTGTCTTTTTGTTTCTTTACGAAAGAGAAATATCTCTATCTTTTTTTTATTTTATAACCGTCACCAGGTTATACAAGTAGTTTTTTGTGGACGCTGTATATATTTTGTAAAGACAGTAGTTACTTTTTGATTTACACTTTATTCTGCGACGGAAATAAGTTCTTTTTTAGGTGGGAATTGCTTCGTTTTGTCGCAATTGAATAAAGAAGTATTTTTCCTATATATATATATATATATATATATATATATATATATATATATATATATATATATTTAAAACGTTGCTTTGTGGTGAGAACATTTCAGTGAGCAACAAAGCTTCTCAATGTTTCTTCCTGACTTATCAATATGCACAGTATATATTCTACAGTTATTTGGAACTAAACTAAGTGCTTTCTTTAATCGTTTATGGAAATATTGCAGTAGATTAGAGCAGATCAGAGTAGACCAGACCAGAGTGTGCAAACGTCGCCAGCCACATTGATTTATCAGTTTGTTATCTAAACATTCTCAAAGTCGAGCTATCGCAATGTTATGTGCGTCGTGGCCAGTGGGTTAAAATTAACGTCAACTCTTTTTAATTTCGTTTTCATTTTCATACAGGTGATTTAACCTGAGTGCTTTTGAGAATGTACTGCCAACATTGATCAGTGGACCAATGCAGCTGGTATCTCGAACCCCTGAGTTCGAGGAATGTTATTCCATGTTTCGAGGCATCAACCTCGCACTTCGAGTTGAAAATCAAGTATTCTAGTACAGTACTCTAGTACTAGTATTCTAGTGGGACAGTACTCTAGTATTCCATTTGCAAAACACACGTGTTCTGTATTGACCGTCGAAGTTAGAAATGGCTCCGGTTAGCTCCGCGAAATTGCGGTCGTGGGTAACTATCGGTGATGAGTTTACTACTGACGGTAAAGTGGTGTTGTGCCAAGTGTGTGATAATAAAATTGGATGTTCAATTAAATCTCAGTTAGAACAACATGTACGAAGTGCACTAAACTCAAGAAATAAAGATCTGTGAACTGCAAAATAACAAGTACTCTTGACACAAAAGCATCAAGATACTTCAGTGGGTGAGTTTTTCAAAGTTTCATGCCAACCAATGATAGCAGCAAACATTCCTTGGAACAAAGTTCAAGTGTCAAGATACCGTGCTTTTCTGGAGAAGTACTGCGGGCGTCGAATTCCTGACGAATCCACTCTTCGAAAGTATTACCTCGAAGTTTATTTTTTAGAAGCTATGAATACCATTAGGGCACAAATAGGTTGTTCTTATATTTAGATTTCTGTGGACGAAACAAGAGATGTTTTGGGACGTTATGTAGCAAATTTAGCGATTGGAAAGTAAAGTGAAGATGCTCCATCTAAATCCCATATTATTGCAAGTAAATTGCTGGAACGCACGAATCATTCCACCATTGTTCGCTTTGTAAACGATGGTCTTAAAGTGTTGTGGCCGGGAGAAGTTAAGGAAAAAAGTCCTTGTCCTCTATACAGACAGTGCAGCGTACATGTTAAAAGCGGCTAGAGCACTTACAGTTTCGTACTCTCACTTAACTCATTTCACCTGCGTGACCGATGCACTTCAGCGTGCTGTTGAAGAGGTGAGAGACAACTTTTGCGAACTAGTTTCTTCCACGAAAAAAATGTTTGTTAAGGCGCCACAACGTGTTCAAGTTTACAGAGATCAACTATCAGACGTGCCACTTCCTCCGGAGCCTGTGCTAACGCGATGGGGCACTTGGATACAGGCAGTACATTTCTATAATGAACATTTTCCAAAAAACTAAGCCTGTTGTTCATTCATTTCCATCGGAGTATGCTATGTCAGTTAGCATTGCTCAGAAACTATTTAATGACTCAAAAGTAGCGTGTGATATCGCATACATGGACAGCAATTTTGGTTAGCTACCTACAAGCATTAAAAAGCTAGAGACTGTTGGGCAGCCTCTTCCGGAATCCATGGAAATCATGGGAGATGCAAAGAGACTGTTGCAAAGTGTGTGTATGGAGATGTAGCAGAAAAAGTTCGAAAGAAACTAAATGCAGTGCTGGAAAGAAACGACGTTACGACAGCCTATTGGCAGTGTGTGAGATTCTCAGTGGTGAAACAAGAACCTCCCTGAAGATATTTCCCCCAACTACATCAACCTGTTGAAATACGCTCCTGTTACCTCATGTGATCTGGAGAAATCATTCTCTGCATACAAGAATATTTTATCCAATCGCCGAAAAAATTTTACTTCTGATCATTAGGAAATGTACCTTGTAACCCATTGTGCAACAACATAAGTTGAACTGCAGGCACATCTTTTGTAAGTACTTTATTTCAAATTAAAAATGTTCATTAGTGGAAATGTTCTTCTATCTTAGTTCGGCTAGTATTGTTTAAAAGATATAGGACTGCTTTTTCCTGCATGAAGTATATATATATATATATATATATATATATATATATATATATATATATATATATATATATATATATAGATGGTGAACAGAAAAATGGAAACACCTGAACGAAATTGCAACTTACCAGATTAATATGGTGTCGGGCCACCTTTCACCTTCAGAACAGCCTTGATGCGACGTGGGATGGAGGCATAGAGGTCCTGACTGATAGCAAGTGGAATTTTACACCATTCCTCGTGCAGGGCATCGGCCGGTTCTGTGAGAGAGGATGGATGTGGAAATCGTTGCTAGAGTCGTGTTTCCAAGACGGACCACAGATGTTCAATTATGTTGAGATCTGGGGATTGGGCGGGCCAGGGGAGGTGTTGAACTTCATCCCGGTGTTCCTCAAACCACGCTGCAACAACGCCAGCTGTGTGAATTGGTGCATTATCATCCTGGAAGATGGCGTCATTGTCCGGGAACAATATCCGGACTATAGGATGCAACTGGTCTCCTACAATTGCGACATAATCGTTGGCAGTGATTCGTCCGCTAAGTATGACCCCAATGAAAACCATGATATGGCGGCCCACAGCATCACCGAGCCGCCGCCATGTTTCACAGTTGGGCAGAGACACTGCAGATCATAAGCTTCTTTGGGCGTTCTCCACACATAAACACGGCCCGTGGTTGGGAATAGGGTGAAGGATGATTCATCCAATCATGTCACACGTTTGGAGTCCTCAACGGTCCAAGTTGCATGGTCACGGCACCATTTGCGGCGTGCGAAAGCGTTATGGTTCCTGATGAGCGGTTTGGCCCATGCAACACGACCCCGTAAGTCCATGTCATGTAATTTCGCGGTGGACTGTGATTGTCGAAACAGGGTGGGGAGGTGCTGATTGAGTTCCTCCGTCACTTGCTCCGCAGTGGCACGACGGTTCTGCGTGACAATGTGCTTTAATATCCGGCGTGGCCTGTCACTCTTGATTTTTTCCGCCCACTGTTCCGCTTCCCCGATGTGAATTTCCCGTGTGTTGTGTAGGCCGTCATCACCTTCGACACTATCCCACGCGACACACGTAACACAATAGCCACTGCCGTCACACTCATTCCACATAACCGCGCACCAACAATTTGCCCTCTTCGAAAATCTGAGAGGTCTCCCATTTTACACTACATCCGTCTGCTGCAGCCACTGGACACTGCTGTTCCACTGCGCCTGACGTAGTATGGAGACCGACCTAACACACCACCACCAGCGGTCCGGCGCTGCGGGCGCCACGACACCACTGCCAACCCATACATCTGACGTGTTGCCAACTACAGGTGTTTCCATTTTTCTGATCCCCATCTGTATATATATAAGAATACATTTCGTCTTAAGTTGCTTTTAGCATTTAAATATGTATATTGCGTATAATTCATTCAAGATTGGGCCGTGGTGACGGATGCGCATTTAGTATAAAATGTTCTAGAATTGGAACGGGACCACACTACACCACATGAGATTTCTAACGTACAAATGCCGTATGCATTGCTTTTCTCAGGCTTTTCTGTTTCTCTCTAGCCGATTCACATTTTGTTTTATTCGCGTCTGATTTTTATTATCCTGCAATCAGTCACTTCAGTGACGTATGGCTGTCTCAGCTCTTCAAGCATTTCACTTCATTGGAGGACTTGCATTAAGCAGGATAAAGTGTAGTTGATTTCCCTTGTTATTTTCATAATTCGTTTAAATATTACATACTCATACGCGTGTTAATACTACGTTTTTATAAATATGTAACATATGTAGTATTACATATTCTTGTATATTACGTATTTCTTACATTTGTAAGAGATTTTTGTTACATATTTAGGAGGTTGATTTTGCAGTAAAATCCGGACTTTAGTGTTAAGTCTAGAGTTTGTAGAATTGCTAATTTGTGAGGTCGTCTGTAGAATTGGTCCCATAGAGGGAAAAATTCGCGGACCTTTGCATTTGTTTGTATTAATAATAATATTCCTCCAAATTAAGTGGCGAAGTATATTTCTTAATACTAACGGTGACCACGTGATTGAAAGTCGAACCATTCCTGGATCCAATATTTCATAATCTGATTATGTTTTTCTTTGCAGCTACTATATTTTGCTTTTTATTGAGATTATAATCTTTACTTACAATAAAATGCATAATAGTCGATTTCTCTCCAGTTGTCAAGAGGTTCAAGATTTGATGTTTAAATTAATGCTCAAAGTTATTAGTCAATTTTTGAATTATTACTAAAGACAGGGTTTGTGCTATGAAATATAGGAAGACTGATTTAGACAAAGTTCATTAGCTAAGATTTGATGACAGTAATTAGGGATTAAGGAGCAAACTTGTAAGAGAAGAATATTATTCCAGATTTGATATTTTTATAGCTTTCCTGATTTTTCATGATCTACTACGTATTAACTACTGTTCTTTCTGAAGTGTTTCGATAAATTTGGAACTTAAATAATATTTGAGATTATAAGCCAGAGATAAAATTAATTAGATTGAAATTGGACAAATTATTTGCAGACTAGATAATCGAAATCTCTAATGGTAATCGACTTGTTATTTGAATACAATGTATATGTATTATTCAAACGTTTTAGTGCATATACACCACCCTCATATCGTTTGTAATAAAATTGTTATTTATGAAAAATTGAAACATTGTGTTTTGATTGTTTGATCTGTTTACATTTGAAGTGTTTACCTTGTTTAATATTTTTGATGTAAAATATTGGATCGATTATCTGCTACTTGCATCAAGGAGGATTAGTGATATGAGAAAACCCCATCAAGCTCGTTTTGCCAGGCTTTATACGGGTGAGCCCAGATTGACAGTTTGTGTTATTAATTTAATTGTTAATTTTTTATATATATTCAAATTTTTGATTTGGGTTCGGATGGAGGAGGCTAGGTGGAAGTAGGCGTAACAATTTTCTCTGGATAGTGATTCTCGACGCACATTGTTCTGGCGAGAAGAGGAACCCTTTACCATTCACCCAATATTATTGAAAGGGATAGATATGATGGTACAGGTGTGCTTGTGTGGGGTGCCATCTCGCTTGGAGGACGTACTGCTCTGTATGTTCTCCTGCATGGCACAATGATAGCGTTGTAGGGATGATGTTCTGGATCATCACGTTCACTCTTCGCACGTGCTAGGGGTCAGGGATTCATTCTACACGACGATAATGCTCGTCCCCGCAGAGCACAACTGTTCGATCAATACTTGGAGCAACACCCTATTCAACGAATCGAATGTTTATCGAGATCCCTGGACCTTAACCCGATGGAAAACATGTGGGATGCTCTACGGCGATGCATTGCAAGCCTTGTATCCCCATCATGAACTCTCCAGGGTCCTTATCATCTGGGACGGTCTCTTCGTCAACAATGGACACAGATACCAAATGAGATAGTACAAACACTTATTAGGCATACCAGCGTGAGACGACGTTGCGAATCATGTACTGCTATGCACTTTGATCATATCCCTTATAATTGTTACCAAACCATTCTTTGGCGCCTTCAGTGTTTCCCAGTTCTATTGCCACCTACAACAAGCATCATTTTATCCCACGAGTGTAATTTGATTTGATAGTTTTCTTTGCTGTATGGCATAAAATAAGTACCTTTTTAAATTTCAATAAGAGTTTGTACATCAGTATGCATTTACTTTCCTCATTATTTCGAGTACATATTTCTTTTATTTATGAAGGTCAGTGTATTATGGGACTCGCCAAACTCAAACTATTTAACATTTACTTTATTATCTTTTTTACATAATATTTTTTCAACAATATATTCAGCCTTAGAGTTAGTTTTTAATGCTCACAGAACCTTCCTTGTACATCCTCGTTATTTAAATCTTTTATTCTAACAACCAGGATAAAATGTGTGAAAACTAAGAAGAAATATGGAATAATAAACTTACTTTGGCGTGAAAATTTGAAAATAGTTATGAATTATATCCTGCATGTTAAAATGATGCGGCTCCCAACATTCCCCCCTCAGTTTAGCAATTGTGAATTGTATAACATACGGAAACCTCAGTTCGTAATGTATTTCATTTCTAGAACATCCTATTGTTGGACAAAAGAGAGAAGAATCCAGACTCTTTCTGTAAATTTTCACTTAGTAACGTATTTCACTGACTTGCAATGAACTACAGACAAGCTCCTTTTACTTAATTCCTGGCACGCGCCGCTGCGTTTTCTTCCTGATTGCGTAGTGGTCTAGATCCATTTATCAGCAATTACGTTGTGTTCTCGATGGATAACGTTGGTTAGGTGAGTTTGTCGGAAGATAGAAGTGACCAAGACAGATTAGTTGAAAATTTAGAAGACGAGACTGAAGCTAAAGAGAGCATTGCGGCGAAAATTGGGCATCATCATAATGGTGCTAGAAGCAGATTCAGGATTGTAGATGCGAAGATGTTAACTAAGAGTCGAAGCTGTCATTCCGGAATGGCTCTCCAAAAGAGAACCATGTTCGGCGAAAACTACGGACATTTTTCTTAAAATGGGTTTAAACTGTTACCACCTACACGAGTAATCTATTGTCGAATAAAACGGAATTGTATTTCAGATTGTTCGTCATGCAAATAGTATAGAATGAAACAGGCAAAACAGTAAAGCACAACCATATGACTTTTATTGTAAGGGTTAATGAGAAAAAATATACAGGGTGTTTCACCTAAAAGGCCGCGATTTCTAGCGGCTACAAAATTTATCTGAATAGTATAGTAATATTTATATGTAAATACACAGCGAAACAGGATAAATTTTGTTTTACAATGTTTTTTAAGGTTCCAAAGTCCAGTATAATAATGGCGGAGCGTAGACTTACTTTGCAGCATATCTCATTGCTGCCTTGTTTCATTGAATCACGCTCTCTTGTTGGTCTCCAACGACGGTTCCGACTGGAGAATCATTGTGCATGGGCACCATCCACCAAGTCCATGTGGCGTTATGTTGATCAGTTGAATAAGACTGATAATGTTACAGGACTTCGAAGAGGGGGAATTAAGATCAACTGTTCGTGCAGGACAACGTATTGCAGTAGTGCGAGCATCTGTTGTTAACTGCCTCACTAAACAAATCTCTGCAACGTTTGTCAGCAGTTAATGCAATATCCGTAATATCATGTTAGCGTATTCTGCGAAAAGATCTGCAAATGTTCCCTTACAAAATGATGATGCTTCAAAAATCAACAGAAATTGCGAAAAGAAGGCGTCTGCATTTTGCGAATCAGTTCAGTGCATTAATTGCTGATGACCCAGACATTATTGAAAACTTCTGGTGTACAGACGAAGCTTACTTTTGTCAGTCAGGTGAAGTAAACAAAAAAAAATGTAAGATTTTGAGCAACACAAAATCCGCATGAAGTGGTAAACTCACCTCCGCATCCGGAAAAGGTTTCGGTTTGGTGTGCTGTAACAAAATGTGGCATAATTGGACCTTTCTTCTTTGATGGCTATGTCACATCAGAAAATTATTTGGAAATGCTTGAGGATTACTTCTATCCTGGTCTTCGTCGTAAAAGGTGTCCACTTCGCCGGCAATGATTTCAGCAGGATAGAGCCAAACCGCATAGAACAGAACCTGTCCTTAATTTCCATCACACAAAATTCCGCAATGGTGTGATTTCTAATCGCTATCCATTGATTTTTGAAACAGGCTTAGAGTGGCTTCCATGCAGCCCAAACACTATCCCTTGTGATCTTTTATGGTTTTGCCTCAAGTAGGAGGTATTCAAGCTTAAACCCCGATCTTTAAATGAATTAAGAGCACACATTGAGCAGTGTACGGCAGCAGTTAGTCACGTCACTCTTGGTAAGGGTTTTGATAACATGCGTATCAGGGTCACGAAAGTGTCCAATCGTCAGCGTGGACACTTCGAACATGTGTTACATTAAACTTTAGCCTTTCACTTATCATACCATGTAAATTTCCTTTACTATGACCATCAATAAAATACGTTATTGCAGTTCAAAATCACGGCTTTTCCAGTGAAACGCCCGTTACAAAAACTTCACACCTCTATAGTTTAAGATACTTTTCAAGTTTAGAAATATTTGGGGTTGAAATTAAAATTTGCCATGAAACTGTTAATTTTAATGGTCTCACAGACTTCAAATAGCAATTGAATAAATATGTAAACTCTCTCAAAATAACTATTAACTTTAGAAAAAAGTTTTAGCAAACCTTTCACTGTTAAGTATTGATGTTTTTTCTTTTTTCACATCGGAATTGCAAATCAGTTTCAGTAATGCTAACAAATCTTTATTAAATTACACAAATGCTCTTTTTTATTGTTACCTTCATCAATCAAAAAATATTAGTAACAACACCATCTACGGCTTTAACTCTTAATAATATGAGATTTTCTGTTTCAGTACCTTTTTATTATAATAATAATATTGAATTATCATTTGAGTCTGTGTAAAACTGAGGAATATTTCCACCAACCAATCACCTACTCAAAACGAGCAAACACTTGTCATTGTACTCAGTAAGGAGAGTTTATGATGAAGAAGTGTGTAAATATTCCCATTAAATGATCCTTTCTACTATTCCTGGTTTGGCTAAGTTTAACTGTCTTTTATAGCTTTAAGGTGCGTAGCACTAATTCTGTTTCAAGAATCACAATTATTAATTATTTAATTAATTACTTCAATATTTAGTTTAAATTTCATTAAAATTTAAGAAATTTTAACAAATTCAATTATTATTAAATATGGCAAAATGTAAATTCATATAGCGATTAACTGATGAATTTAGTCACCAATATTATAATATTCATTAATTTGTGTCAATTCTTTTGAATCCCACAATTTTAGTGATTCCTTGAAAAGTTGTTTAATATTCCAGACGTAAATCTTAATTAAACCACTTTAATTATAACGTGTTTCGACTTTCAAAGAAGAACGTCATTTAATAATTATAGCAGATTTAAGTTAACTGACAATTACTGAATTACGGTTATTTTAATGGGGCAAGATTTTTTACGTCACTATTCCCGGCTGACATTCTAATTGCTTTAATTCTTTAACGAAGGTTATTAGTTTGATTAATGGTGTATAATTTATCTTTAAAGGCACTCAAATTATTTAACATTATTTTTCTGCAAATCATTTAATTATTTAGCAAACTAAACATCTTAATATTACAGTATTACTTCTTACACTATGTACTTGGTTTCATTCTGAATACAGTAACAGTAACGAATTTGTTGATCCCCATTTTATACTTGATTTATAATTTAATTTATTGTTTAAATATACAAAAATATGTACAATTAATTGCACCATTGGAAAATACACGGTGCAATTCAAAGAGTCGATCCGGTTTGCCATGACGACCAGACTGTGTCACGTGATTAGGTCAAAATTCACGTTGCGTGTTAACCAAGCCTGGGGATTCCAAATTTAGATGTGATATATTTCAAGCAGGTAACTTCCGCGTTGGGGGCCTTGGGTAATTTGCACAAGATACATACATATAGCAGTAGCGACTTGTAGTCTGTACAAGCACTGGTTGTAATGTTGCAATATCAAAGGTATGTAGGTACGCGCAAGTGTTCCCCTCCCCCAGCATCTTTGAGTCTTATCCAAAAATATTCAGGAAATATGAAGAGGAAAGTCTTTTAAGCTCTATGTGTATATTATTGATTAAATTATTTCTCTAATATTGATTTAATATATAAGCTATTTCCTTTTTTTCAAACAACCACTATCAATGTACATTTATACAATATTTATATACAAAACCTCTACACTCATGTTATTGAACACGAGATAAATCGAATATATAGTATGTGCTGTAAGGCATGAATGATGGCGTTGATCCCAAAAGAATAAAAAAAAAAGCAAGAAAATTGCATGCACGCAGTTAAACAAAATTATTTAATTATATAAACTATACATTATTTTAGAATGGAAGGTCTTTCTTCCATCTTTTGGGCTTCAAAGTTTTCTATGACTTTATTGAAATCTGAAATGCTGCTCGCCAAGTTACTCTGAATAGAAAGCATCGCTACCGCAAATATTTTCCGCTTTATTTTCTTTAGGGTCCAGAAACACCTCTCTCCTCCGACAATATACATTTTGTTAGCATTTCTTTGTATAAATATACGGTACAAAGTGTCCATTTTCAGAAACCACGTATTTTTGTCTGTAAAGAAGCATGAAATCTAAGATGTTTTCCTTCGAAAATGAAAAAAAGAAAATAGTTTAACATTCCAGCAAATTAGGCTAAAGAAGACAGATGAGTATTGGAAGTGAATGATTTGATATTAATTTATGCTCTCCGTCGGAAATCGAACATGGAATCATGTGCACGAAAGACACAGAGCTAGGAATTAGACCAGTAGTAAGACATTTTCTTCTTCGAGACTCGATCAACTCCCCCAGAATAGGATTTTTTAAAAAATAAATCTTATCCCAAGAATTTTCACCTTATCCTTTATATTATAAATGTTAAATAAAATCTATTGAATTCGATCGACCGCCCTCCAAACTTTCAGCCTGGATCCGTCCCTGCTACCACCAGACTTATATTTGTTCATTGCGAGTTTGTTTTGTGAATAACTTCTTCCTTCCAAGCGTCTGTATCTCCCTCACTCTATTAATTGAGTCAAGCGCTGGCAGGCGGAGGAATTCGTAACTCTTACAGAAGCTGACCAGTTACGGAAGAAAGGCAACCGCAAGAGAGCCATACGGGAAGATAGGAGCGATTCAAGAATAAATCTACTTCTCCATGTTAAGAGATATGAGCTCGCTGCCATATGTTCCATGTTACTGCTTCCAGTGGCAACGTTCGCTGCCACTGGAAATTTAAATATCTCTCTTTCTTTCCGTTTTTTAATTGACTTTTTTCAGAAATGCATCAATACTCTTTTGCGCTCAAGTGGAGAGGTTTATTTTTTACTGATACACTACTTTAATATTTAAAAATAGTTTCAGTATTAAAAAAATATCCGGTTGCACAACCATGCAACATATAGTACCAGCCGCCGCTGATATATAGTTTATTGTCAACCTGGATTGGCAGTCCTTTAAAACTGAGTTTTCAATGTTTCAGTTTTGCTAATAGACCACTTGGAGTAAACCCAGATTGTTTGAATTATCTCAAGTTACATCTTAAATTAAATATCTTGCTAATGTTTTACGAACGCACCTATTAAGTGCTTCTGAGGAACCTTCGGGAGTTCTCGACCACTTTTTGAGTCGGCAAATCGAACCGTAAGTGTGAATAAGACAGCTTCAAAGTAATAGTTAACATGTATTTCGTATCATATTTGATTTGTGTAAAGTTGTATGTTCTGTGGCGAAATGTCAGATATTAACTGAAAGTGTATGGCAATTCATACACAAAAGGAAAGGTGAACTGGATCATACCTGAAACGGAGTTGACGTCAAGCAATACAAGAAGTTCCACTGAGCAAAATGCAGCAATCTGTGAAGTATTATCTAGTTCTACCAGTGTATTAAAATATCTGTGTATACGTAATTTTCAAGAACTGACTGCGATGTACTAAAGATCGTGATCGTAAACGTTGTTACTAAAATGTTACTCTGTACTCGACTCTAACCTTTACCGACTTCTACTCTAATGTCGACTCTCGTTCTTCCATTTCAACACACTCCAACTTTAAAAAATAGACTGAAGTATTTATACAACGACAATGCTTGCATTACAGCATGTAGCTCCCAAAATTCAGGTCAAAATCATACACGTGCGTATGAGATTTCTCTGAAAAAGATTTAATTAAATAATTCCTCTAAAAATGGAGCGTCACGTCAGCACTTCGAATTTTACATAACTTACATAACGCTGTTCCTTACAATGTGTTTTGCGTCAGCATGGAATTTAAAAAAGTTACATTCACATAACATCAAATTTCAGACAAATTACAAAATTCACAACATTCGCAGAATATGATTTATGTCCTTAAAATACCAAAACCAAAATAATAAAATTTGATATTTCTAGAATTGAAACCAAATATACACCATGTTTCTAATTAATGAGAATAAAATATTACGATCCATCGACATTATTATTGATTTTACTCAGACAACTTGACATTTGACGATGTTCTATCCACGTTAACCTTTAGTGTTATACAACGTTCGTAGGCTTTTCATTACATTTAAAATAAGTTTTCGATTAGCCATCAGATTATAGTTTTTGAGATATGTGAACAACTTAATTTTTATTGATTTTCTATTGACTTTAATGTTCATATTTCGGGATTTTTAATACCACCCCTCACATTAAAGTTCGATGAATGATCCCGTAAATAGAAAGTAGACACAATATGAATGAAAGTTATCTTACTGTTCGAAGTAGCCCCTTTTTTAGCTATGCAACTCTGAGCACGGCTGTACATCTCCTGGAGATTTTTTGAGAACTCTCCTTTCTGGATAGTGCTTAGAAGCCTCTTCACGTTTTGTTGGATGCCTGGAATATCGTCAAATCTCTTTCCTTTGAACGAGAGTTTGAGGCGTGAGAAAAGGAAGATGTCCAGAGAAATCAGTTCTGGCGAGTATGATGGATGGTCAATTTGCACCACCCAGTTTTGGGCCAGGAATTGTTGACGATATTGGTTGTGTGAGGGCGAGCATTGTCATGAACTAGAAACTATGAACATTGTTCTTAGTGCTGGGGTCGTACCATTTGTACACGTTTTATGAAACGTCTCAAAATTTCAACGTACGTAGGACCATTCAGTGCAGTTCCCTCGGGTAGTAATTCCTTGTAGATTATGCCGTAACTGAGAAAAAAGGTGATTAGCATTGTTTTAAGGCGTGATTTTTGTGATTTGACCTTTCTCTGACGAGGTGATGCAGGAGAACGCCATTCCGTGTTTTAGAGTTCTGTTTTCGGATCGTACCCCAGGGTTCATCCTCAGCAACAGTACAGTTCAAGAAATTTGGATTTTCAATTGCCATAGCGATAAAATCCTGTGAGATAAAACCACGTGCGTGCTTCTGGTCGTCATCAGTCAAGTAATGTGTCACGAGTCAACAACACGTTTTTCCTTTTTCTAAATCGCTGGTAAGGATAAGTCTCGCAGATTCACGGCTAATGCTCAAGTCGTCAGCAATCATTTGCACAGTTAACCGGCGATTCTTCGCGATTAATGTCGTCACCTTTTCAACGTTTTCGACTGTGCGAAATCCAACCCTTGTCCCCGCTCAAAAAAGAAAAGAAAAAAATCAATGATGAAATAAAGAAGGAACAAAAGATTGCAATGATGATAGCCTGTTTCGGTTCAAATCTTCAAGTGCGTCTGAGCAATCAATGAAAAAAAAAAATGTGCGAGAGCTTGATGGTCTTCCGCTACATGGATTATCAGAAATACTACCCGCCCTTTGGCTTAACCACTCAAACATACTTCAAGGATACTACTTGATCCTCGTAAACATGTACCAGAATATCACGGGATTCTTTCGATGTCTTGCCGAGCTTAAAACAAAACTTCAAATTGATCCTTTGTTCGTTCATGTTACTGTTATCAGTTTGGAACCGGGCACTCTAACACTCACTTGGTATAACGCGTCTCACACAGACCACAGTTTACTCACAACTGAACAACAGAGGTTGTATGTTCCACGCAATGGAGGAAAATTTGCTTTTGGAATATTGAGCTGAATTTCATCTATCTCATTTCATTTTTCAGATAAGTGGAGCAATTATTTGTTATTTAGTAGATTTTCCATTTTTTCGTTCTTTTTGACTATGTTCCATCTATTTTATAACAATTTGCTTTTACAAATAGAATCTACATAGTCTTTTTCAGACTTAAGCTGAATTTCAGCTATCTAAATTGTTTGGTTTTTGAAATAAGTGGAGGAATTATTTTTCATTTTTTTTTCCCCCATTGAAATTAAAGTTTCGTGATTTTGTTACTAAGTTCCAGACAATTTACAAAAAAATGCTTCTGGAATACAGAATCTACATAATCTCTTCTAAATTTGAGCTAAATTTCAGCCATTTCCTCTAAAGTCTACTTACATTATTGCAACCAGATAAGCCCTCCGTCCAATTATATTAACCCTACTTAAGAGTGCACGGAAAAGAGCTACATGTCGAGGTTACAGTAACTGATAATAGTATGAGCTCGGAAGGCTCACACTGACAGCAAGAAATGAAGAGGGGAGCAAGATTTACCTTCTCTATGCCCAAACATCAACAAGAAGACAACCAAAATTTTCATTCCTCCCACTAACAACCAATTCCATAGCATCTATTAACATATGAGTTAATAAAAAAGCTTTTATCGGAAATTCATTTTGGCTATATTTTCAAAGTATAAATGCTACTATAACTATTTCACACCCTTACTTTAATCGTTGTATGTTTTATATTTATTTATTTATTTTTTTACTAAATCATTTCATTCCTTCATGTATCTGGATTTTAAATCGGCTATAAAACTTAGAAATTACAGTCGTATGCTTCGTAACGTTAAGCGTTACATTATCCAGCCAGGAAATCTGATCCACGAACTAAACCCAGAGTGACCAAGAAGTCCCTTTGGAATCAACTGGATAGGAAAGTTAATATGGTTGAAATCCTTCCCTAAAATATATTTCTTCCTTGTTTTACTTTCCACCTTTGTGCTCTTCAATGCTTTAAAGGTACTTTTTTGACTTTGCAGTCCAGGCAATTATATCCCCTTTAGTTTTAAGTTCTACTACAAGGTATATCAGCTCATTTCCCCAATGATTTCCTTTTAATAACAGATTTATCCCCCATCTGCAAGTAATATAGAATTTATAGTGAAATTTTTCTCATATGTGACCAAAGGTAACATGACGTTACGACGTCTTACCACGTGAACTAGGTCAATGAATGGGGGTGAACGACTATGTCATAACCACACAGGTTCAATAACCTAGTTCACGTGATTAATTTTCTGGCATTTTCGTGTAATCAGCAACTTTTACTTGTACTGTGACCCGAAAGCCCCTTTTATTCAACTATTCTAAAAAGGTGCAAGGGCACAAGATATGCAATTGGAATTATATGGGCGATCGGTGAAAGATTTACAGAGAAAGGGAAAGAGGTATATGTTTTATTTATTGATCTAGAAATGTCTTTTGACCGCGTGAATTGGGAATTGTTGTTGGATGTTCTAATGAAGATAGGTTTGGAATGGAAAGACAGAAGACTCATAAGAAACTTATACATGAACCAACAAGTATGTGTTAGGATAAAGGAAGAACTGACGGAAGAAAGTGCAATAGGAAGGAGAGTTCGACAAGAATGCTGCCTCTCGCCAACACTATTTAATGTCTATCTAGAGAGATAGTGAAAAAGAATTTACATGATGATGATAGCATTTCGGTAGGAGGTAGAATGATTAGATGCAGAAGATTTGCAGACGATATAGCGCTTGTTGCAGATTCTGAAAAGAAAAACCATAAAATGTAAGAAAAAATGAGGAAGGGCTTTAAAGAATATGAAAAATAAATCTTAGAAAGACAAAAGACATGATGATTTGAACGAAGGAGTCTGTGTCAAATATAAAAGTAGGAAGGGAGAAAATAGAACCAGTTAATAGTTTTCGATATCTGGGTAGTATTCTTAGTAATAACATGAAGTGCGAACGTGAAATAAAAGCAGGGATTGGAATGGCGAAAGAAGCCTTTAGGAGGAAGAAAAGTCTGTTTTGTGGGACCTTGAATAAAGAGTTGAGAAAAATACTCATAAAATGCTTCGTATGGAATGTTGTACTGTATGTATTAAAGGATGATATAAAAACAGAAAGATCATACGCGAAGACGAAGAAGTTAACGGAGGACCGTGGAGCAAGGAAGTTTCTCAGCTGCGGCAAGTGATCTGCCAATAAAAGCAGAATGATGATGATGACTACAAAGGTAAGTTAAATTTTCTCTATTTGTTAAGGGTATATGTGCAAATAAGTAAAAATTTCCCGATTGCTTTACATATTTTGTGGTTTACTTCTACTTAGACATTTATTCCTACGTAAAATGATTAATATTTATGCATATGAGGACAGTTTACCGTGCGTATAATGACAAATGTTATCGGAAAGTTACGTTGAATTTCTAATAACCCACAATATTCTCCATCAGTTTGTAAATTTTTCTGCGCGATTGCAGAGATTACTAAAATGAAACTTGGAATTTCTCAGTAAAAAAAAAGAAAACAAAAACTCGTAGACTCCTTTTAGATTATAATTTTGTTAGTTTTAGTTTTCTTGAAATACATTTCTGAAAATGTTTTTCTTTTCTGCATATGTCCAGAAAGAAAATAAATGTTCCTCGTAAACGTTAGTTATATTAATGTGCTATATATTACAAAAATATTGGGAGTGTGTTTTGGTTAATTTGTGTAAACAAAAGTTGTCTTCGTTAGCAGTTAATGATATATTTAATTTTAATCTTCTTGCAAACATGAAATTTTGAATGTGAATAGAGCGCATCCAGCACTGAGAAGAAGATGTGTTACAGATATAATTGATTTAATAGCAGAACCACAAAATAATATACCTACATGTTAATGATACAGCAGAACATCATGCCTATAGAACTTCTGTGGTTTCTGGTGACAAATATATTACGTGATTTTCACAGGTTCCTTTCGATACAAACTTAATACCCTTCAGTGACTTAAACAAATGATAGTGTGATGGTGACTTCCCCAGTATATCGGTGCCTGCATCAAAAACATTGAGTCAAGCTGAATTAATTTCACACCTCGGGTCATTAAAAATGATAACGTTCTGGCGCTCTCAACGTGGAATACATCACTCTTTTCGTTGCCTGGTTCCCGACGTTTCTTAGAAATTGCTAGATGCACTATTGCTAATTATGAACAACACAGTACGAGTCTATAGTTTTGCCCGGCAACAGCATCTCTTAATGATACTCACTAATCGTACGAAACGCACAGCATAACATTCCCGGGCATAAGTGTGAATATTGCCACAGTGTAAAGCTTCTCTTCGCTTCAACCACAATCTTTCTGACACTTTATTGTTTTAGATTATTCACTTTTTATCATTCGTGATCAACGCCTCTAGAAACGGGAAAATTGAAAATCTAATGAGCGAATTGCGACTTAAAAAAAAAAGAAAAAGATAGGGTCCTTTCACATACGAAACAGGTCACCGCAGCGTTAGACGAAGAAATGACACTCTAATTTATTTACTACCACACAGATTGTCCCAAGAATTTACTATTTTTGTTATATATTTCTTATACATAATCTTGATTAGGCTATTCCATCGAAATCAATTTAGGCTAAATTCAGATCGAACTATGTAATAAAATTTCAAAAAAAAAAAAAAAAATGATGATTATGAAGAAAATTTGCGGTAAAGTATAGAAAATATTTTACAAATGAATATTATTATACTTCCAACATCACACATTGAACGACTCTCATAAATGATGAGTCCCATCGGAAACCAGAAAACATTCCATAAATGAGTGCTATGGAAATATCTACAAGAAATATTCTTTTCGATTTGCCAGCAGCACATTTGTTACTGGAAATATTCCAAAATTCACTAAAGCTGATAGGGTATTACTTTCGCGTAGAATACGTAAGCGCGTGTACCTAAATGGCAAAAATTATAAGGAAAGCATTTTTGTTAGGTGTATTAATATAAATTATATGAATTAAGTAAATTCTACTAACGTTTAGCTAAATTAGAATAGTTTAATGTTCCTATTATTGGTAATAAAACAAAAGTATCGTTAGTTATATAACATCATCTATTTTATTTTATAATTTATTCTTAACATTGGAGAACACAAAGCACAGTTCAAAGACAAATATATTTTCTGATCGTCAAAACACATTTTATTGTTTCTCTTGAAACCGAATTTGCAATATTTACTGCAATATATCACGAAAGACGTTTCGCGTCTTTATGGGTCAAGGCATGTCGTTTTAGGTCAGAGGGAGACGAAAATGACTTATTACATTCAAGACAAGAATATGGCGTTATACCTAGATGCGTGGCAGTATGGTTTTTGAAATGATGCTTTTGAGAGAAAGACTTGGAACAGAGAGCACAAGTATAAGGCTTCTCTACTTTATGAGATAATTCGTGTCTTTTAAGGTCAGATGGGTATAAAAACGATTTCGAACACACACTGCAGGCATTTCGATTATCGTTCATATGAGTGATAAAGTGTCTTTTTAGTTGTTCTAAATGAGTATACGACTTGCCGCAAAGGACACAAGTATACGCTTTCTCACCTGTATGAACCAAAGCGTGTCTTTTCAGATCAGCGCGACGTCGAAAAGACTTATTACAATTTTCACAATTATATGGTTTTATATTCGTATGAACTAATATATGATTCCTAAGTGTATCTTTTTTGCCGAAGGATTTGCCACAAGAATCACATGTGAATGATTTCTTTCCTGTATGAGATACCAAATGTCTTTCCACGTCATAAATGCTTCGAAATGATTTATCACACTGTAAACAAGGATAAGGTCTCACATTTGCATGAATTAATAAATGCGTTCTTAGCTGGCTACTATAAGTGAATGATTTCGAGCACTGACTGCAAGTATGTCTCTTCGCCTTGTGATAGGTAACGTGCTTGTTAAGATCAGAACTGGTTTCAAATGATTTAGAACAACGTTTACAGGTATATAAGACCTCAGGATTATGACAGAGTGAGTGTTTTTTAAGTTTATACATTCGATCATACGAACATCCGCAAACGTTACAAACAAATGGTTTCTCACCTGTATGAGTTAATACGTGTCGTTTTAATCCATTTTTATTTCCAAAACATTTAGTACATATTTCACAGTTATATGGTTTCGTACTTGTATGAATCAATAAATGTCTTTTTAGGTGGGAAGCATTAACGAAAATCTTACCACAATTCTTACACAGAAATGAATTTTTTTCTGGATGAGCTAGTAACTGCCTTTGGATATTGTACTGAGGTTGATACAATTTTCCGTGCTGCTTACCAGAATTGTCCTCAGCTCCAAACACACTAATGGTGTCAATTTGTTTGCCATTCCTAATGGAAATAAATAAAAGATATAGATCATACAGGAAACAATGCCAAGGTTGCTACAGAAAGAGAAACTAATCATTTCTAAGAGTTTCGTTCGGAATTTAGTGTTCTTTTTGAGCCCTGAAGTTAAGACGAGAAGATACGTCTTAATCTGGGATCCGAACCACAGATGGCGTTTCGTCTGAAATCAAACTAGATCTCATGCATCGAAGGCACGTACGCAAACAATATAGCTAAATTAGATGTTTTGCATACAGAGAAGACATACACATTTAGGAATAAGAATTTATTCTGACAGTTTCGTAATTTTGTACGAAAAAACTTAAACTGATCTGCAATAATGGCATTTTCTAAAATATTGTAATTATCACGCAGAACATTATGGATTACATGTTTGTAACAATAATTGAAATAATGATCTGAATACCAATTATGAAATAGCTTTAAAAAATCAAGCTATGAGCAAAGGTTCAAAAATGAAATGAAATCTTTGAGTTTTACGCCCCACGGTTATGCCGGTTAGGCTAAAGGAGACGGAGCAAAGGTTCAAGATCTATTGATATGTTTGCCTGTTTGTTTCTCCTTCGAGTCAAATTTGATACTCTCACTTAGAAAATTCGCAGATAAATAAATAGCAACTAGTTGTACTTAACGAAAAAATTAAAAGCGTGGTCTGGATGGTGATCCCTATTCTGTGATCATCACTTATCTAAAAATTCCTTTAGCGAGAAAAACATTTGTGATTAACCATGCATGAGTCGCAGGTAGGTTGTCACCCCTGCGTATACACATGACTTTATTCCATAGATATTTAATAATGTGAATGTGAGCACAATTCAGATTCAAGAATTTTATTTTTCCTCGCGATGTGATTTTAATAATTCTTGTAGTGCTATCAGCCAGGCGAAGGTGTTAACATCCGACGTTTGGAATGCAGACATTGCATTCATCTTCAGGGATTTTAGTGAAGAGACCGGAGATGGGAGCGTGTGTATATATAATGACTATTTGGGGCAGAACTATGAATGGGTGCTTCTCATTGGCTGAGATAAATGCTAGCTTCTGACTGCCTGAGGGATGTTTGATCTTGATTGGCTGTCGTTGTGGTTACTGGAAATAGCTTTGATGAATGTTTCATTTTTTTTTCTTGAAATGGGCCGACCAGATAGGGCTTTGTTGAAACCCATTGTCTCTATTGAGACGGTTCTTTTCCCCTGAAATAGGTATGACGTTCGTTATTGTTCTGTCCCAAAAATTCCAGCACTTGGCTACTACGGTGGTATTTCTAAAATCAATTCTATGTCCAAGTTCTAGGCTATTGTCTGTATGTCCAGACTTTTTGGATTGCTCAAGTATCATTCTTTGGATCATTCTATTGTACGTCTAGTCTGTCCTATGTATGCCTAACCAGAATAACATGGGTACAGTATACACCAGGAATGCTCAAGTGAAGATTGTCTATCACAGGTTTGAGTAATGATCCGATGTTGTCTGGAGCTTTATGAATAACTTTTATATTATGTACGGCTAGTAATCTACTGAGCATTTCCCGGGCGCGGTCAGTGAAAAGTAGAGAGATAATCCATTCTCAACATTTTAGATCACTTTATATTGTGAAGTAACGGCCCTTTTATGGCCATGTTGATATCTGAGAAACTGTAGCCATTCTTTTGTTGCGTCGAACGAAAGATGTTGAGTTTCTTTTGCAAACTTTCCTGGTCACTTATGAAGACTGTACTGTGGGCCAAGGTTTAAAACGTTGGACTAGTGAAGGAAACTGCTTGCGTTGAGGTAAAGATCCATATGTGTCGGCTTCATATATATACAGTACGTATGATTTAATATTCCGTCAGGTTTACGGTGAACAAGAATATAAAGAAAGGGGAGATACCCATTCTGCTCCACTTCCATGGTAAATTTGATTTGAGGGTGAGACGTAGTTTCTGTGTTCACAAGATTTCCTGTCAAGGACACGACACAGTTGAGACTAAATCACTTCAGCCTGGAACTAACTGATTCGTTCCATTACACATTGACCTCAGTGCACATCTTTTATGATGGATGTTACTATTATGAATCCGATGGGGTAGCCGTGGGGTCCTCTCTCTCTCCTGTCATTGTCAACTTCTATATGGAGTGGTTTGAACATGAATCTCTCGAAGTGGTGGTTCTTAAGCCATCCTGTCTTTTACGATGATGATACTTTGGTCCTGGTCACACAGTCCTGAAACACTACAGGATTTTCTGAAACTTCAAAACACTCCAAGCTGGTGTATACCGTATTCTATGTGAATATGGCAGAGGATACATATGACAGACTAGACAGAACAATGATTGAAAGAACATAAAAGCTACATAAGACTTCAGCAACCCGAAATGTGAGACCAGCAGAGCATAGCCTAGAGCTTGGATATGGAATTGATTTTACAAATATCAACATAGCAGCCAAGTGCATCAAATTTTGGGACAGAAGAAGAAAGGAAAGCATAACTATCTCACGAGAAAAGAACAGTATCAATAGAAATAAATCTCACTTCTGTCTGGTCAGCCAATTTCACGAACAAAAGCAGCTATTGAACGAAGCCATTTCTCGCAGAAATAAAATAGGAGCCAGTATACCTCAGCCAATTAGAAGCTAGCATTTCTCTCAGCCAATCACAAGCCCCCACTCATACCTCTGCCCTAAATAGTCGATACATTCTCCAATCTCGGTCTCTTCATTATAATCCCTGAAAAGGAATGCGATATCTGCATTCGAAATGCCGAAAATTTATACCTTTACCTTGTTTTTTGTTATTTTCCTTTGATGTTATTTATTTATCTAAATGGCTTATAATAAAGCGGATCCCGAGAAGAATTACTTAACCAGATCTTCATATGGTTCATTGATCAAACTTTCCTTGCTGCACAAGAGATTGATGTCGATTTCATTCATGTTTTGAATATTAAGAAATTATACTGATATAAAATTACAGAACTGCATATTAAAATGTACATACTAAAATATATGACGAATAATAAATTAAGTACTGAATGCATTATGCATAATCTCTCAATGTCCAGTACTCACCTTTAACGTGAGAAGTACCTGATCTATCTTGTGCTAAAGATCTTGAAATGAAATGAAATTTTGAGTTTTACGTCCCACGCTTATGCCGGTTAGGCTAAAGGAGACGGTGATAATGAGTAATGAATGAAATGGTGGAATGAAGAAAGTGGGAGGAAACGGGAGAACCCCGAGAAAACCCACGCACACGGTGTTTGTCCACCACAAAGTTCACTTGGCGGGAGCAGGGTTTGAACCCGAGACCCCTAGCACCAGAGGTGAACGCTCTACCACTGAGCCATGCTAAAGATCTTGTCGCGGTCAAAATAACAAGTAGAAATGCTCTTAGAGGATTCAATAATTTATTCCCACTTTCTCATTCGAGCAGTTCTTCCATGATCGCTAATATATTAGTTAATTGTTTTATCTTCAATGAAAAATAGTCTGTAATTACGGAAAAAAATCAATAGAGTTTGATTTAAAAAAGAAAGTGGAAATACAATTTATTTAAAACAATATGGAAGTACATAGGACAATTTTTGGCACCAAGACAAAGCGCAAAATATTTTGTTTTCAAAAGAAATGAAAGAAACGCAATTCGCAATAACATATCGTCAGTGAAAAGTATATGTTTATACTCACGTTTTATTTGAAGATGAGGACAGGCCTACTTGGTGAGCTGCTGTTTCGCTACTGCAATCCGTAGATTTCCTAGGTATGTCTAAGGAAATTTCCCCTTCTGTAGCAACCCCAACAACAGTAGTACCGTCATCATTATCGTGAACTGTGCTGCCGCTTTCGTCTTTTACTTGCACAATTGCATCAACTTCTACATGAAAATTTGTTGAATACACCATTTCCACATTTTCTTCATTAGGTTCGATCTTTATTTCATCTGTTTCAAACTCACGTATATTTTCGTCAGGATGATGAGGTCTTCTATGTACTACTTCCTCATCATTTTCAACAGGTTCATCTTTAATTTCACGCTCCCTAGGAACATCAATGTCACCCTCGAGATGACCGGCTCTTCGGTACTCCATGTTTTTATTTGCATTCATCTTTAACTGCATGTACCTCGTTGTCTTCTGACTGAAGAATTGATGAATATTTTACTTCCAGGAAGGAACCAGCGTCAATATCAATATCATGATCGCTTTCACTGAATTCAGCACTCTCTACACGGTAAAACAATTTCTTCGACTTTATTATCGCTTATTTCTGTCCCTCCTTGTGAGTTGAAAAAATACTTATTTCTCCATTCCATCTGTATAGAGTCAATTCACTACCTTCTAGAGGATATTATTCTTCTTTAATGCATTCTTCCATTACATATTTCTTGGTTTCTCAAATTAATTCTGTGAGATGCGTAGTACAAACGAATTTTCTATTTCAATTATTTTACTTCCAACAAACAGGCTCAGAACATAAGACATCCTCAGTTATCACGCCGTTTCCTTGCTATTAATTAAAGAAGAAGAAATAAATGAATGAATGAATATCTGTGAAACACAAAACGTACACATAAAATGCAAACATAGAAGAATCACACATATAATATATATATCTACCATTTATAATACGTTGTTCCATAAAACTTCTTTTAGTTTTTCACCACAATCGATATAGGCTACTACACGATACATAATTTTATAAAAAATTGTTTGAGGAATACCTTCCTTGAAAACAAAAGTACAATATAGCGTAGACCGCGTCGTTACCAAAGTACTTACGTCAACATACAAAAAAAAAAAAAAAAAAAGTGTTCTTCGGTTTATGTTACGGAACGTTTTTCGTTCCAAACACATGCAAGATTTATTAATTTTTTGCATAAAAATTCAATCCATCTCCATGATGGCCTTCACTAATGAAATGTCATTCAGTTAAAATTGAATGGTATTTTCTGTAGACAGTATACATTCCAGATATTTGGTTAAAAGCCACTAAGTTCCGAGCATGATCCCATCTCCCTATTTCTTCTAATAGTCCTCCAATTTTACATATACAAATATACAAGCTTAGCTTATCCTATATATGAATTTCATAGTACCAAACTGACGAAAGTGTTTATGTTCGGAAACTTGAAATTGCTACACTGCACATATTCGATTGAATTGATAAATTATTTTAAAAATAGTTTTCACGTTTCAAAACTTCCAAGAGAGGTAGTGACATAAAGTATGTATCAAAAAGGTCGGCACAGCAAAATATTTCAAGAAATACACTTCGAAATTGCGCTTTCCCTCCCTAAAGAGTAAGAGAGAAATTTTAAGTGGAACAACCCTGTTTTTAATGCAGATTCAGATTCTGCGACGAAAAGGACGATACTTCTACTCTAAATACTTTTTTCTTAGCCTCCTAGATGGCACTGCTATTGCAAAAAAAAAAAAAAAGATTAAAATCATACGCTACCTGAGGTTGGTAACATAAGTATATCAAGAAATACACTTGCGATTGAGAAATCAGGAAACATGCGTTCAATACTTTAAAAGGATCGATTCAGCTACCTTATAATGATGTTGCCCTTTCCTCTCTGCGGGGGAAGACGGACAAATTTAAAATTTGAAATGGAAATCCTCTATGTTCACTGAGGATTCAGATACTGAGACCAAAAAGACGCAAGTTCCTTTTTCCTTATCTTCCTAGATGGCAGAGTAATCGCAAGAAAATATCATCGTACGTCACCTGAGGTTGATGATTAACTATACATATGTCTCGAGAAATACACTTGAGGTTCAAAAATCATGAGATACCTGTCAACTAATACAAGACAAAGTTCGCCTCTTTCTGTAAGAGAGAGGATGGTATAACTTCAATACTTCAAATAGAAACCTCCTGATTTTACTACACATTCAAATTTTCCGACTTAAAAGACGCCACTTTCAGTTGAAATACTTTTTCCTTATCTTCCTAGGTAGTACTGTAATTGTGAAAAATTTATATCATACATCACCTAAGGTTGATAATAAGCTAGATATCTCGAGAGATACACTTAAGGTTCAAAAATCATGAAACTTGTCTTCAATATTTAAAAAAAAGATCTATTCAATATTAAAACGAAGTTCTCTTTCTCCGTAAGGGCAACTGTAAAATTTAAAATAGAAAATCCTCAAACTGCACACATTTTTCGATATCACAATGGCCACTTCGAGCCAGCTACAGTATTTCTCATTACGTAAGGTTCAATAAATGCAACTCCTTCAACAACCCGTTGACGAAGATTATCCAAAGTGGTTGGCATTGTTTGGTAGTCAGAGGCTTTCAGATATCCCCCAAAAAAAAGAGTTCAGTGAAGATTAATCAGCAGAACGAGCGGGCAACTCAATCTCGCCTGTTCTGCGAATGCATCCTTGCGGAAAACCCGCGTCAAAAAGTTACCGCACATTTACACCGTAATGCGGGCCTGACCATTCTCCTGGAAACGTGTATGGCCGAAATTTTGTTATATAGTTCCTTTCATTCCTGGTACCATTTAATTTCAATACATATTCTCATACAGCTCAGGAGCCAAATTCCATTAATTAAAAAAAGGATCAATGATTATACTACTTAGCACTGCCGTCCAGATATTAAATGCAATTTCAAATTAACTCATAACTATTCGCATCTACATAATCCTAACAACAAAATGATAATGACCACTTAACTTTTAATACATTTAACCATCAACTTTACAGTTTCAGTTTCACTTTCGCCTTCAGATAAAATCACACAGTTTATATTCACATATTTTATTGATCTCTATCACCATTAAGAGTATTGATAATAGTTGCACAACATGATATTCTAATTGGGTACAAATATGTAAATTATAATAAATGAAATGAAATGAAATCTTTAAGTTTAACGTCCCACGGTTATGCCGGCTAGGCTAAAGGAAACGGTGATAATGAGAAATGAGTGAAATGGTGGAATGAAGAAAGTGGGAGGAAACGGGAGAGTCCCGAGAAAACCCACGAGCACGGTGTTTGTAAATTATAATAGTTTGATATTGAGAAAGTGTATTGAAAATTAAAAGGTATGTCGATGTGTAACTAATTCTGTAAAAGTCTCATCGATATCAAAATAGAAATGAACTTGAATTGTTTTATGTAAAATTGATTAAACATATTATGGGACAGAAAATGGGAGCCCCCGCTGTGTGAATTTGATAAAAATTGGCAGGAACAAAAATCGTATCGCCTGAGTTATTGATATATATTTTGATTATAAATAGCAAGTAGAAAATAAAGTATTAATGGAAATGGTAAGATCATGAGCAGGAAAGAAAAATGTCACAATCGAGAATCGAATAAAATGTCAATCAGGGAAAAGGTCAAAAAAAAAGCTTGAGCTGTGGTAGAGCGTGAGTTACCCAAATGAAGGGGGCAGAGAAATTGGGAAACAATGAGATATATGTAACAAAGGAGAAAATATAAAGAAGATATTGGTGCATATTTGTTGTAAGAAAGAAAATGTGTATGTAGTATAAATAGAACGGAATGCCACTGACCTCCTTTCTCCACAAAGCACCACACTAACAGAATGTGAACTATACGAATGTCACTGCCGAACTAAAAAAAAAATCACCATTATATACAACTATATAACTATAATAACAAAATGTATATTTTCGTTATTTTTTGACACTGTGTTCGATAACTTAATAAAAACGTTTATGTCGCAAAGGAGAGCTGGCATAAATCAACTTCCATAGTATGAACAATGTCACATAAATATTGAAGATTTTGAAGTGTATTATTGCAAGCGTGTTCGTATCTCTATTTGTTTTGAAATTTTAACGTTAACATCACACTCCACATCCGATTTTTCAAGTATTTATCGACCTCAGCCGATGTACGATGGTATTCATTTTGGCGATTACAGTGCCATCTACGATAAGAAAAAATTGTATGCGGTAAAATTTATGTATTTTCTGTATTAGAATCATCTAAAAAAAAAATTGGGGACTTCCATTTGAAGTTTTAAAGTTCCTACCCCTTAGGAATGGGACAAATTTCTTAGCTGAATAGATGTTTTCAAAGAACGGACAGGTGTTTCGTGATTTTGAAATCGCAACTCGAGATATTTAGTTAATTTCTTACCTCAGGTGACGTACGATGGTATTCTTTATTTACTTTTCAAATTTTATTTATTTATTGTGAATACAGTACCACCAAAGATAACGAAAAAGTGCAAATAGTAGAAGTTAGTATTTTCATTCGCAGAATCCGATTTTGTAATAACAATTAGGGTCTATATTTGAAATTTCAAAGTTGAACTCCTCCTTACCCTTAGGTATAGGGGACAATTTCGTTTTACGTTACTTGGACATATCTAAAATTGTTTGGCAGGTATTTCGTATTCTTGCATATGCATTTCTTGTGAAACTGAGATTATCAACAACCTCATGAGACGTACGGTGATATAACGATTATAGCGCCATTTAGGAGGATAACGAAGATGTATTTAGAGTAAAAGTTGTGTATTTTCGAATGGAGAAACCTTGTCTGTGATATAGATGGTATCCATTTCAATTTGTCACTTTTCTCCCCATACGGCGGAGAAGAAGAAACATCGTTTTATGTTAGCTGAATAGATAGTTTTACAATATTGGACACGTGTTCCTGATTTTTTTAATCTTATGTATATTTTCTCAGATATTCTACTGTTCCGAGTTTTCTATAATTAATCAAAATATGTCAACTCTTCAGGTTCTGCACTGTTATGGCATACGTCCGCATGCTGTATTTGTACCCATAATGTGTCACATACCTAATGTTAACAATTAAGAGAAAACGTGTCCTTCACAGCGTAATAGTCCATAAGGAAGACATGTTCAACTGAATTCCTACGTAAATGCAGTGTGTTAGTTTATGAGCCCATAGTGATACAGATCTGCGGAAGTTGAACGACAGTTAAGGTATAAGAACAAAGTTTTCTACTATCGTAGTTAATGCGTATGTCCACCGTTAGCTAACTCACCTGCTCCCTATGTACGCACTTCCGCGTTGGTCAGTCAGTTTCCCTCTACTCTTAGGTGAATCACATACAACTCTTCAGGTTCTGCACTGTTATGGCATACGTCCGCATGCTGTATTTGTACCCATAATGGTAAAATTCCTAAAGTTAGCTGCATCCAGGAACATTATCCCTCCCATAAGAATCAATTTTAAGCTACTAGGGGTCACATTTACGATGAAATAACTAAATAGCTCATGTATTCATGTATGATCCCCTAAAAAAAAATACGCTAGCACCCAACTTTGTTGTGAATGTCCTTAACTTAATCTATATGTAGTAGACAGGTTACGAATACTAAAGGTTGGAAGAAATAAATTTTTATGGGATACTATACTTCTATTCATGTTTGTTTAAATCTTAACGTTTATTCGGTACCATCTGTGATGATAATTTCAAATGATTCAATTTCGTGCAAAAGGAATAAAACAATTTTTGAACAGCTACACAGTTGGATGTGTTTTGAGGTTTGGAATTAAGTGCTGTCTACTAATTTGGCAGCAATCAACACGAAAGTGACATAAGCTTTTCTCCATTATTATTAGTTTACCCTGCACAATACACCCCTCCAAGCTTATTTCAACTATTTAGCCCATGCAACTGGATGCGAAATCAGTTGCAAATATGGAAACAAAGTTTGTGCGTAAGGTGGTGGAGGAAAAACTGAGAATACCACGAAGACTAGCACTGTTTCTTTACTACCTCAGAATTTAGTGCATTCATATGCTGCATTAGGCGCTTCCGCAAGTTGTCAATAGCGCTATTTCAATACCTAAGTAGGAAATTTATTGAGTATGAAGTGTTGTAAAATGACAGGAATACAGTGTGTGAATAGTTTATATACATATGTGGGATTTACGCGAAAAATACAACACACTCACAAATTATATATGTACAGAAAGTATATGTTGGATATTTTGGCATGAAACTCGCAACTAAATCAATTCATTTGCTCCATACATTGTGTTTCATACATGTGTGAGGCACTTTGGAAGGAATTAGGTACACATTTTTTCGTCTTCTTCTTTATTTTGGCATTCAGATGATAAGACTTCACCGAAAAAAAATAAGAATTAGTTATTTATATACAATCAAATTTAAGGGATTAAAAGAATAAAAATTGTGCATCTAAACTGAAAATTCTCAGACTTGTCAATAATTATCATACTCGTGGTATGTCCATGAGCTGGTGTAAACAGTAGGCAGCCTTGTGCATAGCGTAGCAAAAACTTCAAAGTACAAGGATTCACTCGAAGGGTAAAAAAGGAAGAAAGTACGGATTTCAGTTTCTGACGTAAATCAGGTCACACGCCTTGCTTTATATGTGAAAGGAACAGTCGACTGTACGATGAGCATTTGATTATAAGAGAGCGGCCTAAGAGATGTAAATCTAGTGGGATAGAAGAACATCGTGAATTACCGTTTGGTTGATCCGCGTCACACTTGATTACATCTATTGAAAATAAAATTAAGATATATATGAAGCAATATGCGAAAGCATTGGACGAAACAAGATACTATTCCCACATCTATGCGGTTAATTTTTCAAAGGTTACAGCTGAAAAGTTAAATAACTCTTATGCAAATTACATAATTCGTAACATTGAAAGTACACTGTCGGAAATAGAAAAACTGGTTTTAAAAAATCTTTCGGTTTAATCCCTCACGAACACGCCCTTTAGGCTAAACGGAGAGAGATGACTAAGACAAGCGAAGGATGATGGAATACTTGGTGGAATAAGAATGTGGAAAGAAACGGGAGTAGCTCGAGACAACCTATGCACACGATGATGTCCACCACAAACCTACTTGGCTGAGGATAGAACCTGGGACACCATGCATCAGAGCTTAGTACTGTATCATTAAACTATGGCGTCTCCTCCTAGCAAGTATGGAGAGTTTTAAAAATACTGTGTACAATTTCCATTGTCTAATATATACAGTGATTTCAAGGAAATAGAAGAAGACACGCTACAGAATTTTGAGCGGAAAACTACATTTTCAAATGCCACATCTGCACCTTGCTCTGGATAATTTGACCAATACGATTTACTCGTCATTTGGTGTAATTCCATACTTTGCCTAACACTTTATAAGATGTCAATGACAGATAAAAATCATATTTGAGATTTTAGGTGAAATGCCAATTTTCATTTTGTCTTCCCATTACGCCTAACGATCATATCAAGAAGGAAGTACTCCGTATATGGAAGATCTCATACTCTTTCTATACTTATACGTAAATAAGTGACACAAAAGTTACATATATTTCAAATAACTATAATCTAAAATATTTCAAATATACAAAAATTAACGTAGACTAAATTAAAGAAATTACTTCAATCATGTTAAAAACTTATCACAATAAACAACTAAGTTTGCTTAACAAAAGGATACTCATTTCAAATAATTATAATAAGTGATATTTAAAATATACAATATTATAACCATTCAGTGTAAATACACACACAGTTGTTCACCAGCAGACACAAAAGTAGCTAGAATTTGTAAAAAACGTAACATCACAAATCTACGATAATATTACATTCATTTTTACGCGATGTACACTTCTGAATCACGCATCATACACACATGCACGTACTAGCATATAACGTCTATATAAGGAAATAAAGATATTTCTTCGTTTCGTAATCTGTCTTTTAATCCATTGATCCAACCCACCCTTTTGGACTTTCGTTTCAGCTGCATCACATGATTTCAAACCTGGGGACGTATTTTTCTTAGCCAGAGAATCACGTGGTAAGAGATTGATCTTGGGGCCATTCGTATTAGATGCGAACACCGTTGCATTGTGTTCAATAAAAGGAAATGAAATTGGTGGAATAGGAAAGTAGGAGAATGCACTCACAATGAAAAACATAATATATTATATTTAACTTGGCTATTTGAGGAGAATGACTATTTTTTCCGGTTGGAGTCAATTTTAACTTATCTTGCATTCTGCGGTTTCAACACTGGGCTGTTTTTTCTTTCTTCACTCCAAGACTATTGAAGGAAAAACTGCAAAATTTAACTAAAACTATAAAAAGTAACTCAATTGTTATCAATGCCCAAGGTTGCTGTCAAGGAGTTAATAGGCTATATGCCGGCAAAATGTTCACAATTGCAGGTACAAGTTAGAGGAGTTAAAGTGGTAAAAGTAAAAATAATAGGCCTACAAAGTTTACTCAACTATATACATTCTTGCTTCAATGAGTGAACAATGAAAGAGTAAGAAAGCAAGCAAAATACTTTTACATTTTGCTCACATTTGTGGTTGCGTTCCAAATTTAGTTTTCTGCACTAATTTAACGAAAACATTGAAACTATAATAGCGAAATTTTTCCAATTAGTCTTTTATTCAGTTCTTTTTATTCATTGGTGTTGATTTCAGTGTTTGCTCATTGGCTGCAATCCAAACAGATAACCCTCCATTTTTAGAATATAAAATATATGGTCAAAAGCTTAACCTATCACAAGAAGGCCGTAGTTGTTTATTCTTAAACTACTCATTTTAGCATTTAATATGCTTGTTCAATTATTACACAAATAATTTAAGATTGTAGAAATGATAGATGTTCGCTAATTCTGCAGAAAACAAAATCAAAGATAAAAACCCACACAACAGAAATATAAAATTCAAACGATATTCAACTTTAGTATAATTACTTCATTATATTCTACGTATGTCGTAATACAGTTAAGTTGCATAAGCCAACAACAACAATAAAAAAAGGTTAAAGAACAATTTAAGAAAGTAACGTTGAAGTCTAGTGCAATATACATCACAATATATATCCAGGAACCAGTACATGCCATTCCGCAGCCAGCACGCAAGTAACCGGCAAGTTATCCTGGAAATTTCTTAGTAATTTCTTATGACGATTGTAGTAATTTCTTTGATGTAAGTTACTTCTTATATGAAATATATGGGTACATATGAAATAGACAATCATTCTTTTGTCTGTCATTTGTATAAGTATGGAAACACTGTCAGATATTCCTTATAGGGGTTTTTCCTTCCTGATAAAATCGTCAGGCGTAATGGAAATTAGAGAAAATGGGAATTGGCGTTTCGCCTAAAATGGTGCATGTGGTTTTTATTTGTCATTGACAGCTGATAAACTGTCAGACAAAATGGGATTTAGGCAAAGTGGGAAGACACCACCCAATACATTTTGGGAACACGTTTAACAGTTATGCCAAGAATTTAAACTTGGATAACAAAGAGGAATAAACCTTATGTCTCACTACCTTTGGTGTATTACACGATCTGACGAAGAACGTTAGGGTTAAATGCTGTATCACCGGACAAATATTAGGAAATTTACCAGATAAACTGGAGAATTTATTTGGTTTGTGAGGTAGATTGAGTGAAAGTCACGTGAGTTAGAAAATACTTGTGTTTGTTAGTTGTTTTTGATGTTGTAAGCTGCACTATATACAGAAGCGGAAGAGACTATTTTGCGAAGAGATAAACCTGTTATGAGTTATGGGAAAGGCAGGTCAAATGATGCATAATTACCAAGATTATTACATACTAAGCCAAGATTATTATACCTGAGTTTAAAAAAAACTAAGGACTGCTTGTTGTTGAAATTGTGTGAAAGGCATGGTATACTAAACAGGCGAACAGCTTGCCTAAGTGTAGAAACGGATTGAAACTACAGGAATGAAGACTATTTAACCAAACATAATCTGACCTAATATAGTACATGTTGGTTTGGGTGGCATTAATATCTTCCTCAAAGCTGTGCAACATTTAAACCACGCATTTTATGACAGAAATTCTTTCCATTATCCTCGTTTATATGTATACCCACCACTGCTAACGCGCCTGCTTCCCAGAGAAGCACACCTCTCTAACACTCGCCCTACCCTGCTGCACTCCCGCCCTGACGTGGTTAGATAGCATTGCTTTTTATTCCATCTAGCGCAAGTTGGTTCGTGTTCAATGCAATACTTTTTATGCCATACATCCACACTGTATTCCGGACAATAATCACAACTAAGTGCGCCACGGTCACAACCTAATATTTTGAGGGAGAAACTAAATAACATTGTCTAAAAATTATTATTATTTTCGATATTCGTCTGGTCCAGCGATACAACAGTAATGCCGCAAGTTCATTGAGATTCAAGCATCAACGGCAGTAGTACCGCACCTGGTAAATTTCTATCCTCTTAATGTGTACCGAGTGGCCCAAAAGTAGGTATACAGAGCAGCATCGATCAAAAATGAAATGAAATCTTTGAGTTTTACGTCCCACGATTATGGCGGTTAGACTAAAGGAGACGGTGATGATGAGTAATGAATGAAATGGTGGAATGAAGAAAGTGGGAGGAAACGGGAGAACCCCGAGGAAACCCACACACACGGTGTTTGTCCACCAAAAAGTTCACTTGGCGGGGGCTGGGATCGAAACCAGGACCTCAAGCACCAGAGGTGAACGCTCTGCCTCTGAGCAACAGCGGCTCCCCAGCATTCATAAAGTATGACATTTTAATTTGTTAATATAATGAATTTATTTGCTTTGGTCTCTTCCCAGATTAAGGTATTAGTGAAAATAAATTAAGAACCAATAAGGAAAAAACTAAATCAATACCTGTACGGATAACAATAAATAAATGATATAAAGTGTCATGACTAGTGATGGGCAGTGGGCTTATTCCCGGTGAGAGGAAAATAAAAATTGGGAATATTCCCGGGTTTTTTCCCTGGAATATAAATTCCCCGGAATGAATTTATTTCCATTTCTTTAGCTTCCAAATTATAAGAACCGAATGATTAATTACTTTATTTTCAATCATTATGATTTACTTCTAGGTTCTGAATAATTTGGAGGTTAAAAAAATAAAGTTCCTTAACTGTACTTTATATAACTAATCATATGATTAATTAGTTCCATTCCCATTTCCACTAAAATGTAGCAAAGTACTAATTTACAAATGATGAAAAAGAACCAGTTTGTAAGGTAATGTAGAAATTATGTAGAAGTAGAGATGAAGTAGAATTAATGCACCCCGAACCATCGTTAGTAATAAACGTTGGCCCATTTCCTGTCTCTGACTCGAATTTCTGAAGAGATGCTAGGACTTTTCTTACATGTGAACTAACGCATGAAGCGTCGAAAAGTAGGTCGGAATAAATGTTCTGTGTAAAATTGTTACGTGAAAAATTATCAAGTTTAGTCAGTATCTTGCAAATATTTTGAACATAAATATGTATGCGCAAATGTTGATAAATTGGTGAGGAATGTATCTTCTGGCGGTTACCCAACCTAAATTTGTTTATAACATTTAAAACTTTAATATGTTTATAATATCAGTAGTAGAGTGAAGTTTAGAAAATTCACTTATAAATTTAAACTGTTTAGCGATGTAAAAATATGTGGACTTACTATACCATTTTTTTCCACATATTTACTTTCATAGAACATATTTTAAGTAAATATACATTTACACGTACTCTCTAGATATAACAACATAATACCGTTCAGAATATACATTTTAAAGATTCCTCTCGAGACATCTGTAATAACATATTGTGATAAAAAACGAATTTAGCTTTGAAATCAGAATATAGTGCTAGAACGTAATTTTCTTTGTGATTGTACATAAATTCCCGGAAAAATTCCCATATTGGGAAATTTCCCGGGAAGATTCCCAAAATGGGAATTTATATACAATCAGAAAGAAAATTGCATTCTATTACAATATTATGATTTCAAAGTTGAATTAATTTATATATCACAGCATATTATTACTGTTGTCCACAGAGGATTCTTTAAAATCTATATATTCTGAACGGTACTAGCTTACTTTATTAACACTTTATTATATTTAGAGAGTACGCATAAATGTATATTTTTTTACAATATTTTCTATCAATTAAATATGTGTGAAAAATTATATAGTAACAGTTTAAATTTATACGTAAGTTGATTTGCTCAACTTGACTCGATTACTGATATTATAAACACATTAAATTTATAAAGGTTATAAACCAATTAGATTTGTTAAATGCTAGAAGATACATGTCTCACCGATTTATCAACATTTGCGTATACATAATTGTTCACAAAATTTGCAAGATACTTACTTATCTTCATATTTTAGCATGTAACATTGCGATACACGACCTTCCAATATACCTATTTCTCGAAATTCCATTCGTTAATTCACATGTAAAAGAAGTCCGAGTACCTCTTCAGAAATTCGAGTCAGAGAGAGGAGGCGGACCGACGTCTATTACTAATGGTGGTTCAGGGTTTATTAATAGTACTTCATCTCTATTTCTACATAATTCTAAATTACTTTATAAAATGGTTCCTTTTCATCATTTGTAAATTAGTACTTTGCTAATTTTGGCTGTTCTTTAGCATTGGGAGACAGCTTTTCCACCTACGTTTTGCGATATTCTATTCCGATGCGGTTGTTTTATGGTTTCATACGTCAAATTACGTTACCAACATTAAATTCAGACAGCATTGCAGAGCGAGCGTTAGCGAATGAAGGCGGGTTAGAGCCCTGCATGGCACGTTGTTTTCTATCTTCGTTACCAACGATTCACTTTCTTTTCTCACATAAATCACTTCTACTTACCTTTCCGTTTTGTATAAATCCCTTACTGCCTTAAAAAAATATGTTCGATACTTTCTTGACTACCTGAACATCACTATCAGCTCATTTCTTCCGTAAATCATCCTACTTTTTGCTAGTTTTGGCCTCCAATACTAAACAATTACCCTAGTTTTTAGTGCAAATGGAAATTGAACTTTAAAAATCATATTATTAGTTATATAAAGTACCGTCAAATTATTTTAAATTTTTTAACCTCCAAATTCTTTACTAAAACAAAATTTGACAACTTGTGTTATTTCTTATGGTGTTACTGAAGTTAACCTGCACATACAATAGTTTATACTGAATTTACAAAATCACCTGTACAATTTTTAAGTAAATCAGAATGCACTTACTTCGAACAATTATATTACTACTATGCTAGTTTTCTTAAAATATTGTATCCATACAATCTATTATGTGTAAACAGCCTACGACTTCTTATTATGAATTTTTCCCAGCCATGTGACAATTCATGAATCATACTCAAAGTGTTACCAAGCGATTTGTACTAGAGTTACCAACCCAAGCAATACAAGAAACCTGGTCTCTTTCGTCACCGATCTGCGTTAACGTTACAAACTATGCTTTTCAATGGGCAATAATCCGTTTGGATGGGATATTAAATCATTTCCACTATATTGTTGTTATCAAAATTTCTTACGAAATGACACTTCTTTACTCTTGTCAGTGCAAACAGAATTTGCAACTACAATGGAATGTTAAATATTTGTAAGGCAGCTGATTCCCCACAAGCAACCGTAAAAAAGATGAGGAATAACACACAGTAAAATATACAACATCAACTTCAATTGCTATAGTAAATTACAGTGCATTTTATGTTATAATCGGTATAACAGATATCCTTGATTTCTACAAGTTTTGCTTTGACTTACACTTCGCAATTTTTACGCAGCATAGTATAAATTAACGTCCAAGCATTTGTTCTCTTAAGATTATAACAAAATGCCTAGCTTACGGTTGCAATTATCTGTGCTTCAAGGTGTAATTAGCAAAAAGTATTGGAACATCTACATTTCGGCCATTTGGAACGTATCTCACATAGCAAGGTATATTTTCTGAACCAAAATAAAATATTTTGCTCCTTTTTCGAAAGGAAAAACCTTTCCATGCTACTTTCCATCATGTATTTCAAATATTTTCTAGAAATGGTGAAATAGAGTATACAGTCCTACCAAATTATAGATGTGTTGGTGGCTTTTGCTGGACTTTCAGTAACTGAGGCGATGCTGTAATGTTTGTGGAAGACATACTAGAGTATAAAGTCAAAACCCACAGCATGCACCCAAATGAGGAACAGACATTTGAGTATGCAGTAATAGAGATTGAAAAATCACATTATAGATTCTTTATAATAGTCTTGTATAGAACACCTGACAGTTTCAATGAAAAATTAGAACTTTTAATAATAGTTAAGAAAGAAAGTAAACCAATCGTATTATATGGAGACTTAAAGATTGATTTCCTGATACCATCAAATCACTTAACAATATTATCAAACACTTTCCAATACTTCGGCCTACAACATACTATAAACTTTCCAACCAGCGTTACAGAAAACTCAGAATCTTATATAGATCAAATTATAATAGATAATGAAAATTCTTTATTTACAACAAATAGTCTTAACACGTCACTTTCTGACCAAAATGCAGTTTGAAAGAAATATAACACTAACACCACAAAAACAGAAATTTGATAGAAAAGAATATGTGTGCAAGAAACTTTCACGAAATGAACGTCCAGTAGTTTCAATTATAACAGTGCGTGGTTCAAGTCCCTGTGGGGGAACACCCATTTATAATAGTATTAAGGTTCGAACCTTGTACGTTCCTGTTCGGGAAGATATCTTCTAACTATATTGGGTTCGTGTCCTGTGGATCTCTGTGACGGCTTAGGCTTTTATGACAGTCCGGGACTCGATTCCCTATGTCCCCTTTCTGGGAAGACACATAATGACACCTCTATGAGTGTCCTGGGTTCGACCCTCTATGTCCTGGACGTCTCCTTTAAGTTTTAATAGCAATTCGGAGCTTCTACCAAAGCCGACCACATAACCACTGGGCAGTACGGTTCAAAGTTCGGGTCAGAACATTCTGGGAACTTGACATAAATATTGATTCCAATTGTATCTCTAATGCCTATAATTTAATAATGCGAAAATTATTACGTTGTACAGGCATTAAACTATTGATGATGGAAAGAAAAAGTAGATTAAAGTAGATTCTTTTAAATTATAAAACATAAATTTAAATCATGGTTATTATTTTAGTGAAAGGATACGTACAACCACTGTTTCTTCCAGAGCTGTTTTTTTTGGGGGGGCACTGGCTCCCTGGAGCAGAATAAAATAATACGTTTATAATATAATAATAAATAGAATATTATCGAGGGTTTTTCGTCGGAATTCAAAGTGTGCTCCCCCGGAACATTATTTCTGAAAAAAAAAACACTGTGTACGACTTTTATGTTTTCACCTTAATTAACACCACCGGAACTACACTAACACAAATTACATTATACACTGGCACTTTGATTCAAATAATTAAATATGATAATGCAATTTTACACCCGACCCAATTATTATCATTACGATCGCGGAAGACGCAGGAGTCGCGAGTTACTTGTTGAATTTCACTCTATTATACATTTTTCAATTGATTCACACTTTCACTTGTCGCTCACTTTGATGCGGAAGAATTATGATTTCTGTCAATTTCAGGGAGATGCTCTTAAAGTTGGAAAGTAGAGTTTCGTTACTATCCATTTTATCTCGTTTTGGGTGGTCTTAAAGTTGACACAATTCCGAAGGGTTCGCCTTGTACAAGTTATATTTATTATTTAGTGTTGCACATTGTTTTGAAAATTTTACGATTATATTACGTAATTTATGTATATTTACATGAACGCCTTACGTATTTGATTATCGTTGCACTATTGGTACATTAGTGCTAGTTGGTCTATTTACATGTTGTCAAACTCGTTGCGCCAGTCAGACTAACTCGGTTTTTCTCCCCGGCTCTCTGTGCTTCTACCCAACAGAGAGGCTCACAATGCAATCTGTTGATGTCAGAGCTAAAAATAACAATGACAAGCTATAGGCAGGAATGCTTGGAGACGAAGTTTGCTTTTTATGTTAGATTCTAGCACCTTATTTGGGGAAGAGAGAGGGTCCATCAAGACCCGTCGCAGACCCAACGCAAACACTTATATATGTATACTCGTCTGTTTGCACAGAGAGAAATTCTTACAAGTGCTTTTATACGTAAATTTTCGTAAATAACATTCGATGAGTTGGACTACATGGTTAGACAATATCTACTTAGCAAGCAAAACTGGACCGAATCATTACTATAAAACCACGTAAACAACAAATACAGACAGTTCATTAGGAGTAGAAAAATAATCGATTTGGAACATATTCGCTCAATTCGGGAACCCATGGGAAATCGAACACCTTGAACCGTCCAGCCACGGTCTTTTACGACCTCCATTTTAGGGATGTATTTGTTCCCTTTTATGAGCACTTTTTAGGGTGTGTACTCGTTCTCTTTTATGAGTACATTTTAAGGGGTGGACTCGTTCCCTTTTTTGATCACTTTTTCCAGCCCTTATTTTACCATAGCAGAGAATACAAGGAGACTACGAACACATAGTAGAGCAGATAATCTTTTATGAGTACATTTTAAGGGGTGGCCTCGTTCCCTTTTAAGATCACTTTTCCACCCCTTATTTTACCATAGCAGATAATACATAAGACCCCTTATTTTATCATAGCAGAAATTACATAAGACTGCGAACACCCTGACCCGTCCAGCCATGGTCTTTTACGACCTCCAGTTTAGGGGGTGTACTCGTTTCCTTTTATGAGCATTTTTAGGGATGTACTCGTTCTCTATTTTAACATAACAGAAATAGCAAGCAATGAGCACATTATAGCAAAGACTACCAACATAGTAAGGGGTGTACTCGTTTCCAACCCTTTAATTAGCATAGCAGAAATTACTTAAGACTATGTAACATAGCAGGGGTGCACTCATTCCAACAACTTTTTAGGGTTGGACATAGAAGTAACACAGATGGTCATTTTAGGGGGTGCATTCATTCTCTTTGATGACCATTTTTTCTACCCCTAAGAAAAGACTACGAACATAGCAAATTCGTTCCACCCCTAATTGAACATAGCAGAGAATACATAACAGGGGTGTATTCGTTCCACATTATCCACCCCTTATTATGTTGATGGCTCTTTTACGACCTCCATTTTAGGGGTGAACTTGTTCTCTTATTTTTCAACCCCTATCTGAACATAACAGAGATTATTTTCTTTCACGGAGAGACAATATTCATTAGCTTTTTATCAACTGTTTAAAGATTGCAAAGGAATGCAGACTTCCGTGGTTTGTTATCAGTTACATAATAACTTCCGTCATATGTGGATAATTCTCATTACGTCATTCATCCGGATTTTAAAGCATTGTGCTAGTAAGTACAGCCTGGAGAGTACAATCGTGTATTTTTTAAACTTTTATTTTCGATGAAAAAGTGCTGACATAATTTCACAATCGTAGTATAGTTATTAGACTCGAAATTATACGTTTTTTCTCTTTTTCTTCAACACACAATACTGATTTAATAGTATGTATTGATCGCTCGCGGTATGAATCAGAGATTGGAGACGCAAGGCTGCTTGTTGTTTTATATTTTCATTCAACGATGGGATGTACAAAAAGGCAAACCCTCGACCGTGACCGGTGACATCATCCCTATTGCGCAATATTACGCAATGCAATCACAAAGGTTTCTGTTTATCGCTCGCGATCTGTCTTGTCATTCAATGATAGGATTTACAAAAAGGGGAAACCTCTTTTAACGGTAGACCTATTGAGTTACGTTTTCTCGCGGTGTGAATTAGGGATTGGAGACGCAAGGCTGCTAGTTGTTTTCTATTTTCATTCAACGATAGGATGTACAAAAAAGGGAAACCCCCTACCGCGACCGGTGACATCATTTCTATTGCGAAATAGTGCGAGCGGTCCCGGGTTCGATTCCCGGTGGGGTCACTCGGTCGAAAAAGTGTAACAGCTTTTTCAGGCCAGCCACCCTGAATGAGGTTTTCCTGGGTTTTCCTCATTCACACCAGGCAAATGCCGGGGTGGTACCTAACTTATAGGTCCCAGGCCGCTTCCTTCCTTTCCCAATCCTTTCTTCCTTCCCTTTCCCCGGATTGTGTGCTCGCCGAGGGACGTCATCCCTCAAATCGTGAAGGGCTACATGGCCTTAGATGCCGAAAGCCCAGAAATCCAAATCCTAAAAATCCTAAAATCTATTGCGAAATATTACGCAATGCAATCACAAAGGCATGTGTTGATCGCTCGCGATCTGTCTTGTCATTCAACGATAGGATTTACAAAAAAGGGGAAACCCCAAGCGTAACCGGTGACATCATCCCTATTGCACAATATTGCGCAATGCAATTACAAAGGTATAAAAGACTGACCGAGAAGTTCTTTTTTACTCAGTTGCTTGTTGGTGTTTAAAGAGTAAAGTTCTTATCGGTGAAGCTCTGATTTAGAAGTTGAATTTTTTCTTAAATTTCGTTAACTGTGTATCAGTGTGCTTTCCCTCCGTTCTCTATAGGTAAGACATCTTATAACGATATCATATTATAAAAACTCACTTCTGAACGTATTATGGTAACGTTGTGCTATCTCAGTTCTCTATAAGGATAATATCATATTATAAAAACTCACTCCTCAACGTATTATAGTAACGTTGTGCTTTCTTATAAAAATACACTTTTCGACGTATTATAGTCATGGCAACATTAGGTATGAAAACGGTTAAACCGAATATTACCAATTTACCAACTGATACTCTATTTAATAATAATTTGAAAAAAATCATTTTAAAATGTGATAGTGTTTTAAATGAGGATAGTGGTTGCTTTTTAAGTAATAAAAGAAAAGACTGTTTAGATATATTAAAACAGGAACAAGATAATACATCTTTTAAAGTAATTTTTTGGCTAAAACTTTTGTAAAACCGGTAGATTTAGAAACATGTAGATTCTTCGTAAATAGTGGTAAAGAAATCATTTTACTGAGTACAGATGTGAATGCTATAATTGAAAAACTATTTAATAAAATTTTAGTTGAACAAGAAAACAGAGCAATTAAGAAATCAGGGTGGTCTCCATGTTCTCAACCTAACCATCTCTTAGAAATTAAAATCAGTAAATACGATCCATTGGCGGCATCATCTTATATAAAATTGCCTCAATGGATTTTACCTAAGAAGAAATGTGTTTTAAATATTCAAAATAGCGATAATAGATGTTTTATGTATTGCATTCTAGCTTCACAGCATCCTGCAAAAGATAATCCACTGCGTGTAAATAATTACATGCAATATATTAATACTTTATTATCGTTATTTGAAGAAACGAATATAAAATTCCCCGTTGAAGTAGCAAACACAAACAAATTTGAAAATATGTATAATTCCGTATTTACTAAGGAACAAATTTCTATTAATCCATATGGCATTGATTATGACAATGAAACAATTTTTCCGTTACGTATAAGCGAAAACATCCGCAGGTAAACATATTGATTTATTGTATTGTGAGGAAAATTTCAATAGTCAGCATTGTCTTATAAAAAATCTCAATGTCTTGTTGGAAAGTCATAAACAAAAAACTTATATCAAAATGCCTCAATGGATTTCATCTAAAAAATGTGTTATAAATATTCAAAATAATCATAATAGATGTTTTATATATTGTATTCTAGCTGCATTGCATCCTGTAAACAATAATCCACATCGTATAAATAATTGCATACAATATATTAATACTTTATTACTGTTATTTGAAAAAAACGAATATAAAATTCCCCGTTGAAGTAGCAAACAAACAAATTTGAAAATATGTATAATTCCGTATTTACTAAGGAACAAATTTCTATTAATATATATGGTATTAATTATGATAATGAAACAATTTTTCCGTTACGTATAAGCGAAAACACATCTGTAGGTAAACATATTGATTTATTGTATTTAAACTCTCAGTATTGTTTAATTAAAAATTTAAATGGTTTAGTTAGACATCAATTAGGTACTCATCAAGCATTTATTTGTAGACGATGTTTAGTATCTTTTTATAACAAATCAAAATTAGATGAACACGAGAAATTATGTAAAGAACACACCTAACCAAAATTAACACGCCGAAACAAGTTGTTTTAAAATTTTGTAAACTAAAATTATTATTACAAAATGATGTCATAATTGTTGCAGATTTCGAAAGTTTACTGAAACCGATAAATAAACAAATTGGATCCAATACGAAACAAATTCAGGAACATGTACCGTGCAGCTTTAGTTATATTGTGTGTTGGAGTAACCAATATATAAAATCAGACCTAGTTATTGATCGTGGTGAAAATGTATCGATTAATTTTATGTCTGCTATGGAGAAGGAATTAAAGAAAATAATAAATATATTAGATCAACAAAAACCAATAATACCATTAACTAACTCTCAGCTACAGGAGTATAATCTATCTACTAAATGCTCTGTTTGCGATAGTAATTATATGAATGAAAATAGAAAAGTGAAACACCATAATCATTTAACTGGAAAATATATTGCAACGGTGTGTAATAGCTGTAATTTGCAAATTAAACAACAGAGTAATTTTATTCCTGTATTCTTTCATAACTTATCTGCATATGATGCACATTTATTCGTAAAAGAACTAGGTTGCACACCTGGCAATATATCTGTAATTGCTGAACGCACTGAAAAGTACATCACATTCTCCAAACATTTTAATTTTAACGGTAGACCTATTGAGTTACGTTTTGTGGACTTATATAAATTTCTTCCGAACAGTCTCGAAAATTTGGTGTCAAAATTAAAACCTGAGCAATTCGTATATACAAAACAAAATTTTTCACACGGTAAGTTTCCTTTAACTCTCCGTAAGGGAATTTATCCTTGTGAACACATAACAAATTTAGATAAATTTAAAGAAACTGAATTACCTGTAAAAGAGGCGTTTAATAGCAAATTGAACGGAAGACAAATTTCCGAGACCGACTATTAATATGCACAAGAGATTTGGCATACGTTTAATTGTCAAAATTTAGGGGACTACCATGATCTGTACTTAAAATGTGATGTACTTCTCACAGCAGATGTATTGGAAAATTTTCGAAAGACGTGTTTAAATGCTTTTAGCACTGACCCAATTAATTGTTTTACTGCGCCTGGTTTGGCATGGCAAGCCATGTTATATAAAACAAAAATTAAACTTGAACTTTTATCAGATATCAATATGTATGTCTGTAGAAAAATCGATTCGTGGAGGCATCACACAAGCTGTATTAATGTATGCCAAAGCTAATAATCCCTACGTACATGATTTTGATGCAGAAAAAGAAAAATCCCATTTACTCTATATTTACATGAACAATCTGTACGGACTATGAATGATTGATTATTTACCATATGGTGGTTTTCGGTGGGAAGACAAAATTGAAGATTGGCAAGACAAGAATAAAATTATTAATTGGTCCACTGATAGTGAATGTTTTTTTTTCTAGAAGTGGACTTAGAGTATCCAAATTTTTTACACGAATACCATTCTGATTTTCCGTGTGCTCCCATCGCGGGTTAAAAAAATAAGACAAAAAGTCTCCGAGCCCGATGATATTCCTTATTATTTGCTTATAATTTGTCTTGAATACTTTCTTATACCTTTGACTAATATATGCAATTCCTCCCTTGAAACGAGAACATCTTCGGAAGCAAACCTAAGACCTATACACAAAAAGGGATCAACTACGGACCCAGCAAATTATCGTCCTATCTCCATTCTATGGGTTTTCTCCAAAATTTTAGAAAAAGTTATGTATAACACATTGTAACCCATTCTGGAAAGGGATGATATCTTCACAAATAGCGAATTCAGTTATAGGAAGTGCAGATCAATTAACAATATTGTAGTTGCTTTTCTAAGTAATATATATAAAGCAAGAGAGAACAAACCTAAAATATAGGGAATTTTCCTGTATCTCACAGAAACCTTTGACATTGTTAGTCACAAAATTCTATAACATTAATTACATACTTATGGTATTAGAGGTCTTGCTAATTTATGGTTATAATCTTATTTAACTAACCGCATGCAATATGTAGAAATAGGATCAACCAAATCAGAGGCAAGCACATCAAGCACGGAGTTCCACAAAGATCAATATTAGGTTTTATACTTTTCGTTATATGTATTAATTATTTTTCCGATTGTATAATTCCCAACAAAAGCGTCGCTTTTGCTAATGACACATACATTTGAGTATAAATCCTAAATCAGCCTTGCTCCGAGGAATACATACTTAAGAACATGGCATTTAGACTTACGAATGGGTAAAAGCAGACCAACTCAACTTAAACACAGCGAAAACAACAATAATGAATTTTGATGAGGGAAAACTAAACTCTCTACATATACGTTAAATACATATAAATGGAGAACTTATTCAGGTATCTCAAACTTATAATTTTTAGGACTAAAATAGATTCTAAGTTAACATGGGATGAATATGTGAATGTTCTGTTGAGGAAACTAAGCTCGAGAATCTATCTTATACGAAAACGTAGTAAGAGTCTAACTTCGGAAACATTTTTTTTAAATATTTCGGCTTGATCCAGTCAATTTTATCATACAGAATCATTTTCTGGGGTAATACCTGTCATACGATTAACGTATTTACAACGCAAAAAAAGTGTTATGAATAATGCTATCAGTTCAAGATTGTGTAAAACTTTCTCAAGGTCATTTTTTTACTTTGTGAATATCATTCTTTTCCAAGTGTTTTAAAACTTAATATTTACAGGGAAGATGCATGGGACCTTTAAAAGTTCTTGGGCCCCTCAGGGCCCTCCACCCATCTCACCGTGGGGTCTTGCGGTTTATAGATCTAGCACTGCTCACAATGCTCATCACAGCGAATGGAAGTTAACACATTCTCCAATCTACAATATTGTTTTCGGTCCTCATATCGTAAGAGTTGACGCAAAATCAGCAGATTCATTTCAAGGTGAATAATGCAACAAGTAATTATAACTACAATAACAACAATCGTAAACTAAAACACAAATTTTGCATTGAGTTGACGGAAAGTTGCGAAACGATGTCCCGAAAGACCCATATAACCCTAAGAGTATTTGCACACGTCCCCGGCAATGCCGGATCCGGCACCGACAATGCCGGAACCGGAACCGGGGCTGCTTTGCACACGCAGCCGGCAAAACCGGAGCCGGATCCGGCAATGACGGTGCCGGCGCTGCTTTGCACACAACATCCCGGTAATGCCGGTGCCGAAAGGTAGTTTGAGTTTGAACGTGAAGGAGAGAAAATGAGTCCGTTTTATACATTATATGAAAAGCTGAGTACATATGATTCGAAATTTTTTTATTAACTACTTTCGCATGTCTAAACAAACGTTCGATTTCTTAGTACAACGAATTAGTAATCATATTCAGCCCTGCTCAGATTTTTTTTTTTTTGCAAGAGCCGTGTAATATTACAGACTGACTTGAATAAATGGAAGGGTCGTTCAATATCTGAGAAATAGCTCAATGCAAAGAACAAGGTTAATTGTATTACGTCAATCAAGTGACGTAGGAGGATTAACGTCTAAATCCCCAAATATCTTTTCTTTAGTACACAAAGGTATATTTGCTCTTTGTGTGTGTGGATGTGTGTGCACGAGGTATATGGCCTTCTTTTGGTTTCTTTCTCTTTTTTTCACTTTTGTTGCCATAATTTTAACATCTATTTAAATTTCTCAAAATTGAAACATGCTGAGATCAAGCTATTCAAAATAATAATAATAATAATAATAATAATAATAATAATAATAATAATAATAATAATAATAATAATAATAAGCTCTACAAAGGCAACATTGCGGCTGCCTATTCACTCAGTATACAATCATTCTTTGGAACAAATACCAGACAAGACAGAGCACATATTTTTATTACGATCTATAAGGTAAAACAGTATGCAACCACAAGAATAGAAATTTTCTTGTTCTGTTTGTGCATTTTCAGTTCTTTCTGTAGCTGTGTTGTAGTTTTTATTTACTTTAATTTTATTTACAACCTTTGTTATGCTTGAAAATGCCTACTTCTACGATTATGATGGATATTTATACCGTACATACTGGGTTGCATAATTAACAGGAATAAGCACTGGACAACTATCTTAGATTCATAATTTCTTCGTATCTCCATTTTGTTCATTTCCGCCAAGTTGATTTTTTAAAAATTGTGACTTCATATATGCTAAGACATATTCTCTATCAAAACGAATCCAACGACCCCTTTGTTTAAATCGTTTAAGTAAGTTTCAGCTGTAGAAGATAACAAATTAATATACATACATACATGTGTGAAACTCACTTTACGCGTTGCCGTAGTTGGATAATTCAAACAAGATCCGAATTTCCCTTGCTGAGAATTTATGTAAATAGCAAGCCACTATATCTGTGGTACCTCACAGCCATTTTTATTATTTCATTCTTCATTATATATTCATATGATGTGAAAAAAAGAAAATAACAAAAAACCTGAAGTAAACAAAAAAATCCAAATACAGGAAAAGAAACAAGAATACACAACGCCTTGCCACTCACTCACTGTAGCTAGATTGAAGAAACCTATCAACAAGCCGGCTCCGTCTTTGCCGGCTGCGTGTGCATCTACGCATAATAAAACATTGCCGCCGACAAAACCGGAGCCGGAGCCGGCACCGACATGTCGGCGGCTAGTCCGGCTGCATTTGCCGGAGCCGGGAGTTCCACCGGCTTTTTTGCCGGGTCGGAAAGCGTGTGCCAGCTACCATTTGATTACATTGCCGCCGACTCCATCGCCGGCATTGTCGGAACCGGATCCGGCATTGCCCGGGACGTGTGCAAACGCTGTAAATGACTGCTATGTCATTGATCTTAACTTCCACTTAACGCTCCGCCTATGGAAGCCGATACATACAGAGGTAACCTGCGTGGTTGCTAGCCCATAGCTCGCTAGCACATTGTTACAATGGGACGGAACGTAATGCGCAAGTAGTTATACGTTTCTTTCATCTGGCAGTAGACACTGGTACTCCAGGGGGCTGCCACATCATCAGTATTTAAGAAAGCAAAAGGGATTGCAATCTAAGCGTTAACGGCTGTCTTAGCACGTATTCATGTTTGCGAAAAATATAGGGAAACTAGTGCCATGAAAAGAAGGCAATAAGTTGCAAACGTATTGTTTTAAATTAATTTATACGTGTTATATTAACTTATTAATGTTGCAGGGCTACCGCTGATAGCCTCGGTTGCGACCAAATTCCGCAACTGGTTCATCTAGTGATGGATAGTCGGAATATTCCAGGTTTTTCCCTGGCATGTCAATTCCTGGGAAGGAATTTATTTCCATTTCTTTAGTTTATTTTCCAAAGTATAAGAACCATATCACTGATTACTTTATTTTCATTTATTATCATTTACTTCTAGTTTTGAATAATTTGGAGGTTTAAAAAAATAATATTCGTTGACTGCACTTTATATAACTAATTATTATGATTTTTTTCCATTTGCACTAGAAAGTAGCAAAGTACTAATTTATAAATGATTGAAAGTAAGCAGCTTGTAAAGTAATGTAAAAATTCTGTAGAGATAGAGGGAAAGCACACACCCCGAACCTTCGTTAGTAATAGATTCCGGTCTGTCACTACCCGCTCGGGAGAATAATACTCCAGGAAGTAAATGTTTTAAGTTAGTCACAAATTTTATATCATGGGGGTAAAGGTGAAAAAATGAGCCCTACGGGGCCTTGTACCCGTGCCTACTACTATTGCTACTATTCCTACTCCTTTTCCTCCTACTACTACTACGTATCCGCACAAAAGTAAGTAAATAACTTTTTTAAGTATTATTTTCATTTTATTATAATGATAAAAGTGTTATGAAAATTTAAAATAATAAAAATACTTTTCCTTGGGCCGGGTTTGAACCCACGTGAAAACTAATTTTCCTTACTAGTCGTAGAGCGAGCACGCTTGGCCACGAGGGCCGCCAGAAGCAACCGTTTGATTTACGCTAGATGTACAGCTCATAGATGACGAGAAGAGCCCTAGCAGAAGTAGTGTGACGTAGGTATTGGCTCGACCACTTTTCGCACGGGTGTTTCAAATGACACCACGGAATAGCACACAGATAACTTTAACCGGAGTAGCAGACGACATCTAAGTATAGACCACACCTCAAAAACCGAAAATGGAATTGACCGTGGGGCCAGATACGCCACCACTCGGAGGGCTGTGTGGCTCGGTGCATTGTTATGATGCAGTCGCCAGGAGATGGCGATGGCTGGGCGGATGCGGGCGATGCGTTTCCTCAGCTGTTCCAGGAACTAGAGATAAAAAATTGCATAGACAGTCTCCGTGTGGAACAAATTCCCTGTGGATCACTCCTTGTGAATCGAAAAAGCAAATGAGCATGCTTTTCACTTTTGATTTCGTCATGCGCACCTTTTTGAGGTGTGGGGAATTTCGGGTGTGCTAGTCCGCGCTTTGACGTTTGGTCGCAGGGTCTTACTCAAACATCCACGTCTCGTCCCCAGTCACCACATTGTCTAACAAGTTTGGATTTTCACTCACTTCTTCGAGAAAGTCCTGGCAGATCCGTTTGCGAACGTCCTTTTGCTCGCCTGTCAACACTCGCGGCACCAACTTTGCACAAATTTTCCTCATTTTCAATTGTTCGTGCACAATTTCGTGAACTTGGGTTTTGGCAATGCCAAGCTCATCGGCAATCATGCGAACAGTTAATCTTCGGTCACTGTCCAGCAAATTCTTCACTCTTCCAACATTTTGCTCCGTTTAGGAGCGCGAAGGTCGTCCTGACCGTGCAGCGTCTTCAACTTCTTCTCTCCCCTCCCTAAACAGCTCGTGCTACTCGATCTTCCAATGGCGTTATCACCGTACGCCGTCTTGATCATTTCATGAGTCTCTTTCCCAGTTTTACCGAGCTTCACGCAAAATTTGATGGCGTAACGCTGTTCCAAAAGATTGGCCATGACGCAGCGTGACGAGGGTCACTCGCAGAGGTTACGATGACAAGCGATCTTTACCCTGCTATGGCTGGCAGCCGACTGGCGCTTCTTCCTGTCTTTTCTTAGACCCACCTCAACCAACAACAGGTGGAGTAGCCGCCGTCAGTCTGTAAAAAGAAAAGAAAAAATCAGTCCTACTACTTTAAGGACTGACCCTGTATTCTTGGAATGCTTAATCGATTGCCGAAAACCGTTTTTGTTTTATAGTGATCAACGTTAAAAAACTTGGAAATGGTTGATTTCTACCACTTCCGGATTATGGATCATTTCAATTAACTATCTCCTCCGAAATAATTACTCTACCCATAGTTTGCAAAAATAAATAAATAAAATAAATAAAAATAAAAATTTGCTTTCTTTCAAGGGCTATCGTGCGCAGTAACTTAGTCGCACAGCTATCGTGGTTATTATTATTATTATTATTATTATTATTATTATTATTATTATTATTATTATTATTATTATTATTATTATTATTATTATTAAGTATTCTACCTGTTGGCAGGTACTGGGACTAATGGGAGATGTGAGTGTGATTGTGCGTTTTCTTAGGTTCTGGTCTGGAAATTCTTCTTTCACATTTCTCGATCTTCAGCTTCCTCTTTTAATTCTCAATATTTGATTTCATTTTTCAAATCATCGACCAACTGCATTCTTCTTCTTACTATTCCTCTCTTACTTTTCATCTCTTACTTTCAAGTTTTTTCTTCCTCAGTGGGTTGAGAAGTGGCTAATACGTTTTAATCTGGTTCCTTATAATTATTACCAGACTGCAGTTTCCTCTATCTATTTTTGAATACTATTTTTAAGAAATTGAATTATTATTATTATTATTATTATTATTATTATTATTATTATTATTATTATTATTATTATTATTATTATTATTATTATTATTGCGTCCATGTTCTGTTATTCTTTTAACTGTTAGAGGAAAGGTTCATTTTTTCAACAGTCTCACTTTTTCTATAATGGTACTTCGGTATTATACTTAATGTTTAGTTAACTAATGAAGTAGCAGATCTAGTTGTGTGGAGCCTCCATTTCATGTTAGCCTTCGGTGATCATTTAGTACTGTTCAGCGAGGTAGTTTAGCAGAAGTATAATGTTCTTATAGATTATTCGTTGTATTGTTATAAAACAGGAAATGATACAAGACGCTGTGTTTTCTAAATTAAAGTTTTGGGATCCTCTAGTGCAATGGTTCCAACCTTTTAAACAAGCGCCCACATTCTTAAACCCTACATACTTCACGCCCACATCATTCACGCATGTCTTTGACCGTATCTGCAATTTTAGTTGTAGCATTGTATTCTCAAATCATCAGTAATAGCAACAAAAATAATAACAATAATATTAATAATCTATACTGTATATAAGACAGTATAAGTGAGTTACAAGTTATCGATCAAGCCATAATACTATAATTAGCAAAAATACTATTTTTGATGAAAGCAAGGGTTAAGGAAGGAATTTTGGAAATATGTATCCTTAGGGGCGTAAATAGGATAGTGTATCTTGCTAATCCCTGAGGTAAGGAAGATGAAACTAGGCATATAAACTAACCATTAAAAATAACTGAACATGTTTCTTACAGTTTCTGAAAATTCCGCACCTAAACAAGAAAGGAGTAATTCGTATAACATTAATTTTTCAACTGTATTTTATTTCATTAATTTTTAGAAAATGATAAATGTAAGAATTCTTTATATTGGAGACCTGAAATTTCAAAATTAAACTCAATTAAAAACAAACCAATACATGTTTAGCTTTTCAGAAAATTCTGTCCTAGGAGGAGGATGGAGGATAGTGTCTACCTATTAAATTCTCTGCATTTGCTTACGTTTGAGGAGTGAAATTTGGCTTTGACTTCTTAACTAAAAATAATTGAACGTATGTTTCCGGAAATTCCCCTCTGAAAGATGGGGAAAAGAGACTATATCTATAATATCCAGTAGCGTCTCGTAGTCTGTACAAGCACCGGTTGCAATATCAAAGGTATGTAGGTACGCGCAAGTGTTCCCTCCCCCAGCATTCTTGAGTCTTATCCAAAAATTATCCAGGAAATATGAAGAGGAAAGTCTTTTAAGCTCTATTTGTATATTATTGATTAAATTATTTCTACAATTGATTTAATATATAAGCTATTTCCTTTTTTCAAACAACCACTATCAGTGTACGTTTATACACTATTTATATACAAAACCTCTACACTCATGTTATTGAACACGAGATAAATCGAATATATAGTATGTGCTGTAAACCATGAATGATGGCGTTAATCCGAAAAGAAAAAAAAGCAAGAAAATTGCATGCACGCAGGTAAACAAAATTATTTAATTATATAATTTATGCATCATTTTAGAATGGTAGGTATTTCTTCGATTTTTTGGGCTTCAAATTTTTCTATGACTTCATTGAAATCTGAAATGCTGCTCGCCAAGTTTCTCTGAATAGAAAGCATCGCTACTGCAAATATTTTCCGCTTTATTTTCTATAGGGTCCAGAAACACCTCGCTCCTCCGACAATATGCTTTTTGTTAGCATTTCTTTGTACAAATATACGGTACAAAAAGTCGATTTTCAGAAATCACATATTTTTGACTATAAAGAAGCATCAAATCTAAGATTTTTCCTTCGAAAATGAAAAAGAAAGTTTAACATTACAACACATTAGGCTGAAGAACACAGATGAGTGTTGGAAGTGAATGATTTGATATTAATTTATGCTCTCCGGCGGAAATCGAACACGGAATCATGTGCACGAAAGACACAGAGCTAGGGATTAGACCAGTAGTAAGACATTTTCTTCTTCGAGACTCGATCGACCCCCCCCATAATAGGATTGTTAAAAAAATAAATCTTATCCCAAGAATTTTCACCTTTGTATTGTAAATGTTAAATAAAATTTATTGACTTCGAACGACAACCCCCCAAACTTTCAGCCTGGATCCGTACCTGCTACCACCAGACTTATATTTGTTCTGTGCGAGTTTATGTTTTGCGAATAACTTCTTTCTTCCAAGCGTCTGTAACTCCCTCACCCTATCAATTGAGTCAAGCGCTGCTAAGCGGAGGAATTCGTAATTACAGAAGCTGACCAGTTGCGGAAGAAAGGCAACCGCAAGAGAGCAATAAGGGAAGATAGGAGCGATGTAAGAATAAATCCACTTCCCCATGTTAAGAGATAGGAACTCGCTGCCATATGCTCAATGTTACTGTATAAGTTTCATGTATAAGTTTCTTATGAGTCTTCTATCTTTCCATTCCAACCCTATCTTTGTTAGAACTCCGAACAACAATTTCCAATTCACGCGGATGTAGAATGCAGTTTTGTAGGAGGATCATATTTCGAAGAATATTAAGCGGAATATCTTATTTTTAATTGACTCAGTCCTACTACTTTAAGGACTGACCCTGTACCTTTCATCTCCCTTCGTTACCAACCGAAAGTGGTAAAAATAAACCAATTCCGGTTTTACGTTGAACACCATAGGGCAAAATTGATAAATAGGGAGAAAGGCTTTCTGTAATGGCAAATTCTTTAGATTGGATCTGGCAAGAGATTACTGAGAAATAAATTACCACACACAAATCAAGCCCAAAACTTGGCCAAGCTCGGCCAACAAATGTATAGATCTTAATTAGGTTGAGAGCTGCTCACCACCGAATTTTGTTCCGATTCGGCCAATAGTTATAAAGAAAATGCTGCTGGTTAATTAAGTAGTTATCGAGAAATAAGGTATGAAATGCAACACGTGTCCACCCTTTTCTTGGCCGAATTTGACCACAGAATATACCAGTACTTATTCCTTAGGGAATGGGCTAGTACCCCACGAAATTTAGCAAACATCCGGCTAGTATTTAATTTAAAAATAAACTCTAGTAAAAACCGTAAAGAGGATGACGTAATATGTTCTCAATTAATACGGGTACCGGAATTTGTATCATATTTCTTTCACTTCTAGTATTAATAGAGAGATTACTGTCGAGATGGAATACACTCTTGGGGTACTTAATGAATTACATAAAATCCCTTCTAGCTCTCCAATCTATAACATTCAATTTATAACCGGAAGTGATTCATATATGCCACTTCTGCTTTTAGTATAAAGGTTAGAGTCGAGCAGGGGCGGATCCAGGACCGACTTCTGGGGAGGGCGGTGGGTTGTCATACTGCTACTTTTAAAGGCTTCAAATTTTGGGATGGGTTTTATTTATATATATAGTAGTAATGGGGTCACTTTAGGACACTTTTTGGCCCCTGGGTCCCTGCCTCAGGACCCATGGTCCCTGGCTCGGGTCAATGACCTAGGGGTACATAGGACCACCCCCCTTAAATTTTGGAAATTGCCAAATCTAAAAATTTGGTATGGTAGCCTAGGACCACAGTATGTACCTCTATCAGTATTGGGGGTCTATGTCGTTCCCTTTCATGGGTAAAAAATTGCCAAACATTCACATTTCGGAGGTTTTTGACCTAATTTATCCCCTTGGATGAGGTGTTATTACCCTATATAGTTATATGGGCGTATACCGGGGTCCATTACTTTTCATAAGACATGGGTACATTAATGCACTCATTGAAAAATTTGGGAGGGGTACCTTGGCCCACCCCTTAAATTTTGGAAATTGCCCAACTTAAACATTTGGTATTATAGTATAGGACCCTAATATGTATTATGATAAATTTGGATGGTCCACCTCGTTCCCTCCCAGATAGCATGTAAGCTTAAATCAAGGGTCGCTTTCCCTTGATTTTGGCTTAGCAATGTACAGTTGATGCGACAAGCGACAATCAACGTTTATTTTAGCTTGTTTTTAACTTGAAAAGAAGCTTGAATGCGACAAGCGACAATCAACGTTTATTTTAGCTTGTTTTTAACTTGAAAAGAAGCTTGAATTTATCAACTTTCTACTAAGCCTATTTCAAGCTTGATTCAAAACGCTTGACGTTTGTCGATTGTTTAGCAAATGGAGCCATCTGTAGGATTGGTGAGTAATCTGAGATTTGGCGCTTGGTTTCTTCCAAAAGGTAAACAAAGGTAAGCTATGTGTATGAAATGTAATAGTAAGCCCTACTTTAGTTTTAGTTACAAAATAAAAAGGTGATTTTTATTTTAGACTAGTGCGCTGAGCGCTTTTAGGATAGTATTACTTTTCAAATATGGATGGAATTTTATGTTTATACCTTTTATGTTGTTTTCTTTTTTTTAAGTGTGTTCATCCGTATAATGTATACCATATTTAACCATTGGATTCTTTCAAGTCAGTGATGGCTCTTGACAATTAGCATCAGGATAGGCGCCCGAAGGGGAGGGGGGTGGGGCCCGGGCCCCCTTTGGCTTACGAAAATGTGTACGTAATATAGGAAATCATGTATATTAAATACCAGGCGTAATATAGCAACCATGGAGATGGGCCCCTCCCTAGAAAATTTTCCTCGGGCACCCCTGAATATCAGTACAAAAATTAGAGCGTTAACTTCAGCAGACGGCTTTATCATATTAAAAATTTATAGGTGGAATACTTGATAACTGTTAAGGCATTGCTTTAGCAGACGGCTGTACCATATTTATATCGATTTTATGGTCATTTTTCACTAGATTTGAGATAATACTGTTACATATAGAGAATTTTGGAACTTGGGGGCCAAAATCAGGTAAAACCACCGTGTTTACAGGAGAAATGAGTTGGTGTTACGTAACCGTAATTACTAACATAACTAACCAAACCTAACCTAAATCATCAAAAACAGAAAATATAGGAAGAAAGTACGAATTCAGGTAAGATCACCATGTAAAAATTATTGCAGATATTTTATGTATTTTTCCACTTTCCTCGTTTATGTGCATGTCCTTCGTCGCTGACACGCCTGCTCTCTACGGACGCATCCCCTCGCTCCGCTCGGGACTCCCAGCTACACTCCTGCCCTGACTCGGTTAGATGGCATTCGTGCTTTTTTTTGTGGCCACCTAGCACAAGTTGGTTCGTGGTTTATGCACTAGCTTCTCATTTAGTGGATATTCTACAAAAAGGAACCGGGAAATGCAATGTGTGAACATTTGGTAGAACCATCTGCTCGAGTAATGCCCAAGTATCTTAACCCAGCCTAACCTAAACTAACCCAAACTAACTTAACCTACCTAAACCATAAAAAAAAAAATACAAAATATATACCAAGAAAGTACAAAATTTAAGCAAAATATTGCCACCCCCAGTTCAAAAAATATGCCGTTACATAACACTTTACGTAGCATAGCTGAGCGAACGAAGGGGAATAGATGCCCCGCAGGGCTCGTTTTTTTTCCCCCTACTTTTTAAGTTACACGCGTTTGGCATTGCAACCATTGCAGACGGTCATTTTCCAAAGCTTCATATGTACTTACTGCCATCTCATTCCTTGCTTGTATTCGTCTGCCTACCGCCTTGTCAATTAGATCCACCATAACATACTTAATTTTCCATTTCGTAGGATTCTATATAACAGATACGATTTATTAAGTCTAAACACATTAAAATAATTTATTTAATTAGGTAGAGCCATCTGCTAAAGTTAACCCCATATTAATAATGAAGGTAGTTAAATGATAATGTAAGTGTTTTAAACTCAATAAATTGTATGTGCAAATGAGTATACATAGGAAAGTATGTATGTTATGGTGGAGCTATTTGCCAGGGCGGAAGGCGGTTGAATACAAGCAAGGAACGAAATGACAGTATTTGTATGTTAAGTTTTGGAAAATGACAGTCTACAATGGCTGCATTGCCAATCGTGTGTAACTTAAAAGATAAGGGGAAAAAACGAGTCCTACGGGGCTTCTAATCCCCTCCGCTCGCTCAGCTGTGGTTCGTGAAGTGTTTGTAAAGTAGTGCCTCAAATCTAGTGAAAAAATCAACAAAATCGATTTAAATTTGGAGAGCCGTCCGCTAAAGTAATGAAAATTACGTTTTATCTCTACAATCGAGGAGAAAACTGCTTTGAATTAATACATTGCCTAAGCTTTCTTGTTTTAGCTTTCACCGATACACTAAAAATTTTAACTGATGTGGCTTCCCCAAGAATCGGTACGGATGATATTTAAATGCAGCAAGCAAGCCTGGACATTTCACTCATTTTAGAATGCATCATGCTTATCTTTCGTTCCTTATGTTCTTCCATATTTATTCGGAGGTTGGGGGCAAAATTGAAGAATATAAATACTTATGTCCGACTTTATTTAGTAACAATTACTTATTCTAAGGTATACTTCATCAATCTTAGATTAAGTGATATCACTCATTTCATCGCTTTACAATAAGAGCAAGGAAAGGTTCGATCGGGTATGGACTTTTGGGTTTACGGTAAAAGAACGATGAATTTCGAAAAATTACTTATTAGATATTAATAATAATTATAAATGGATTATTACGCGAAAATAAGTTGGCATATTAGTTTGAAGTTTGTTAGGTAAGAAGTCGAGGGTGTAAGTTTGAAGAAAACTAGGTTTTTCGTTGCTTACATTTTTATCTTTTTATCCTCTAAAAACAGTAACTTCTGTCTCTTAATTGATTTTAGTGCTTTTGTTTACTTTTTTTTTTCTACCAGGTGAATGAAGTCTGGATCTAAAATCTCAGAAAAATATTTGCAATCTGAACGGATGTAATAAAGAAATAACGCTATTTTTCAGGATTGGCCAAAACCGTGTTTTTTTTTTAACTTTTTTTCACTTAAACCGGAATGTTTGCTTTGCACCAGTTTTTTTTTTTAATACGTTTACCTTAGATTAAAGTGGAGTAACCGTTGCCCCCTTTTTTTTAAGAGTAAAGGTAATTTGAGGCTGATGATTCGATTGAACAGGGTCGCAACCTCGAGAAATGAACGCAACTCGCTCAAACTAGAGGTCATAGGTCAACTAGTTCTGCAAATGATTTGCCATTACATCATAAATTATTCAGCAGTCTACTCCTTCAGCATTGGTTAAGCTTGAATTTTCCTTGTCGGAGGCATGATAGTCCACAAGTTGAGTGGGGGTTGGATTCGTGAAAAATACTTTTTTAACTTGTCTCTTTAGTTGTGATTTTATTTTATCAAGTTTGGAGTTCCCGCCGAACTGCCTGTAGTGCGCTGCCACACTAGCGGACGGTCAACAAAACTTTTCCACAGAAGCTGATTAAGTGTCTAAATTTATAACATTGGAAAGTAGATTGACGAAACAGAGATTTCCATTAGGTTTGACTGTTGTTAATAATAATAATAATAAAAAGTTTTATTTAGAAAGATAGTATGAATGGTCCAGAACTATTAGTCACTTCCTGTATTGATTAGCAAATTAAATTAAGCCTATATTTCTGACTGACTAAATTAGATCTTCTGTACTATATAGTCTTTTAAAATTGTCCATTGATTTAATGTGTATAACTATAGAGTGATTCCATTTTGCAGTTCTTTCCCTTTTGGTTCTTAAGTGGCTCCTAAAATATTCACAAGTATGCAAGATCACTGCAACGTATTTCTATCAGTTGACCTCCGTGGATGATGGGTCTGTGGATTTATCGCTTTTGTTATCAAGGGATTCTGGTTTCGAGTTCAAATGAAGAACAATATCTCTCGAGTGCAAACTGAGTAGTGGTTCGGATCTCACTTTAAGCTGTAGGTCCCGTTCTTCATAACCCCGCTGTTATGTCCTTAACCATAGAAAGACGAAGGTGGGTCAAATTTGCCCGCACTTTCTTTTTCTCTTTGCCCGAACAAATGAATTTTACAACGTTTGAATTTTTTGTATTTTCTTCTGTAATCTAAACTTAAATTTAGTTTTATTAGAAAGCACATTATTGTGGTAGTTTTTTTTTTAGCGCAGGAGACTAAGTACATTTTTTTAGCAACTTAGAAATGTTAAGAGGAGTACAGTTTTACTTTGAAAGGATCATGTAAACTTATCTATTCTTTGAATGGATGACTAAATTAACATAATCTACTTTTATACGTTGAGCAAACGTAATACTCTCAGGTTTAGTATAGTAACTTGTCTACACAGGCTAATGTATTTCAAGCTACTTCATGTCTGCTAACCAAATGCGGTAGTAGTCTGTACTGGGACTTGTAATATTTCCTATTAAAATAAAATTTCACAAGTCTTAAAATAATTTTACAACTCACATTTATTAGTAGCAGTCATTAAATAACTTTAAAATACATTAGTAGGGTTCAAATTGGAATTTACAACCACGAGCCAAATTGACCCCTATTAGTCTTTCACGTGACCAATTATAGTTTAGTCTTCCTAGGGTTAATGTTAAGATACACGGATGACTAATGATAGTGAATGATTATGAAGGAATTAGTGGCATGAGAACGGGAAAACCCTCACGAATATGATATTGTCCATCATAAACTCATAAGGCCGGAGATTGAACCAAAGATCCGTCGCACCAAAAGGCAACGTTCTACCTCTGAGCAATCAACCCTTTCCTTCCGCAGTGCTGATGAATGACGTCATACTCTAATGACCTGGTCATAATTCTGCAACATAGTGGTCTTCTACACACGTCTTCCTAATTGTTCCCCACTTTTCCCCCCAAGATTTCTGATTAAATGAACAGCGAACTCATATTTAAATAAAATCTTTGAGTTTTGTCCCACGGTTATGCGGGGCAGCCTAAAGGAGACGGTGATGTGAATGAATTAAATAATGGATTGAAGAAAGTGGAGGGGAACGGTAGAACCCTGAGAAAATCTACGCACACGGTGTTTGTCCACCACAAACGTACACCCATGTCCAAAATTATTGTCGCATGTCTATAAATATGTTGTTGTAGGAATAAAATTTGATAACGAATTCGCCCTGTATTTCTTATAATGTTGGTATGTGCATAATCGGCAAAGACATGTATGTGGCAAATTTCATGTCAAAAGAGCAGTAAATAAGAACAATAAAACGAAAATAAAACTTTCTTGTCCATTTGTTTTACTCATTCTAATTTACGTGCTTATAATTCTTTCCCTATAAAATTTTCCACAAGAAGACAGTTATAGATATGCGACAATCATTTTGAACATGAATGTACATTTAATTGTTTCAATGGTTTGTGAAATAATATATTTTCTAGTTATATTAACACCTTCAAAACAATATTTCCTAAAATTTATTGCAGATATCAGAATGGTATTTGGCCAAATGCAATCTACTTTAGCTGACCTTAGTGAAAGAGTATCTTCCGTCGAGAAGAAGGTCGACACACTTCTAAGTAATGGTGTGAGTGTGAAAGCAGAGTCCATAAACGAAGAATCCGAACTTTTTGGCCTTCTGCCTCTGCGAACGTTGAATGATTTTCAAACATTTGAGAGAAAGCTTGAAGAACCTAACTTCGGAAAGAAATATGTAAGTATCCTATCAAACCTGTACAAGTTATGAAGCAGGTTTCAAATCTTTGTTATATCTTTTAATTTACGTCTTTTTGGAACATCTCTCTTTTGACTAAATGTTAGCATCAACTCCATTTTTGCCAATTTAGCCATTATCATGTGCATTAGCTATGGACTATAATTTTGGTCAACTTGCCATTCATACTTGCTAATATAGTCATTTAGGCGGCAATTAAATCTTTTGCAGTCAATTTTTTTTAGAAAATATGAAAAACCTAAAAAAAGTAGTTTATCTTGGTATTTTTCTAATTCTTTTGTTTACAACAGCACTTACATTTTCACAGTAAATTAGATATCTTTTATCAGTCTCACCTATCCGTCACGGTAAATTGGGATTCCTGGATCTGGTTTCTCCATAATCAATTTGTTTGATTAGTTTCTAGTGTATTTTTAGTTTGGGTGGAGTTTTTCTTGTTGAGATGCGTGCATGTGCATGTATATATTTTTGTGATAGATCAATAGTGTTATCAAGCCATACCCAGCATTAGAAGTTGAAAATAATTCAAGAGATTTTATTACTTCTAGTCAATGAAGGAACAAATTGTATTGTGAAACTGTTTGATTTGAGGATATCAAAAGATAAATAATATTAGAACATCTTTGTAAACTAGTAGACTTAAAGTACCAAATATTTAGTTTCTTTATTCCTAAATTCTGTTACCTATAAGTTAAGGTAAGTTGAGCCATTTTTAGCTAGTTTTTGTGCGTCATTTAGCTATTTTCTGACACTACTTGTTGGCAGCACTGATTAACCCACTGTTACTTGTTACTTTTGGAAGTGTATGTAATTTCCATATACATACACACACACAAACACACACACACACACATATATATATATATATATATATATATAGTATTTTTTTCTAATTCAAACGGACAATGGTCCTTTTAAATAACCGCTATTCCGATATAAAGCTGAAAGTTACCAAATAAATCCCAGGCAAACAGTTTTTGTTAGTCACGTAGCCCATTTGATACGGCCTTCCGTGAAACTCAGAACCCCACGCCTTTTTTTTTCACACTTCACATTACGGTTTCTAAAAATTAATCTAGTTTCATTCATGCTTTGTTTTTTTTTTCCACTAGTAGAAAAACATAACAATACGGACCCTTATATATATTGTTTTTCTTTTTGATTTCAGCATGCATTAGATCTAAATACTTTCCTTTATTTCAGGTAAAAGTATTACTGTCAATTGGTGGTAAGGATTTTAAAAGGTTTCGCTCACAATGCAATCAGAAGAACTTTGTGCGACAAACTCGCAATGGAATTCTCCTACTCTGGCAGGAAACCAAGGATCATGAAGCAAAAAAGCACACCTTTGGGTCCAACCAAATGTACAATAAGATCAACAGTAAGTTGATTTGAAAAGTTGTACTGAAATATTTAACTTCATTTATTTATTTATGCTAGTAACCATACAAAATTCCAGTTTGCTAATTATTAAGTCTTACTTCTCTCGTACTGGACGTGTGTTCTCATATTAGTATGTCCCAAGCAATCAGAAGTAATTATTCATGAATAAAGTATGCTTTGAGTACTTTAGGATTCTTTTACTGTCAAGTAGTAAAATATGTAAATGTGTTCACCCTTACTGGGTGAATATAACATCTGTGTAGAATGTATAGGAAATTCAATAACTGATCCAACACTCTGTTGTAAACAAAGCTTTACTGGCAAAGTACATATTTAAACAAATCTTTGCTTTGAAAAGCATTCAAAAGAATTTGTAAGGTGTACGGAAAATCTAAAACCAAATAAAATTCCAAGGTAGGAATGATTCCAGGGCTAAATAAAGTCAATAGTGTCAACGAATTTAAATTGAAGTACAGTGTAGGAATCACTACTGTGAAGTATAATTTTGCACCAGACATTTCGTGTATGCCTGTAAATTTGATACTGTCTACCACACGATTATAACTTTGTTGGGTTGGCAACACTGTTAGTCTGGTAGTATTACATAGTATGCCAAACTGTCTCCCCTGCCGATATTTTAAAGGTGCAAAATTTCAGAGCTCTTTGTCTAACACTGGAACGCAGATAAAACACTAGAAGAACATAGCTTTCGAAGTTACCATAATTCCAGTATAAAAAGAGAAAAGTTGCAGGCTTTCAAGACGGCGAATAGTCAAACTTTCGTCTTTCTGTCGTCTTCATCTTTCAATTTTTCGTGACAACGAAGGTAGCCAAAACCTAATGTGTTTTGTAGTGTTATTTAAGGTGACTTTAAACGTTGACTCAAAACCATATCACCACTAAGGGCACCGGAAGAAAGTCTTGTTACACTTGTATCGAAAAATGTAACTTTTCCATTATATAATATACCAAAAGTGTGGTGGAAGATAACTTTCTATAGTACCCTTACATAAAAATCACAAAATAGGGGCCTAGCTTAGGTGACTTGAAAAATAATATAGGAATTAGTTTCAGCTCTAGGTATCCATGTTTAGAAACCATACCATAATTCCGTAAAGCTATTTAAGAGGGAAATTTATTTCAAATGACAGTTTTTCTTTTCAGCTGCTGTTCGTAAGATGTACACCGTCGCAACAGAAGAAACGGTGAAGGAAGTGTTGGGTGTTTGGCTGCAGCAGGCGGAGCCTAGACTACTGCGTAGGTAAGTATAGTTTTACCTATTTTCCTTACAATCACGAGAGAGATCGGAAAGTTCTTACCATCACTAAATAAGCTAGGGATCTGCAACTTAGTCCATGGACGCGTTCTTCTCTACATATACGTTTTGTATTCACTACATTTCTCACATCTATAGGTCACTAGATCAATATCATATGCATAGAATTCTGTGGATTTGGAGGAAAAAGAGATTTACAGCGTTTCAATGCCTCTTACTTTCCCGGACCCCAAGATATGAACATCTTATTATAATAATTGTAATCCTTCCCTTTTTCTTCCTTTTAGGATATGTATCATAAAACGCTTTTGTAATAATTTTAAATGAGAAGTTACTTCCATATTTCAAATCTTAAAAGATTTAGAGATATCGACATTTTATTAGAATAATTGTAATCCCCACCTTTTTTTTCTCCTCTCCAGATCGTTTCTTTCCCTTTTTACTAGCATGTCAAAAAAGAAAAAAAGGGCCGAAACACGTGGCAAAGTATTTTAAATGAGAAATGGAAATACTGAACTTCAAATCTCTCACCTTAAGGGATTAAATACTTTACTATAATAATTATAATCCCCATCCATTTTCTTTCCACCCCCCTTTCTTACCTCCGAGGCATATTTCAAAAGCGCTTAAATTCTTATCTACTTATTTTAAATAATATGAAAATACCAAATTTCATGTTTCAAACCTTCATAAATTCAGAGATTTCGACATTTTATAATAATTGTAATCCTCACTCCTTTTCTTTCTCACCTTTTTTTTCTTTTTTTTCCTTTGTACTAAAATATCAAAAACCGCTTAAATATGTCAAATTATTTGAAATGAGACATCCGAATATCAAATTTCAAGTCTGTAACCTTAAGGAATTCGGAGATATGGTCATATTTTAAAAATACGTCCCACAATTATTTTCCTCCCCTTCCTGTCGAGTTTGCAAAAATCCTTCCTTAGTGGTATCCTACGTAACAAATCCCATGTACTGTCCATATTTAACTTGTCTATCTTAAGCGATTTGGCCTCTGCAAAGATCTGTCGGTCACTCAATCACTTAGGTCTTTGTATTTTATATAGCGAGATGAGTTCATTTTTACGCACTCATGTATTAGTACACAGTGAAATGAGATGAAATGTTTACCTTGTATGTATTTATTATTTTATTATCCCTTATAATTTAGCAACTTGCCTGTTACTTTCCTCGGAGAATGGAAATTTTAACTAAAATCGAGATTCATTACTGTTTACATTTCTATTTTCTTGTCTTCTGGAAGAAAGTACCTCTGTTAATTTTATTTTTTGATTACTCCTATCTGCTGAATGAAATCTTTTTTTTTTTTTTTTTTTTTTAAGAATAACTTTTATTCCTTGATTAATTTTGGTGTTGATTACTTGTTTTCTATACTGCAGGAAATTTCATTTTTTGAAAACTGCGATGTCAGAGTAATAGAGAGATAGGCACTTACTGTTATATTTGCCTTCTAAAAACATTTCCTACCTGCTGCATGAAAAACAGAAAGCAACTAACCTATTTTTTTCTTGACTAATTTTAGTGTTATTTTACATCTTTTCTATCTACTGAACGAACTCATCTCATGAGAGAAAAACTACAATACCACCCTCTTTCTTGATTGATTAGAGTTAATTACTTCTTTTCTATACTAAATGAAACCATCTTACATTCTGGAAAACTCTGCAATGCTATTGTAATGGAGAAATATGCAATTGCAGTATCTTCCAGACGATAAGATTATTTCGTTTAGTATAGCAACAAGCAATAAAGTACTATAATTAATTAAGATACAGATGGTATTGTAGTTTTTTTTTTCCTTCTCAGAAGATACGGTTTCATTCAGGAGATAGAAAAGAAGTAAAATAACATTAAGACCAATCAAGAAACAGATTTTTTTTCCTAGAAGATAAAGACTTCAGCAGTTAGAAAATTTTGTTAAAAGACAAAATAATAGTAAATGCACATTTCTCTCTTACAAAGACATTCCCGAGTTTTCGGGAAGATAAGACTTCATTCAGTATGAAAAAGAAGTAATCAACACTAAAATTGAACAAGAAATAAAGGTTAATGTTTTATCCACAAGATAAAGACTTCATTCAGCAGTGGCAGTAATAAAAAAAAATTAAAAAAGTATGAGTAGTTTTTTTCCCCCAAAGACAAAAAGATTTCAATAGGATAGAGCACGCCAAAGTATGCGTATGCGTAAACACTCAACAACAAATTAACAGGAAAATAAAAAGGGAGACATAGGTCTTAAAATGCATTCAGAATTTGACTGGATTGAAGTAAATGAAGTGATTTTCCTGCCTTGTGCCATGTACACTGAGAAATGTTTCTGCTTTCAAAGATGGGATATAAAGAACTAGGTCGATAGGTCGCAGGAGTATTTATTACTTCTCTATAATGAATTGTGAAACGACGCTAATGACTCCGACACGACGTTCCATGAATATGGGTCAAATAAACTTAGTGTTACATTTACGGTAATGAGTCATCCCTTCTTCATTTGATATGTATGATGAAGGCAATATGCATGTCTTCCTATCAGTGATTCTTGTGTTTTGAAAGAATGAAACGTTGCAAAGATGTATTCCTCCGCTGTAAGGCTCAGGATTAAAATCTGTTTGTTTTACTGTCACAAATAATTCCAGTGAATTGTTGCTTAACACCTCTTTACGTGTTAGTCACCAGTAACTTTTTTATTTTTTATTTTTAAAGAGAAATATTTCATTGAACCTCTAAGGTATGTTCCAAACTCGTTGCAAAATGGTACGAAGTTGTCCGTGTACACGGTGCCTACTTTAGTAAATTCTACACTTTCCCATGCGTTCTGTTGTACGTGACGCAGGATAACGCCTTGTAGGTCATCATCTGCCATTTATGTTGCTCCGTGAAGAATACAAGGTATATAGGTTCACACACTTATGACCTATCTTTCCTGTGAATCGTGAGATCAGATTGCATTTCATACAAGGCATGGAGAGAAAATTACAGAAATAAGTAAATATTTGTTCTTCCATCTCTCAGTGATTTCTTATATCAGTGATTACTTCGTTTGTTTTTCGTAACGCCGTGCTTATACAACAGTACCGAGTGAGTCAATATGACATTTTCTGGATTTATCTCAATTGATGCTCTCACAGAACAATGCACATTTTCAGCTAGTAAATTAAAAAAAAAAAACTTTACTGAAAATTTACTGGCACTAGAACATTGAAATAGGTAAAGTGAATAAATACCATGCAGTGGTACCAGTGATGAAACGAGTAACATACTTCGTGACTCGTGATCCCGAAGTAGTCAGATCCCTGACCCTGTATGACCCAGACAGATTCGTGCGATCCCGAGACGACTTAATATCAGACTGTGGGAGAGTATGTTGTAATTGTAACAAACGCGATTCTTTCCTTTCAAGTGTTTCTTATGAGTGATCGTCAAAATTTAATCAAATAAGGCTGTAAAACGTAAAATGTAGAATATAAGGGATGCCGCTAAACCGAAAGAGTGTTTGGGTAATGTTTGTGTATAGTAGTGTTTAAAATTACTTTATTAATTTTCAGTATGGGAAGATGAATTATATTGTATTTGACATAGTCAAGACACTTTGAATAAGAAGTGTCACACTACAAATCTAACATCTGAATAGGTGAGCTCGATTAGGGAATATTAATTCACTATAAAAAATTCTACCGTAATGCTATAGAGATCATATTTGGAGTGCTTCCAAGCCATGGATCACCAGATCTGAAAAACGAGTGCCAGACTCTGTTGCCTTGTGTGGCACTTACTTCAAAGAATAATAATGTATTTTAATGAGAGCGTATTTATAAGGTAAACAATATGAATGTTTTCTTTTAACTGTGCAATCAATTACATGTTTTTCAGTACGTATTTATGATCGTTATTTTGCAGAGAACGAAGAAATTCAAAACCTGTAGTGGAAGGTCACACCGTTGAAGTTGAGGAACCCAATTAAGGAAATAAGTTAGAAATAATACAAAATATGTAAATAAGTTCAATAAATAACATTGTAATACAAGCTGATTGTTTTCATGGAACCTTATATCAGTTATTGCGTAGAATGTAGGGATAATTTATTTCAATTATGTAGCAGCAGGATGCGAAATCATAACAGTTATGATCGGGGAGAGATAGGAGTAAATAAATAAGTAAAAAAAAATGCACTGGAAAGTTTTGAAATGAAGATTTCATATATTGAACATCCAAAATTATTGATATATGTAAGGTTAGGGATAATGCTTATCCACTAGGTTGTCCACTAACTGCACAGATTTATTGTAAATAGTTTGTATACTTCTGACAGTGTCGATGTCACCTTATCTCTCCAGTAAATTATTGAGGATGAATTTTCTTCCAAAATTTTGAAGTATGGGAATGGCCATCCTCAGTATTTCGCACCCTGTGTAGCAGTGGTTCTAGGATTTAATTTATATTTCTTTCTTTCCTGAAATCTGATAATTTAAAAGTTTGCTTAGCCCTTGACGTTTGTCTAGTGGTGTACGTCTTTGGTGCGCCTAGGGTCGTGGTCGATTCCCAGTGGAAGACCTTACAAACACTGAACGCATTACTGTTCGGATTCTACAGGTCAGTGTCTCATGTAAAACTTCGTGCTGAAACGGGACGCTCAGCTTCAACATCAAACTGTGGTTAATGGTAAACTAATTGGATGCTGATCTGTCAGGTCGCATAGTATATTCACCAAGGAACTCAGGAAAAGTGTTGCTTTCTATGTTGAGATAAGATACTAATCTCAATAGACTGGAGTATGGGGTATATATTCAACACCAATGTTGTGTGAGACATGGATTTATAATTTAACATGATATTTCAATAATGTTACTCAACAGAAATAAACCTGAACCTCGTGCTGCAAAGACGCATAATGGACGAAGGAAAGAAGCATAATACAGATTGTGAAAGTATACATTATTTTGCTTTCATTTTGACCGAACACAACTATTCTTTTTCAGAACATTGCTTATGTGGGTTTAACAGTTCTTTCGTCGTCACCTTTACGTTTATTTTTGCAGGATTATTGTCTATATGAGGTTGATTTCATTTTGTATAAGGTTTGATGTGAGGCCCAGTAGTGTCAACCTTGATACAGATTTGTTTCTGCACGTGAGAAAATGATTCATCTGGTTGGCGTCATGTATAATGTTTGATGTGAAGGTTAGTATAATGTTCAGTGTGTAAGTTACATAAATGATGGTGTGTGTTCTTTTGCCATCTGAGGGTGTTTGGATATTGCCACCACTTTATTGGCATTCTTTTAAAAACATTGCAGAAACCATAGCTTACTACTATGTTTACTATTAATAGTAAGTATGGTATGGTTTCCCCTATATATATTTAAAATAATGCCAATAAAGTGATGGCAATATCTAAACACCTCAGATGGCAAAAGCATACACACCATCATTTATGTAACTTACACATTGAACATTATACTAACCTTCACATCAAACATTATACATGTCGCCAAGCAGATGAATGATTTTCTCACGTGCAGAAATAAATTTGTATCAAGCTTTACAGAGAAGCTTGCAATAAACGAGACATATTAAGCATGTGCTAAACTTGAAGTGGACAGCTTGAAATAAGCTTGAGGTGACAATCCTGTAGCAAGCATTATGTACCAAGTTTGAGATAAACTTGAGGTAACAAGCCTGTAGCAAGCATTATGTATCAAGTTTGAGATAAACTTGAGGTAACAAGCCTGTAGCAAGCATTATGTACCAAGTTTGAGATAAACTTGAGGTAACAAGCCTGTAGCAAGCATTATGTACCAAGTTTGAAATAAACTTGAGGTAACAAGTCTGTAGCAAGCATTATGTACCAAGTTTGAGATAAACTTGAGGTAACAAGCCTGTAGCAAGCATTATGTATCAAGTTAGAAATAGACTTGAGGTAACGAGCCTGGAGCAAGCATTACGTATCAAGTTTGAAATAAACTTGAGGTAACAAGCCTGTAGCATGCTTTATGTAACAAGTTTGCAATAAGCTTGAGCTGACAACCTTGAAACAATCTTACAGTATAAGCCTACAATATGCTTGTCGCCTGTCAACTTCGTCGCTTGAATCAGCCTTGATATACGCTTACAGACTTGTCGTAACAAGCTTGGGACAAGCTTATATCCTTGTCACGACAAGCTTATATCATGCTTGTGGCAAGCTGTTTCTGCTATCTGGGCTTTTAGGGGTACCAAATTGCCAAAATATAAACGTAAGCAATACGTAGTACCACGTGTTTGGTTTTGACCTAATTTATCCCCTTGGATGAGGTTTTATTACCTTATATGTTTATATGAGCGTATACAGGAGTATATTACCTTTCATAAGACATGGGTATATTGGTGCACCCCGGGAGGGGTACCTTGGTCCACCCCTTCAATTTTAGAAATTGCCCAATTTAAACATTTGGTATAATAGTATAGAGCCCTAGTATGTATCACTATAAATTTGGGTGGTCCACCTCGTTCCCTTTCATGGGTACACAATTGCCAAATTTTTTAGTACAACCACGTGTTTGGTCTTTTGACCTAATTTATCACCTTTGATGAGGTGTTATTATCCTATATCGTTATATGGGTGTATACAGGGGTTCATTACCTTTCATAAGACATGGGTATATTAATGCACCCCCAGGAGGGGTACCTTGGACCACCCTTTAATTTTGGAAATTGCCCAATTTAAACATTTGGTATAATGGTATAGGACCCTAATGTATATTACTGTAACTTCGTTCCCTTTGAGGGGTACAAAATTGCCAAAATATAAACGTAAGCAATACGTTGTACCACGTGTTTCGTTTTTTTCCTAATCTATTCCATTGGATGAGGTCCTATTACCTTATACGTTATATGGTCACGTATGGGGATTCATTCCCTATCATAAGACATAGGTACATTTGTGCACCCGGGAGGGTACTTTGACCCACCCCTTTAATTTTGGAAATTGTCCCTTTTATATGTTTGGTATTATAGTATAGGACCCTAATATAAATTACTATAAATTTTGGTGGTCCACCTCATTCCCTTTCATGGGTACACAATTGCCAAATTTTAGTACAACCACGTGTTTGGTTTTGGCTCAATTTATCCCCTTGGATGAGGTCCTATTACCTTATATGGTTATATGGTCATGTATATATTGGTCCAATTCCTATTATAAGACATGGGTACATTGATGCACCCTTTAAATTTTTTGGAAGGGGTACCATGGCCAAACCCTTAAATTTTGGAAATTTTCCAATTTGAGCATTCGGTATCATAGTACATGCCTCAACATGTATCATGATAAATTTGGGTGGTCCATCTTGTTCCCTTTCATGGGTAAAAATTGCTAAAATATAAACATAAGCAATATGTTGTACCATGTGTTTGGTTTTTGGCCCAATTTCTCCCCTTTCATGAGGTTCTATTACCTTATATGGTTATATGGTCATGTATATGGGTTCATTTCCTATCATAAGACATGGGTACATTGACGCACCCTTTAAAAATTTGGGAGGGGTATCTTGGCTCATCCACTCGGTTTTAGAAATTGTTTAATATAAGTATTTGGTATCACAGTACAGGACTTCAATATGTACCACTATAAATTTGGATGGTCCACATCGTTCCCTTTCATGGGTAAAGAACTACCAAAAAATCAAATTTCGGAGGTTATTGACACCTATTTAGCACGTTATATGGTTTATTACCTTTATATTTTATGTTCCCTTTTAAATTTGGGAATTATCAAATAACATAATTTGGTAAACGTTTTCTAGGACCCATTGGTGTTCCTCTTATGACCAAATATTCAAAATTTAAAGGTTATTGACCGGCTTTATTATTGAATAAGTACAGGATTTATTACTTTTTCATAAGACACAGGTGTATTTGTGTACCAATCTTAAATTTTGGGAGGAGGTACATTTCTTATTGTCATATCAATAATTGGTAATTGTTCTTTGGGTAAATCATTATGATCACGTGATCAGTTATTGACCTATGATGGGATTAGGAGTCCAGGACATTGGTACATTTAAACTTTGTAGGATAATTTGAGAATGCGTCATTGGTATTGATTATTACAGCCAAATATAAACGTAAGCAATACGATGTACCACGTGATTGACCTTGATGAGGTAGTGTACAGGGATACATAGCTAACCTTATTGAATCTTATGACTCATAGTCTTAAGTGAATACATGCTACAACACTGGCAAAGTTATTGTTGATGTAATTTGATTGGTTGATCACTATCTTTCGTGCAATCTGATTGGCTGATCACTATCTTTCGTGCAATCTGATTGGCTGATCACTATCTTTCGTGCAATCTGATTGGTTGCTGATTTTCAAATCTTTGCTGCATTCAGTTTTAAGTTTTGTTTAACATTTAAAAATCTTGGTTTCGTTCAACATTTTGGACTCACTGATAAATATGATCAAAACCGTTTATTTGTTAATCGAATAGTTAAAAACCGGATAAAGTTTGACGGTTAACCGTGAAACGTAAAATTTTTTTAGTTTGAAAATTTTTTGTTTGAAAGTTTTTGTTTGAAAACTCTTGTTTCAAATTTGTGTTTGAATTTTTTTGTTTCAGAATTTTGTTTAAAATTTTTTTGTTTCGAATTTTTTTCGTTTCAAAATTTTGTTTGAATTTTTCGTTTCCAAATTTTTTCGTTTCAAAAATTTTGTTTCAAAGTTTGGTTTGACATTTTTAAAAGTTTGTGCACTCATTAGTAAAGAACCTGAACTGTTTAGAACAAAAACCTCTGGCAACATTGTGGTGCAATAGTACACGTCAGAACATGATGTTGCAACGTCATCAGTTTTGCATCATATATAAGTATCGTTCGAGTTAGTATTCATGATAACATCATCATGGCTACTTGTCTACAGTTTCTAAACACACGTGATGTGATGAAATCATTTACCAAGATTACTGATTTACAAGAAATGTACCTTATAGAATCTTAGCTAGCCAAACGATCCCTACAAAGTTTGGATTAAGAATCGTAGTGAAGCTTGAAAATGATAAGAATATAATTTTACCAACAAGATATTTACCCATGGAAGCATCAAAACAAGAAGAAGTGCTGCGTTTCTTAAATACTGGATCTGTATCTTTATGTTATAAAAGACTCTTGGGTCGAAGTCATCAATTTGAATTTAGTACACAGCCAGATTCGTCAGCAATTGTGATGAAATCATGAATTCAAACGTCAGCACATTCCTTTGACGTCAGACATAGTTGTATGAATTTGGTTGGTCAGCATGACGTCAGTAACTGTGATGAAACCATGAATTCAAATGTCAGCACATTTCTTTGACGTCAGACATAGTTGTATGAATTTGGTTGGTCAGCATGACGTCAGCGACTGTGATGAAACCATGAATTCAATCGTCAGCACATTTCTTTCCAATGACGTCAGCCGTAGTTCTATAAATCAACCAATACACTGTCATCCCACGAAATCATTTGAGCAAGTGCTTATCAGGAGGAAAGATGTGTACTTCTAACGATAAAGAGTTCATCTTCGCAAGCTATTATCCAATAAATATATTTCAAACAAAACATGTGATGATTGGTATCAGTGCTAGAACATTTGAACCAGTAATTCGATTGGGCAAAGCAGAACAATTTGGTGTACAACTGACCTGTGAAGAATGGCAAATATTATGTTCACGAATCGACCAAATGAACGATTATTTTCATGATGAGCTAAATGTGACCATAGTCAAATCATTAGGCTCAAATCATGAAGTGGTGATGCGTACAGTCCTCGAAGAGAAGATGGTGCTGTTATGTAAAAAGAGTACATTTCATGTCCCCCGCAACATGGTGTATCTAACGGAAACTGAATGGAACAAATTCATCAGCGTATTTCAGTGTGTTAAACATGCAGTGGAAGTGTGCAACAAAACAAGTATATTCCTGAAAAAGTACTATTTTAAAAAATGTGTTATGCATATTGTACAACATGTATCTAGATATTGTGATGGTTGTCAACATCGTTCGTGGGTGCATACCTGTATTGATAAACCGTTTATTTGTGATCAAATGGACATTGAGTTTCCACCAATTGATATTGCAATAGACCTTAAAAGACTTCAATTGGAATTAAAATTATATGCTAAAGACAAACTAGTGCAAGAAGTTCAAAATACATTGTATCGACAATATCCAGATCATATATCCGGTATGGATGTATGTGGAGTGTAATAAAATGATCCATTTTAATGAATTGTGTTTTTTCATTTCAAGTACAACCCCATGTTCTGACGTGTACTATAGCACCACAATGTTGCCAGAGGTTTTTGTTCTAAACAGTTCAGGTTCTTTACTAATGAGTGCACAAACTTTTAAAAATGTCAAACCAAACTTTGAAACAAAATTTTTGAAACGAAAAAATTTGGAAACGAAAAATTCAAACAAAATTTTGAAACGAAAAAAAATCGAAACAAAAAAATTTTAAACAAAAAAATTTGGAAACGAAAAATTTCAAAACAAAAATTTCGAACAAAAAATTTTAAACAAAAAAATTTCAAACAAAATTTTGCAACAAAAAATTTCAAACAAAAAATTTTCAAACAAAAAAATTTGAAACAAATTTCAAGCAAAATTCTGAAACAAAAAAATTCAAATACAAATTTGAAACAAGAGTTTTCAAACAAAAACTTTCAAACAAAAAATTTTCAAACTAAAAAAATTTTACGTTTCACGGTTAACCGTCAAACTTTATCCGGTTTTTAACTTTTCGATTAACAAATAAACGGTTTTGATCATATTTATCAGTGAGTCCAAAATGTTGAACGAAACCAAGATTTTTAAATGTTAAACAAAACTTAAAACTGAATGCAGCAAAGATTTGAAAATCAGCAACCAATCAGATTGCACGAAAGATAGTGATCAGCCAATCAGATTGCACGAAAGATAGTGATCAGCCAATCAGATTGCACGAAAGATAGTGATCAACCAATCAAATTACATCAACAATAACTTTGCCAGTGTTGTAGCATGTATTCACTTAAGACTATGAGTCATAAGATTCAATAAGGTTAGCTATGTATCCCTGTACACTACCTCATCAAGGTCAATCACGTGGTACATCGTATTGCTTACGTTTATATTTGGCTGTAATAATCAATACCAATGACGCATTCTCAAATTATCCTACAAAGTTTAAATGTACCAATGTCCTGGACTCCTAATCCCATCATAGGTCAATAACTGATCACGTGATCATAATGATTTACCCAAAGAACAATTACCAATTATTGATATGACAATAAGAAATGTACCCCTCCCAAAATTTAAGATTGGTACACAAATACACCTGTGTCTTATGAAAAAGTAATAAATCCTGTACTCATTTAATAATAAAGCCGCTTAATAACCTTTAAATTTTGAATATTTGGCCATAAGAGAAAAACCAATGGGTCCTAGAAAACGTTTACCAAATTATGTTATTTTATAATTCCCAAATTTAAAAGAGAACATAAACATATGGAGGTAATAAACCATATAACGTGCTAAATAGGAGTCAATAACCTCCGAAATTTGATTTTTGGTAGTTCTTTACCCATGAAAGGGAACGATGTGGACCATCCAAATTTGTAGTGGTACATATTGAAGACCTGTACGAAGATACCAAATGCTTATATTAAACAATTTCTAAAACTGAGTGGATGAGTCAAGATACCCCTCCCAAATTTTAAAGGGTGCATCAATGTACTCATGTCTTATGATATGAAATGAACCTATATATATGACCATATAAACATATACGGTAATAAGACCGCATCAAACGGGATAAATTGGGCCAAAAACCAAAAACGTGATACAACATATTGCTTATGTTTATATTTTGGCATTTTTTTTAGTCATGAAAGGGAACAAGGTGGACCACCCAAATTTATCATGATACATATTGAGGTCATGTACTATGATAGCGAATGCTTAAATTGAAAAATTTCCAAAATTTAAGGGATTGGCTATGGTACACCTCCCGGGGTGCATCAATGTACCTATGTCTTATGATAGAAAATGGACTCTATACAAGACCATATAATCATATTAGGTAATAGGACATCATCCAAGGGAATACATTAGGTCAAAAACGAAACACTTGGTTGTACTAAAATTTGGCAATTTCGTACCCATGAAAGGGAACGAGATGGACCACCCAAATTTATAGTAATATATATTAGGGTCTTATACTATTATACCAAATGTTTAAATTGGGCAATTTCCAAAATAAAGAGGTGAGCCAAGGTACCCCTCCCAAATTTTTAAAGGGTGCATCAATATACCCATGTCTTATAATAGGGAATGGACCAATATACATAACCATATAATCATATAAGGTAATAGGACCTCATCCAAGGGGGATAAATTGAGCCAAAACAAACACGTGGTTGTACTAAAATTTGGCAATTTCGTACCCCTAAAAGGAACGAGGTGAACTACCCAAATTTATCATAATACATGTTAGGGGCCAGTACTATAATACCAAATATATAAAATGAGCAATTTCTAAAATTTAAGGGGTGGGCCAAGGTACTCCTCACAAATTTTTAAAGGAGTGCACACATGTACCCATATCTTATGAAAGGTAATGGACCCCTATACATGACCATATAACTATATAGGATAATAGCACCTCATCAAAGGGGATAAAATCGACCAAAACCCAAACACGTGGTATAACGTTTTGCTTACGTTTATATTTTGGCAATTTTGTACCCCTAGAAGGAAACGAGGTGGACCGCCCAAATTTATCATGATACATATTAGGGTCCTGTACTATAATACCCAATGTTTAAATTGGTCAATTTCCAAAATTTAAGCGGTGGGCCAAGGTACCCCTCCCAAATTTTTCAAGGGGTGCATTAATATACCCATATGTTATGAAAGGTAATGAACCCCTGTATACGCCCATATAACTATATAGGATAATAACACCTCATCAAAGGGGATAAAATCGACCAAAAACCAAACACGTGGTACAACGTATTGCTTACGTTTATATTTTGGCAATTTTGTACCCCTAGAAGGGAACGAGGTGGACCGCCCAAATTTATAGTGATACATATTAGGGTCCTGTACTATAATACCCAATGTTTAATTTGGTCAATTTCCAAAATTTAAGGGGTGGGCCAAGGTACCCCTCCCAAATTTTTCAAGGCGTGCATTAATATACCCATATGTTATGAAAGGTAATGAACCCCTGTATACGCCCATATAACTATATAGGGTAATAATACCTCATCAAAGGGGATAAATTAGGTCAAAAACCCCCGAAATTTGAATTTTTGGCAATTTTTTACCCATGAAAGGGAACGACATAGACACCCAATACTGATAGAGGTACATACTATGGTCCTAGGCTACCACACCAAATTTTTAGATTTGGCAATTTCCAAAATTTAAGGGGGGTGGTCTTATGTACCCCTGCCAAAATTTAGGGGGTGGGCCATGGTTCCCCTTCCAAAATTTAGAGGGGGTGGTCCTATGTACCCCTAGGTCATTGACCCCGGGCCAAGGTCATTTACCTTTGACCTATGACGTCACAAAAATTTTTTCTGGCTCGGCTGGACATAACGGGGGGCCTACTACTTATATAAAATAAGAAAGTTACCTCTTCTGGGGGGGGCGATCGCCCCGATCTCCCCCCTTGGATCCTCCCCTGGAGTCGAGATATAACATATTCTTGGGACACTAAATGATTATAGAAAACCACTTCTCCTTATCTGTTATCTTTTCTAATCTATTGCGATCAACACTAAAACCGGAAGTAGTTGGGTTTTGCTACTTCCGGTTTGGAGTTTAGGATAGATAACTTACCTGTTCCCACAACGTTAAATTGACTTCATAAAACTGCTTCTCCCTATAACTTATAGTTTATGCTCAATGTAAATTAAATTGAAACCGGTAATTATAGGTGATTTCTACACTTCCTTTTTACTAGGGTGTTAAGTACGAAGATGAAAGTTACTCCTGGAACGCTTTATCGATTGCCGAAAACTGCTTCTTACTATATATTATCGTTTTCGCTCTATAGTGATCAACGTTAAAACCGGAAGCGGTTCATGTTATACCACTTCCGGTTTTACTAGAGTGTTAGGGTGAAGATGAAGGTTGTCCTTGAAACGCTATATAGATCCCTGGAAACTGCTTCTTACTATCTAATACTGCTTTTGCTGTATAGTGAACAACGTTGAAATTGGAAATGGCTTAATTCTGTTATTTTCAGAATTTACTACCTTGTTAAATGTGAAGAAGGTTATTCTTGAAAAGTTTAATTGATTGCCGAAAACATCTCGTTATCTATTATCGTTTTTGCTCTATAGTAATGAATGCTAAAACCGGAAATGGCTCATTTCTACCATTTCCAGTTCTACTAGAATGTTAAGAATAAGATGAGAGATTCTCTTGAAACGTATAATCGATTGCCGAGAACAGCTTTTTGCTATCCATTACCGTTTTTGTTTTATATTGATCAACGCTAAAACCTGAAATAACTCATTTCTACCATTTTGTTTGTCGAATCATCCCTATTAATGAACTCTCTCGAGAAAATCACACTATCTACACATAGGAAAAAAAAAAGAAAATTAGCATCCTTTCAAATGTTACGATTCGAAGTAACGGACGTATGTATGTACGTACGTACTAACATTACGATATTACAAGTTCCACTACGTGATCCTAATAATAACAATCTTAAAGAGGATCATGTTATATTTTCTGTAGTGGTTCTGGAACCAGAAGTTCTAGTATATTTATTTCACTTCCGATTTGAGCAGAGGGATTACTGCCGAGATGGAATATACTCTTGGAGCACTTAATGAATTACCTAAAAAAAAAAAAAAAAAAAACTCGCTATCCATTCTATAACGCTCAATCATATAACCGGAAGCGATTGATTTCTACCACTTCGAGTTTTAGTAGAAAGATTAGAGACGAGACAGAACATATTTTTTGGACACTTAATTGATTTCAGGAATCCTCTTCTTGCTATTTAGTACCGTTTTAATCTGTTGTAATCAACACTAAAATGGGAAGTATTTGAGTTTTGCTACTTCTGACTGGATTAGAAGTTTAAGAGAGAAGACGATATTTATTCCCGCAACGCTATATTCAATCCTAAAACAGCTTCTTCCTATCTCACTATGTAGATTAATTTGAAGCCAGAAATCATAGTTAGGTTAATTTCTCTCTCTTCCGGTTTTACCAATATCTTAAGGAAGAGGCTGAAAGTTATCCTGGATACCCTTTATCGATTGCCGAAAACTGCTTCTTACTATTTATTATCATTTCCGCTCTATAGTGATCAACGTTACAATCGGAAATTACCCATTTGTACCACTTCCAGTTGGCAAATCACCTCCATTAACGAACTCTCTCCAGAGGAATCACTCTACTTATTTATTGCAAAAAGCAGAACTAAAAAATTCGCATTCATCCAAAGTTATCGTGTGAAGTAACGGCCGCACGTATGTACGTACTAATATCGATAAGTTCCACTATGCGATCCCAATTAATACTTCATATACCATCGCCACACACACACACTAGCATATATACACACGGAAGTATACCTGGTAGTATACACACTCTTACGCCGGAAACACACACACACACACAGAGAGAGAGAGAGAGAGAGAGAGAGAGAGAGAGAGAAAATCTTGTTGTACCTTTATACTGAATGCTCCATTACTCACACAATCAATTAAAAAAGAAAAAGGAAAAAAGTTGTAAATGAAACTTTCAAAGAGTGGTACCACTGCTGCCTGTAACACATGAAATTGTTCCATAATGATTGATTCGTAATATGATGTATATGGGATTCTTAATGGAAGTATATCAAAATGCCTTCAAATTGACCACAAAATAAAAAGTAAAATTTATTTCTCAAATTTTGTAAAATCGAAGTAGATGGGCATTATGGGAACAGTCTAAAATAACAATATATGCAAATAAATATTAATATACTTCACGTTTTCCAGTGGGTGCCAGAAAGCTTCAAAGAGTGTTTGGCTTCATAATCATTAACGGATATATATATATATATATATATATATATATATATATATATATATATATATATATATATATATAGAGAGAGAGAGAGAGAGAGAGAGAGAGAGAGAGAGAGAGAATATATAGTTTGCACTCGTAAGATAATTGAATGAAGTTAGTCTTTCACGCTAACATGTCAATGGTCAATCACCATTTCAAACAGTAACTTCATTCATTTGAGTTGTGTGTGTAGGCAAATGGCAAAGTATCGTTTTCATTTAACATTGGGCGTATGAGTATAATCGAAACAGCTCGTCAAATTTGATAACTTCCTTTACTTTAGATTGAAAACATCATAGCTGTAGACGGTTTTTCCTCTTACATTTTATTGTAACTCTGTTAATAACAGAATTACCTTATATCAGGGACTTTTGAGACACCATTTATACATATGTATATATAGGTGCAGAACCAGGATATGGTGAACGGATTGCTAGTGGAGCTGGATTTACCGAAGAATCGTAAGTAGCAGTTTCGGTTTGTAATATGAACCCGTTTCAAACTGGTAACCGAAACCAAACAGAAACGAAAAACGATCCTATTTTTTTATTTTTCATTAATATATTCTCCCGGAAGTATTATAGAAAATATTGGAAATTGTAACACCATATTCGCAATTACTTAACATAAAACGAAAACAGTATATATCTTTCGTAACTTTTCCAAAACATGTATTAATTTCTGAAACGTGTCAGTCGAATGTCTGTTTGCTAACAGAACCGAACAAAATTACGGTTCAATTTCTGAAACAAACTGATACCTTCGGTTTCAACCTTAAACCGAAAAGTAAAGGATTCTTGGAACAATTGTATTGGTTAAATTGTAGTTAGTCGTTCTATTATGAAGTTAAAATACTAATCAATGACCAATAGGCCATTATACAGGGTGTCCGAGAAGTCCTTCCCTGATTACAGAAATTGATAACTCAGGCTAGAAATAAGATAGAAATATCAAAACTGGTGTTGAATTGTTTACAAACTATAAAAGTTTTTGTCAGTGTTAGGTTTGTTCTGTTTTACCAAGTCTCAATTTTGTTTGTTTTAGGTTTGTAGTACGTAAGTAAGAAGACCAAGAAGCCATGCCAACCAACCAGGAGAAGGCACAGTGTGTCCTGTGGTTCTTTTTATGGGGTTATGTCAAGGATGAGCTCTACCGAACACGTGTACCAGATCTTGAAACCCTGCAGCAACGAATAACCACAGTCGTTGCATCGATCCCTCCAGTGATGTTGGCTAATGTGTGGATGGAAATTGAATATCGCCTAGATGTGCTACGTGCTACCAAGGGTGCTGATGTGGAAGTGTACTGATGTGACCAAAACTTTTATAGTTTGTAAACAATTCAACACCAGTTTCATATTTCTATCTTATTTCTAGCCTAAGTTATCAATTTTTGTATTCAGGGAAGGACTTCTCGGACACCCTTGGAGTTAAACCCTCAATAATCCCTGGATTCGACCATATATATATATATATATACAGGGTGGCGCACAAAATGATACAACATTTTCTTTTTAAATAAGAAAACTTTATTCACAATTAGAACAGAAAGAAATGCACGTCACAAGAAAGAGTGTACTGTGGAGAAATGTTCTAATTCAAAACATATTCAATGCGGCCGCCATTGTTGATCTGAACTGTATTTAATCGAACACTGAGATTATTCACTACTCGACGACATGTGTTTTCATCAATTTCACTGCAAGCCTGAACAAGAAGTCGTCTGAGCTCTACCAAATTGTTGGGATGTTTCGGAAAAATCTTTTCCTTCAAGTACCCCCACAAAAAGTAATCACATGGGTTAAGATCACGACTATGAGGTGGCCAAGATTGTCCAGCATGAAACCGGTCTGTAAAGCGATCAGAGATAAAGCGCATGTGAAAAATTTCGTGTAAGAAATCCAAGACTACATTTGCAGTGTGCAGTTTGGCTCCATCTTGTTTGAACCACTGCGTGTTGATGGGCGAAGCAGTAGCAAACAACTGCGGGACAAAGTTATTTCAGAGCATAGTCAAGTATCGCTCACTGTTTACTGTTTCTTCGAAGAAGAATGGTCCAATCAGTCCATGGACGGAAATTGCAACCAATACTGTAATACTGGGAGCGTGGTGTTTTTCATGAATCAACCGTGAATTTTCATTGGCCCAAAAACGAACATTTTGTTTGTTGACCACTCCGTCCAAATGGAAATGCTCCTCGTCAGAAAACCAAACGTTGTGAAGGATTTATTGCTTACCCTCTGCCCGTTGCGCAAACACTAATCTCTGCTGCTTGTGATCATTTGTCAGACGTTGCACAACGGCCATCTTGTATGGATAAAAATGGAGGTCATTCTTCAGAATTTGTTGAAAAGAACGTCTTGGTATGCCAAGTTGCACTGCTGCCTTTCTTGTCGACTTCCCGCGACTCCTCTGCATTGCAACTCTAACAGCTTGAATATTATGAGGCGAACACACAGGCTTCTCTCGAGGACGCTTCGGCTCCAATATTGTTCCTTCCCTCTGAAAGTTTTCATACAGTCTGTGGATGGTTTTGTTGGAGGGAGCCCATCGGGTATTAAACCTCTCTAGAAACCGTCTTTGAGCAAAACTAACACTTTTTGATTCATGGATCAAAAGCACAATTGTTGAGCGCTGCTCTGTGGTCAGTCTGCTCTTGTCAGCCATCTTGAAAACTAGCTCTCTAGCGGCAGCAGGGTGAGTTAGGTGTCAATTTCTTCTTCAACTGTTTCTCCAAAGTGTACTGTTACTGCTGTAAAAGTGTACATTGCAATTTCTTGTTCCATTGAAACGATAAAAATGATGGATCATTTCGTGCGCCACCCTGTACATATATTTGTGTCTGTATGGCAGACAACTCTTTGATAAAATTATTTTCCGTGGAAATGACAAAGTACGAAAAAGTGAAAGTTTCTTGTCGCTAGTAGACGATGTTCTCCAAGAAAACCTATGAGTGAGGGCCCAAACAGCTACAATTCATTCATTAGTCGTGGCTCAACGTGGTCAGAATGTTCGTGAGCAACTTACTGCTCTTGTTCAATATGGTGGTATGAGCGTAAAACAAGCAAGCAAATATCTTTATGTACCCTGTTCTATAACATATACTTGGTGGGAAAATACTCTGAGACAGTGAACGTTGCTAGAGAATCTAGCATTGCCCTTCACAGGATTCCAACCCCAGAAAAATATCTGGCTTTATTTGATGTTAGCCGTCGCATATCCTTTCATGTCATCCAGCAGTTACTGATAGCGTCTCGTTCTCCTAGCTCCTCACTGCTTGACCACACCCTAAAAATTAGAGGCTTCATGCATATCGAGCTGCGATTAAGGAACAGGTGACGGTTAGTCATAAGGTCGATCGGGTAGCATTTGCTGAGGCAAATATTGATCGTCATTGTTATCATGTAATCTGCACAGACGAAGAAATACTTTCGCCGGCAAATCATGATCCTCGACTAATTTATAGACACGTAAGAAAACATAACCATCCACATTACATTCATAGAACACATCGAATAAGGCAAGTTAATATTCAGTGCTGGATTTGGCTGTGTGAGCATACAGTTAGTGGTTAGACTATATAGAAGGCCGATTGACTAGCCAGAAGCATCTGGATATTTTGCAGTACCGATGCGAAAAATTTATTTGAAAACACCATAGTAGAAATTTAACAAGATCACAGTTCATTATATGATTCCAACCTAACTCAAGTTAGTCTTAAGAGAATCTCACTTGAACTTAATGGAAAATCTATGGGCGAAGGTTACAAGAACTCTAAACGAAAATTGTCCTGATTCCACACCGACAGTTGACAACTTATGGGAGCAACTTTCTGATGTATAGGAAGGAACAGCACATAGACATCAATATGTCGCTAGTTTTCCTAGCTCATTACGACCATGATTAAGATGTGTCATCGAAGCTAACGGCCATTATACTAGGTATTAATGCCTGAATAAAAACCTTTCTTTATATGCATATAAGCTTCGGAGCTCTTTAAAGAGCTCACTCTTTTTTTTCAATTTTCTCTTTAATATTGCCTTCACTGGAACGTCTGTATTTCTTCGACATGATACTACCTATTTTTGATTACGTTCCGTTGTTTGCCATGCACAAATAGTCCAGTGCTCTGAGGTACAAGATTTCATGTCAATAAGTCTGTCAGTTAAAGGTTTGATCCCCTCTAAAGACCATGTTTTCCTTCATGTTCTTGCGTATATATGTCTTTCGTTTTTCACTTTAAATCTTCTGGACTACTGTTTCTACATAATACTTTTTATAATGACTGAGATCAAAATGTTTCGTTGCTATTACAACATTGAAATCCTAAAAGTTGGTAATTTGCTAAATACACTTCACCCGAGTCTTCTCTCTTCTTACTTAACCATGATGTGTGAATACGTAAAGAATAACCTTTACAACAGTTTAGGAGATGTGTATAAGACTCAAAGCACAATTATAATAGGTAGTACGCATGGGCGGCTACTGAATGGAATAGTAAAAATCATGAAACAGGATATGATGGTATTGAATGTAAATCAAACAGAAACGCATCTTAAATAATTTCGGTAAGTATATTTTCCTTCATTTTTAATAATTGATCCTTTTTTAATCATCAGTTTTATTTTTTCCTAAAATTATATTTTCAAGCATCAATAGATAAAAATTTAAGGTATACTCAACTTTTGGTAACTCGGGGAAAAGTGGTAACTTATTATATAACCTATAATATTAGAAGTATAATAAAGAAAGAATGATACTTTTACGTTTATTTCCTCAGGAGCTATAAGGCAAAAATTACATGCTGTTGAAAATTTCAAGATGGCGTACTGCTTATTTAAAATGACCGAAACCAGAAACTAGAGTTTGAGAATTCTTTTAGTATAATATCAATACACAGAATGCATTCTAACAAGTTTAATCCTTTAAAAAAATGTTAAAGCTTGATCTTTTTTTGGGGGTCATAATTGCACTAAACTAGGGCTATTTATTCAAAATGGTGGAAAACCCGCAACTGGATTTTTTTGCAGGATAATATCAATAAAACATATTTCAATAGATCTAATCATTTTAAAACGTTTATCTCAAACACTAACTTCAATAGACACATGGGCCTACATACAGAAAGATAGTGTGAAAGTCTATTTTCAGGGTTCTTGTGCACTCCGTGGCAATGCCACTGCTTACGAACTATTCTCTAGCCGGACCTTTAAACCTGTTGATACTTACCAGAAGTTGCAATGAAAAGTCGTCTCAAATTACTAAATATCTTTTCCTTAATGTTAAATGATTCATTCATATGTTTATACAGAAATTGTGTGTAGTCCGATGACGTTTGAATCTTCATTGCGTATTTGACATTGTACTTGTATATAGTGACAAAATATACATCGTTTTAAAGCCCATGAAATTTCCAACAACTTTTATTCGAGCACTTTTTTTCATATTTATACTCTGTTAAGTTGTATGAGGCAATGAAAATAATGTTCCCTGATACAGATCATAATTTTTCATTTTATCCTAAAGTCATGCAAAAGTGGTTAATCGGAGAAAAGTGATAACTTGTGACATTGCCTATAATATTAGAAGTATAATAAAGGAAAAATTAACCTTCTATGTTTATTAGTTTACAAGTTACGTGCCATAAACTAAGTGCATGAGAGAAATTCAAGATGGCAGAATATTTATTTGAAATGGCGGAAAACTTGCAACTGGATTTTTTGCACGGTAATAAGAGCGGTACGTAGAACATATTCCCACAGATTCAATCTTTTCATTTTAAATGCATACCTCAAACGCTAATTTCACTGGGCTATTACTGTTTCCTTAAAGAAACTCGAAAATCTTTTGGATTTCACAAGGAAAGAGTTTGAAAAAATGGTCATCTGTGGTAATATATATTTAAGATGGTTAGTGGGAGCAAAAAATAAATCCGGCCTACGCGATTTATTGAATGTGTACGATCTCCAAGCGCTAGTGGATGTACCAACAAGTCAGAATAAAAAAGCTCTAGATCAATTGAATCACTGATTGGAAAAGGGGAATAAGTGCATCAGACCTAAGTTTTCAATAACGCTAAAAAGATCCTTCTTAAGGCGTTGTTTGTATTTGTTGCAAAAAGTGTATAATTGATTACTTGTAGCAAAACAACTAATAAACACTAAGACAACAAGAACAATATTGTATTGCACCACTGCAATTGGTTAGAAAAGCTTAAAAATGGAAAAAAATATTCCCTTTTTCCAATCAATTAAAGTTGGACGCAATTGTAATTGTGTGTAGGGTATGTAATGTGCAGTTTATGATAGAGAGCTATGAAAATGTACGTTGAATGCAAGGTTGAATATTAATCTTGGATATATGCAGCGGCGGCTGGTACTATATGTTGCATGGTTGTGCAACCGGATATTTTTTAATACTAAAACTATTTTTAAGTATTAAAGTAGTGTATTAGTAAAAAATAAACCTCTGCTCTTGAGCGCAAAACAGTATTGATGCATTTCTGAAAAAAAGTCAATTAAAAAACGGAAAGAAAGAGAGAGATTTATATTTCCGGTGGCAGCGAACGTTGCCACTGGAAGCAGTAACATTGAGCATATGGCAGCGAGCTCCTATCTCTTAACATGGGGAAGTGGATTTATTCTTGCATCGCTGCTATCTTCCCGTATGGCTCTCTTGCGGTTTCCTTTCTTCCGCAACTGGTCAGCTTCTGTAATAGTTACGAATTCCTCCGCTTAGCAGCGCTTGACTCAATTGATAGGGTGAGGGAGATACAGACGCTGGGAAGAAAGAAGTTATTCACAAAACAAACTCGCAAAGAACAAATATAAGTCTGGTGGTAGCAGGGACGGATCCAGGCTGAAAGTTTGGGGGGCGGTCGTTCGAAGTCAATAGATTTTATTTAACATTTATAATACAAAGGTGAAAATTCTTGGGATAAGATTTATTTTTAAAAAAAATCCTATTCTGGGGGGATTGGTCGAGTCTCGAAGAAGAAAATGTCTTACTACTGGTCTAATTCCTAGCTCTGTGTCTTTCGTGCACATGATTCTGTGTTCGATTTCCGGCGGAGAGCATAAATTAATATCAAATCATTCACTTCCAATACTCATCTGTCTTCTTTAGCCTAATTTGCTGGAATGTTAGACTACTTTATTATTATTTTTTTTCCATTTTCGAAGGAAAACATCTTAGATTTCATGCTTCTTTACAGACAAAAATACGTGGTTTCTGAAAATGGACTTTTTGTACCGTATATTTATACAAAGAAATGCTAACAAAATGCATATTGTCGGAGGAGAGAGGTGTTTCTGGACCCTAAAGAAAATAAAGCGAAAAATATTTGCGGTAGCGATGCTTTCTATTCAGAGAAACTTGGCGAGCAGCATTTCAGATTTCAATAAAGTCATAGAAAAATGTGAAGCCCAAAAGATGGAAGAGAAGATGGACCTTCCATTCTAAAATAATGCATAGTTTATATAATTAAATACTTTTGTTTAACTGCGTGCATGCAATTTTCTTGCTTTTTTCCTTCTTTTCGGATTAACGCCATCATCCATGGTTTACAGCACATACTATATATTCGATTTATCTCGTGTTCAATAACATGAGTGTAGAGGTTTTGTATATAAATAGTGTATAAACGTACATTGATAGTACATTAAATCAATATTAGAGAAATAATTTAATCAATAACATACAAATAGAGCTTAAAAGACTTTCCTCTTCATATTTCCTGAATATTTTTGGATAAGACTCAAGAATGCTGGGGGAGGGGAACACTTGCGCGTACCTACATACCTTTATATTGCAACATTGCAACCGGTGCTTGTACAGACTACGAGCCGCTACTGGATATATGTATTCGAACTATCACGAATGTTAGGCTTCTAACACTTTTATTGTCACCATTCGTTTTTCTGTACAGCACATGTTATTCGTACAGCAAGAAAAGTAATACAATAGACAACTGAACAAAATAAGTAGCAAAATACATTATCACAGTAGAATGGGTTTACATAGGGTCCTATCCGTCTGAATCTTCGTTTTCTACAGTTTCTTGGTCAGTGGTTTTACATGAACAAATCATCCTATAAAACTGTTTGTATTGGTCAGGTGTGTATTTGATGATTTGTGAAGAATCGTTGATCTCTTTCTGATTGATCGTGACTTGCCAATCGTATGCCTTTGCCGTTGGCAGTGGAACGTTTGTGAAATTAGTTTTGAGTAATCGAAAAATATCAGTTCTTAGTCCATTGATAAACTTATGAGCTTCCACATAACCTGGATATTCTGCTTTGTAAACAGTGTCTCTACTTACTTGGAATTTCACTGTTTTGTCCACAATGCTCCCTGAAGATTTCTTGTAAAACCCTTGCCACAAATGTTTAAAATCTAAGATTTCTTCATTGACAACTTCATAAACCTGAAATGCAGTATCAGTATTTCTTGTATTCGTAATCATGTGGTTATATTGTGCTGGTAAATAAACGCAATTGTGTCGTTTGAGTTCTCGTTTGATTACGGCAACAATTCGGTCACATGGTAAAAACTGTGACCTCAGACAGGCAAATATTGTTGTATAGTGCTGAACCGTTATGACACGATCAGGCTGAAAAGCATTGTCATTAGCATTCATTGAATGATTGCAGTTTTGACCACCACTTGTATCACTGAAAACATGTAAATCTGTAACTGATTGGGGCAAAAAGTTATCTATAAATTGTGCAATGCGAAAAGAAGGCGAAGTATCGTAACGACAGCACAGGGCTCTGGTGGTTGTCTACTTACACACAGTCTCACAGTTGTGGTGGTGTCCTGTAGTGACTGGAAGAAGGAAATAAGAAACGTAGTTATTCCCTTTTTCTAATCAGCGAGAGATTTTGTCTTCTACATTGGTCATATAGAGTTGCCCAAACATTCCTATTTTCTACTCAACGATGTAACTATCTTAAAGGAACACATCTGCTATCTCAGGTTAAAATCGCAAAAAAATTGTACTTATTCCCTTTTTCCAATCAGTGGTTCAATTCATTATTAGTAAAAATCAATTTGTCTATCACCTTGAGGTATTTGAACCTGTGTTTTCTGATCATGATATTACAATTTTAAAAGTCATTTTAAACAATATCACTGCTCCTACGTTTAAAGTATATACAGTTACAAAGAGAATTTTCTGCAACCATAATATGAAATATCTTAATTACTTGCTTCTTCAATCTTGGAACAGCATACTGATTATAAGTTTCAATAGTTCCTTGGAACTTTCTCACACTATTTCAATTTGGCTTTTCCAAAAGTTATTCCTAAAATCCGGACGTTCTCCACTAAAATATATTAAAATTTTTAAAAGTAATCTACTTAGACATACAGTTTAACCTCGCTAATCCGAGTATTTCCTCAAGCTACTGGGATTATTAAAAAGATAGGGTTACTAAATAATGCTAACAAAAGCTACCCGAATATGGCTTAAAATATGTTCATAATATTACTGAAACTATGCACGTATGTACAATAAATTGAAAAATTACACAATAAAGACCTATCACCAAATGAAACTTTGTATTTTACTGTACTTTAAATACTGATCTGACTAATCTCGACATCTTTGTTTACATTGTTTACTGTTGCATTTATGTGACATGAAATTCTAAAAATACAGTACCTATGTACAGACGACGACTGAAGGCCGTTCGGAGTATCGTGTGTGTGTAATAACAACTTTTTACTGTAATAGATTACGCAAAATAAATACATCACTTCCTAACAAGGTTAGAAATTATAATTCTAAGTACAGGAAAATATACAGGAGAGTAATTAAAAACAGTTAAATTACTATCAAATAGCTCCACTATACTTAATTCTACTAATAAAGCTAAAACTGTGTGGGAAATCTTAAATGGTGGAAAAACCAACAGAAAGAGCGATTTTGAGTATGTTAAACTTGTGGACGAAGTTATCAAAGACCCTAAACAAATTGCAGATATATTAAATAATTATTTTGTAGACAATGTACTATTAACTAATCCTATGCAAGCGAGTCATGATGACTCGATGAAAATTCGAATACGCTCACAAACTTTCTTTTTAATTCCGGCAACAGTAGAGGAGTTATGGAAAATATTGAGTAGGATGTCTAATTCGGGATCTTCAGCTTTTGATGAAGTTCAAGTGACTGTTATTATTTTTTTTTCCTTTCATCGTAAATCGTCTCTGTTATTGAGTAGACCTAGCTCTTGAAATAGGATATTTTCTATCAGTATTAAAAATGGCAAAAGTAATTTATCCATAAAAGGTACAATATGCACGATATAAGAAATTATCACCCAGTCTCCATTCTTTCCACATTTTTAAAAATTTTGGATATGCGATGAAGTTTCTACACTGCATATTCTTGAAATCATGTAACTTACTATCACCATCACAACATGGCTTCCAAAATAGGAGAAGTATTTAAATAACCTTCTTTGATTTCATGTCTAACATTGCTTCTGAATTAAAAAAAACAGTATGTAGGTTGTTGGCTTTTTCATAGACCTATCCAAAGCTTTCGATAGAATTGATCATGCTATTCTTTTAAGCAAATAGTATGCTTATGATATTAGAGAAGTAGCTCACAACTGGTTTCTCTTATTTATCCAGTAGACAAGCGGTAGAAGTATCAAAATTCTGCTGCAGATGGATTTCAAACTTGTTCATTTTTATCAACTGTAAGCAGAGGTGTTTCACAAGGTTCCATTTTGGGTCCTGCTCTCTCTGATACATATATAACAAAACACACACACACACACACACACACACACATATATATATATATATATATATATATATATATATATATATATATATATGACTTTTTAGAATATACAAGCAAAACGTATTCTATATAGTGATGACATCAGTATGTGTACAGCAGGAAAATCTAGAAGTTGAGAGGAAATCTTACTTTTCTAGTTGAAGTTGGGAAGAGGAGGACATTTTTACGTTAAAAATTAGTAAAGTCGTTAAGAGCGAATAGATTAATTATAAGTCATGATAAATCGATTTTTGTTTACATTTTTCATTTCCCAGGAAAACCGCGTACATCACCTAGAATAAAAATATTTTTTTTTACATACTCAAATATTCTTGAATGATAAAACTTTTATGTGTAAACATTAATTGATGATCTTTAATAGTCTGCTCATATCCCCACTTTAAACAAGAAACTAAGTAGCGTATGCTTTGCCTTATACAAACTTCAAGGTACTGTGTCCAGAGAAGCACTTCTTAGCTTTTACTACGTCAAGCTTAATTCATTAATTACCTTCTTCATAATACACTGGGGAACTGCTCAAAATAGTTTAGGCACTTTCCTATTTTAAAAAAAAGCGATTAGAATAATTTTAGGATCAACCACAAAATCAAGATATCAAAAGGTTTCCATAAAAGCAAAAATTTTTAGCACTACCTGGCCTACACATATATTTTTTTACTGTAAAAAACAAGTATCTCTATCTTTAACAAAAATGTTCACAGCCATAATACAAGACAAGCTAGTGACATTTGTGATGCATTAAAAATATGCTAATATTAGCAAAACCGTGTATATGAATTGTATGAGGTTGTATAATAATATTTCCTCTATATTTGAGGAATATGACAAATGCACAGTGTTGCAGAATTGAAAATTCCTGACCAAAAACCGTTTACATGGGAAAATATGCAAAAATATGACTGGTTATATTATAGGGAATTTTTTCTCTCGTAAAATAATAGTAATACAATATTGTAAAAACTTTGCAAAAAACACACCAGTGACGTATGGAGCTAAGGCGGGGGAGCATGACTCCTAATTTTCAAAGGAAAATTTAATTTATACTGTTGCCCAATCAACATTGTACTTTACAAGAAAAGGGTTATATTTTACACTTTGAATATATTTGAAAAGTATCCATATTTTTACAATATTAACGTGTGCTACAAATTTCTAACTGGAATGACTTAGTGTCTTAGAAACTGTTTATACTTGGGGGCAGAGCTAGCTCATCTGAAATTCGTAACTCCGTGTATTTAGACAACTCAAGGATGAATTTAACTAATCTTCTTAGGATCAGAAATGAAATAATCAATTTCTTTTGGATATTTTCGACATCACACCACAAGCTATCAGGACTCGAAATGGTTTTAACTATAAAAATCTACTAAATAGTAATAGCACAGAAACTTAACCATTATGATTATCCAACATCGTAAATAGAGGTAATACTCACAGGTAGTTCAGCTTTGATAATCTCCAATCGATGTCTTTTCACTATGCGACCTTAATTACAATTCCCTAGTCTACTCTCCGTCCTCAACCAGCATAACCCCTTTCCGGGATTCAGGTGCTTCCTGGTTATTGCGTAGAGCTTAGCTCAGGTTTCCTTATGAAATCCCTTATTAGTTATTTCCGTATAGGAAAACTTCCTACAATTGTGGTGTGATGCCTACGTTATCTGTTTTTATTTTCCTAAACAGTTTGAATATCGCTTCCTTGTTTTACAATAAACAAAATAAATTTACAAAATACATGTGAGGATTTTTGGTATTTTACAATATGTAGGTCTTCATTGTTTGTTACATGAAGTTATAACAAAGAATTAAAAATTCACTTTTCCAAATACGTGAAATTATCAAACGAAAAGGTATTCTGTACAACAAAATATTGGTAATTAAGATGAGTACTTTTCAAGCATAGCATTTACGTACCATGGAAGAGTGTGCGTGTGGGCGATCACACATCGACCTCGTTGTCGCTAATTGTGTAGACAACACGAGCCTCCACCTGCCCAGGCGAGGTGAACAGTCCCAAGACCTGGGCATTTTAGGCACGGACGAGATGATAGGAAGCAGACTTAGAAACAAGTCTTCCATGATGGTCATTCGAGACACTTTTCGCGTATGATATTCACGAAATTAATTGATGCTTTTGTGAGCCTCTTTATGAGACTTCTAAGTCTCCTCAGATAGCTGGCCGATTGGGAGCAGAGCAGCTGATATAATAGTCGTGGATGAGAATTTTATATATAGTGATGGACATGTGATTCCAAGGGTATAGAGAAACATATAATTTAGCTGTTTCGACATCGTAAGTGTGGAACAAATATGGTCGGTTTTATACCCACTAGGAAGAGCTTGCAAAATAGTCCCAAACCGTATAATGAGCCTCTCATCTACTTCTGTTATTCGCGCTGCTGTTGCAGGATCCCGGGAAAAGCGACGTGCTGTATTACCGTCATTCATATTTTCTTGGCCGCCTGCTTTTGGTGTGTCCACTTACAAGCCCAGTTCTTCCCGGGAGCACTTCTGAATTGTCAGTTTTCTTTTGTTTTTTTGTCCTGGTCGGATTTCGTGATTTTCTACTTCTTCACCTCCAGCCTGTGGGATCTCCATGAACCTGATGCGTACGTGGAGGATAGCCCAAATGCAAGCGTCCTCTTATCCACAGCCCCCTTCAGACAAGTGTCAATATCGTTAGAACTAGATGTAGCCGAGCACACGTAACACCTCAAAGTGGACTTTGTTTCTGTCACAGTTATACAAATCTAGCCGTCCACCATAGTTAGTGCTAACTTGTGTGTTATTAGTACTTCTTACCCTGAAGATCTGCTGACTTTTGAGTTCTGTACTTTAATATAACCAATTTTAGAACAGTTTCATATTCAGTGCATATTACATCATATAATCAGCGGTTCCGTACACTTTGTTCGCTTCGCTTCATATTTGTTTCTTATTGACGGATGACTTCCAAGGGGAAAAACAATGCATAAAATACATTCTGTAGGCCTGTGGTTTCAAATTACGATTGTTTGACAGTAAATTGTTGCAATGTAAATGAAAGAGGTGCTGACCCGTCGCGCCGCAGCCGATCACAAAAAGCGACTTCCAAGACCGTTTTATCTCGTAACTTGCAAACCGATTTGTATTGCCATTTTACCTTTATATGTCATATCCAACACACACTGCTATGTCTACCAGAGTAAGTGCTACCGTGGAACTAAGTGGTACTTTTTTTTATAATCTTACGAATGTCATTTGCCCCATGGGAAATTTAGCAGCTTCTTTGAGGTCATAGTTCCACATGCAATATCCACAAAGATGAAAACAATGTATGTTGTAGCAAACTACATACTGTGATATACTTTCTACCGACTGCAATTACTTTTCACAATTATATTACTTCGGACGATTTCAAGAGTTTTTAATAAAAATTACGTAAAATAGGTTCTTAAAATGTCCGAACTTTAAACTTATGGAAAAAAAAGTAGCACTTTCTATAAGGCCAAATTATTCCAGTATAAAATCCACTGACTATATTTAAGTTTCACATAAGAGTGAAAGTACATGTGTCCTTGAATTTCCATTTTTTAAAAATTATTTTTGTCCAGGAATTTTCAATTCTGCTCCACTGTGCAGTGTTTCCATTCTTTGTGAGACGTTATTTAATCTATTTGCTAAGTGCTATTAAACCATTAAAGAATATTTTAAGATTTATTAAGTGAAGAGTTGGTAAAGATACTTGTGACTACTACTTTTTTATATAAAAAAACACGTGCTTTTCTACAACAATCGCTACAAGAAACAGGCAACAAACAGATCCTCATTATCTGGCCATGTGAGAAAAGAGGAATACTTGCGCAAGCAAAGTTCAAAAGAAGTTGTAAAACACTATGTAACGTCTCCACGACATCAATTTCGACTGGTCAAATCCACTTTCTTTGCTTACCTACGACTCTGAGGGAATTCTAACGCCAACCACCTAACTTGCCTGCTGCTTTGGCTAGAATTCTGCAAGACATCAACTTCTTTTTGTTTACCTGAAGCACTAAGAACCTCTAAAACAAATCCGCTTAGCTTGCTGGAGCGTTGTATGAATCCTTTTCTTTTCTGCCTGAGCATAAGGATACTAATATTTTTACCCAAACTACGTAATGAACATTGTATTGGTCTTACACCCACTTTATAGTAATTTCGTGTTATATTGTATATAACACGAATTTTATAACAAAAAGTTGAGGATTAAAACTGAATCCCGTGTGCTATATTGCTCTACCTGCTACCTTATCAATGTAATTTTAGTTTTCTTCTAGCATCTCTTGTAGTGAACACAGTTTTCACGGCGTCTTGATCACTTCTTCCAGGGAAGACATTCATTGATTATTATTACTCGGGAGTAAGAGGTGCTTGATAATTGCTTCGCATCAGAGTCCACACTTCTTTTGCAGCAGGATCCAATCCTGCCTTAAACGATGTCAGAAGTATAGGTTACAGCCAATAACTGTTTTCTCTTCTCTTTATTTTTATTGAAAAGGTTAAATATTCCAGTTGTTTGACCTTCAGAAATGATGCACTTCCGACGAACTTAAATCTTACATATGTATATGATTAGAAATCATGCGGGATTGTTTTAGGTAAAGTGTTTATATTTGTTGGTATTTACATACAGGGTTTGTCCGGGAAGTGATAGGACTGACTTTATTCCGCCATGACTGTACTTCGGAGCGTGCGCGCACCGACTGGGTCCGGTAGAGGGCGTTCCTAGCTAACGAACGAGTGGCTGGTCAGTTGTCTCCGAACACACGGAGAGTCAGGACAGGCTTTTTCGCGCGACGTGTTTCTGTGCGTGGTGCAAGCCGAAAATGCAGCGTTCGTTAGAGCAGAGGTACGCGATTCAATTCTGTGTCAAACTCGGTAAATCTGCGACAGAGATGTTTGATATGATCAAGCAGGCTTACCCAGATGATGCTTTAGCAAGAAGTGGTGTGTTTCGGTGCCACAAGGCCTTTTCGGAGGGCCGCGAAGTGGTCGCCGATGAAGACCGTGCTGGAAGACCTTCGACTTCGACAAACATCGACAATGTGACTCATGTGCGCAAAGTTTTGAAATCAGACCGTCAACTAAGTATTCATTTAATTGCCCAGATGTTAATTTACCAAAAACTGTGGTTCATGAAATTGTGACGGAGCATTTGAACATGCGGAAAGTGTGCGCGAAGATTGTCCCAAAAGTGCTCACTGACGACCAGAAATTGCGGCGAGTGGAATTGTGCCAAGAAAATTTGAACATGTGTGAAAGTGACCCCCAATTTTTGAATAACGTAATCACAGGTGACGAATCATGCATCTTTGAGTATGATCCCGAGACAAAGAGGCAATCTTCCGAGTGGCACACGCCGGCGTCTCCTCGCCCAAAAAGGGAAGAATGAGCAAATCCAAAGTGAAAACTATGCTCATTGTCTTTTTTGACATCAAAGGCATCATCCAACATGAATTTGTTCCTCCTGGACAAACCGTCAACGCCAAGTTTTACGTAGAAGTGCTCAAGAGACTCAAACGAAGAGTCAATCGGGTCCGACCAGACATCGGAGCCGACTGGAGGCTGCACCACGACAACGCCCCGGCTCACACCGCCTTTCTTGTGAACAGCTACCTGACCGAGGCCGGCATCCCAACGCTTCCGCAGCCGCCCTACAGCCCAGATGTGGCTCCCCGGACTTCGTTTTGTTTTCTCGCCTGAAACGCCCGATGAAATGCAAGCATTTTGAGACGACAGAGGGGATCCAAGCAGCTTGCACTGCGGCTCTCAAGGCTATTACGGAGAATGACTTCCGTGACGCCTTCAATGCTTAGAAATCGCGCTGGCAGCGCTGCATCGATGCAGAAGGAGCCTATTTTGAAAGTTTTTAAAGAATTGTAAGGATTGGCTCAATAATTTTTTTTTATAATCGACTCAGTCCTATTACTTTCCGGACAAACCCTGTAGAATAGGTAGTTTTGAAACGGGTTTATTGATTAGTATAAATTTAAACGATTGAATAAATTTTTTGTGACTTCCAACAAGGACTGTCAATTATATATTTACATAAAAATAGTGATCTGTTTTAACTTAAAATTTATTGCTCAATGTGAAAATGCATTTACTATAAAAACTCAATCAAAACAAATTGGATTACAAACAGTGATAAACAATACCTTGAAATCTTACCATTGGATTTACTATCGAGATGTAGGAATATTTTCAACTTAACAACTCTTCTCCTGTATGAGACAGTACATGTTCTTTCAAGTCCTCAAAACTTCGAAACGAACTTGTACACTGAAGACAAGGATATGGTCGAAAATCCCTATGCTCTATTAAATGTCTTTCCAGTTGACTTTCCTCAACAAATGATTCGTCACAATGGTCACAGGTATATGGTTTCAACACTTCATGAATCAATGCATGTTCGTTAAGCTTAGGAAGGCTTCGAAATGATTTTGGACACTCCACGCAAACAAATCGCTTTTTATTTATATGAGAAGGTACATGTCTTTTAAGCTGACCAAGTAGTAAAAACGTTTTACCACATTCCCCACAGTTGAAAGGCTTATCTCCTTTATGAATTAATACATGTTTTTTCAAATCACAAAACTCTAGAAAAGATTTTCCGCACTCCAGACAGGGGTAAGGCCTCGTGTTTGTGTGTATCTTTTCATGTCTTTCCAAATGATTCTTTTGCACAAATGATTTACCACAGTGCCTACACTTGTATGGTTTATTTTCCGTATGATATAATACATGTCGTTTTAGATCAGAGAAGGTTCGAAACGTTTTTTCACACACCAGGCATGGGTACGCTCTAACATCTGTATGAGTTAATAAATGTCTTTCAAGACTGGATTTTTTCACAAAAGAACTCTCGCAAACTTGACACTTGTGCGGCTTCTGTACACAATGAGATAACTCATGTATCTTAAGATCAGAATTATAACTAAACGATTTGGAACATAATTTACAGGGATATAGCTGACCATAATTATGAACTAATTTATGCCTTTTCAGTTGACTGATTTGTGTGTAAGATTTCTTACATACAGTACAAGAGTACGGCTTCTCCCCATTATGAATTCGGACGTGCCTTTTCAAATCAGATGTACTTCGAAATGATTTACTACACAGCTGACAACTGTGAGGTTTCAAATCTGTGTGAGTTAATAAATGTCTTTTAAGATGATAATTTTGAGTGAAGAGTTTACCACAGTGCTTACACGTAAATGGTTTTTCCCCAGTATGTGATAATAAATGTCTTTTAAGGTAATAGCTCTTCGGGAAAGATTTACCACAAAGCTCACATGTTTTATCCACTGAACGACGTACTTTACGGGATGCTTGTTTTGCTCTGGGACTGTTCCTAATTATAAAAAACAAAGGAAGAAAATATGATGAAAACTAACAAAATGCATGTAATGAATATTATACAGCATTACTTAAATATATACTTAAAAAGGTAAGTAGTAAATATTGCAATATTTCTGAAATTGAAGAGTAGGGTCACGTGTACGCCGTAGTCAAACTTGAGTACAAGGTCAAACTGATTCAGCACGTAGTGTGACAATGGAATATTAACATTATAAACGGAAGGAGCGGAAATCCAGGAATTTGATGCTACTATTATGAGGTAAACAAAAGGCAACAAAAAATACGAACTAAAAAAAAACGGAAATTTGGGTTAATGACTGATGCTGTTTAATTAGCAAAAATTATTACTGTTTATAAAGAATCTCACAATATTTATATTTGACTATTAATTAATGTATATGAAAAAAATACGTACTCTGTTATTAATAGTTTCCAACCTCGCTATCATTTGCTCAGGGATACGATGAAAATTAACCAGTGTTTGAGCTTAATTATCTCACGCTAACAACAACGAGGAAACGACAAAGAAGTGTTCGTTCATCTGACCAAAAGCCATGGTAGTTTGTCTCCACGGTTCCCAAATGATTAACAAATCAAACTCCATATACGAAAGTAAGAATTTGCAATGTTCTCTATTAATACTGAAGTCTGGCTACATTACATATTACATGCAAGTGTGTAGTGTTGTATTTCCCTCATGGTGTGCTGAAGAAAGGCGGGGAATCTCAATAAGCAGATGGGAAATTTCAGATAGACAAAGACATACGCGAAAATGTGTAATTCGAAGGTTTATTTTGGCACATTTCATATATATCTGAACGCTGGATAGAAACGTTATGCTAATAAATTTTAGGAATCTGAAGAAAATAATAATCACAAAATAATGATAATAATAGTAATATTCTATACATAGGCAAAGTTTAATTTTCAGTGTTCCAAGCTTTACGTTTTTTTTCCTACACTGATATATGAGACGAGACCAAGAGATTAAGAAGACTATCATCGTGTACAACACCAAACCCTTTACTGAAATATGTGCAAATACATAAATTATTAATTTTTGTTGCTAATAAGTAACTGAACACAACAAGATTCATTACTATTGATCTATGTAAAAGCCCGGCTGAGAGTGAATAATTGGATAAATACCCAAAAATATTTATCAGAATAATGACTTGAAATATTATGGTTAATTCATAGATGATATATACTAGTATAAATTATAACCTTTTATATTGTTATTATACTATTCCCCCTGCCTTTAGGAATTATACAAATATCATCAACTTTTCGTTTTGTTGGAAAGTGAGAACAAACTAATGAGTTGAGTTGATTTTGAGTTTAACGTCCCGTTCAGCAGCGAGGCTATATGAGACGGGGACCTACTGATTAACGTGGAATCCGAACCGCATGAGCTCCCGCCGGGAATCGAACTCGGGCCTCCCACGCCAAAGGTGCGTACGCTAACCGCTTAGCCACGGAGGAACTCAACAAACTAATGAGTCAATAAATATTGCCGGGATATTAATATTCAAGTAATTAGAATGGTGAAAATTTGAAAATATTGGAAAGGTTCCAAGCATCTGTCATTTCATAGCATAAGCGACTTTTTTCAGCTGCAATTATGAATAAACATAAACTGAATAGAGACCAAAGTTAACATGTTACGATGAAGGGCCAAAGCCATAGAGATATAAAAGATATAAAAGTGTTGCAAAGATGCATTAACAATATCTATTTTGCTATTTAGATGACGTCCTTCATAAGATAAGAGTGCTGCTGTGCAAATTACGATTTGTTTCCTTTTTGTGTAAGTCCAAACGAAATTTTTATTAAAAAAAAAATCATTTGCAATGAACGTATTTTTCATAAACTTTCTAACTTTTTCTCTAGCTACAAACTAAAAGTTCAAGAAGAATATGAAATGAATGAGATGGGTTTTCAATAATTCAGAGGAAGGTTTGGGAAAGCTACATGTGAAATAAGTAATGGCAAAGCCAGAGAAAAAGTAATATCCAAATTAGACAATTGGCATAGCTAAAATTCTTTAACGGAATGCTTATTATGTGTTCATGTTGTTTTCCATTGAGAGTTACATGTGCTAAATTACATTCTAAGCATTATTTCGTTACCCTTTTCAATCAGAAAATTAAGATATTATTTATGAAAGGGACATTTTCTACCAGAATTGTTGGTATGCCGACGTTAAAGTTGATGCGGAATCAGAAAATATCGGTATTTCTTTGCTCACAGCCGCTTGTGTTTTGTATTCATGCTCTATTTGCAAACGTGAAGGTTCGCTGTCACCGTTACCCATCCTATGGAAACAATTCTTCAAATAAAGAAAATTTTTCACCAACCCTCATGCAATTTTGAGCTATCTCTCGTGCAGAGACCAGAACCTGGAAGCAAGAAAGATGGGCCCAAATGGATTTTTAAAATTTTTCTTTTTAGAATCTCTACCGAATTAATTGACCCGTGGGATAAGCACATTGCGTGATTAGAGTCTTACTATAAAAACAATGACGTATGGAATATAAATCTAAGATAATTAGTCTATTAGACTATGAGCAGTAGTTGCCTAAGTGTACCTTTATCACAGTTGTAGCATCTCATATAGAATAATAAAATAATCCATCTCTCTAAAGTTAAAAGTTTTCAATACACTTAACAAAAATAATGAAAACAGTACAGCAAGGAGATTGTGGGTGTCACATCAGAAGGTCTCGGGCAAGGACGAGGACAGAAAGACCCGAGTCAAACAACCCCGCGAAAAAAGGCTCCCACATTAAAGACTGAAAAACCAGAGCAGTTTAAAAATTCTTAGGTGAAAAATATTTTGTGGAGGATATCTGGTTTATTTGTATTGAAAAAACACACATGTGGAGAAAATTGAGGGTTAGTCAAAATATGTTACGACAGGCCAGCAATAACAATACGAATGGACGAAGTAAATATTGTAGGAGGGTATTGATGTGAAAACTGCATTGAATGGGGTATGGCAGATATCTTGGATTTCGGGATATTAGAAATCACACAATATTTATGAATGGAAGTTCTAGGTTTCACACATCAATTTTGGCTAGAATCTTTTCACAAATGAGTGTGAACTTCTCTTTTTAATCTATCTTCATTCGTTTGTGAGGTTGGGTGCTAAGTTTGACATTTATATCTAATAGAGAAAAGTATCTGGACAACCAGTTAATAAAGAGACACGTCCACGGAGGAAAGGGAAAGGATGTGTGTACTGATACGTTAAATGCATTGACTGAGGACAGGCATCACAGCATCCATCTTGGATATCACACAATATTTTTAAATGGAAGGGATATTTGAGACTAGGACGTATACCTAAACGAGAATCCGAACTCACTTTTCACCTAACGCTAATTCTTTGTAAGATAGTGTGTGCTACGTTTGACATTAAAAACTGAGATGCATCTGAAAGGTTTACTATATTCTTGTGAATAGCTGTACACTGCATGTTACAGAGAAATAAAATATGATCCTTATTTACATTTATTTTCATTTTCCGATTGTCTGACAATAAGCCACTTCGTCGTAAAAATTGGAAAGTCGACCCTGTAGCATATAACGAGGAAATCATCATCTTTCTTTCACAATATGACCGATAATTCATTTAGGGTATGTGGTTTGGTCCGATGTACGTTGTCCATATTGCATTCCTATAAAGGGTAAACCAAGAGTGATAGAGAAATCTTGCAGGCCATTCGATCATACTCGTCTTTTAGTGCATCGTTACGTTTTATGTAAGTATTGTCTAAAGTTCAGTCCATAGCGTGGCGATACTCCGTTTTGTTGGAGTCACACGTGAGCAAAGTTATATGTGAAGAAAAGATACAAAAAGAGTCTGTCCGTTTACGAAACGCTGTCAAATATTTCTCAACTGTCAGATTACCGTCAGTGAAAAAAGGATCAATAATGATGTTTCCTATCATCCTACACAAATATATATAACTAAAAAGAAACACCTATTTCCAACACTTATAATAAAAATAATTCAATGAATATGAACTAAACCCACATCAATACCCGCAGTTTCGAACAGTCTTAAAAGAGCTATTTATTACAATATAAACTGTTTGGAATAAATATCTTGACAAAATTAGAAGTCACAGTCATTCCCAATTTTCCGTATTTTGTTGAAGATTTGTCCTAAGAAAGTTAAGATATATTTCTTTTGTCATAATCCCGTCAACACACACTAACTCTCCAATACCTGATGAACATAAATTACCCAAATTATTATACTTGCTCCTCCATGTTTTACAGTAGACTGGAAGTCCTTGACATTTAGTGACAGAGAAATCTTGCAAGCATAGTATTTACTTAAAAAAAATTCTACCATCATATTCGTGCGGGTTTAAGTTATATTCGTCGAAAAAAAAAACATATTTCTACAAATTTTGGGCTTATGTACGAAAGCGATATAAACATCTTTTATTACTTAATTTGGATAATATGTGTTTTTTTTTTCTAGCAATTCTCCCATTATACCTTTACCGTATTAACCCCACACAGTACAATGGACTGACCAGGTAAAGCACTGTTACCACCTGATACTATCTGAACGAAGTCGTTGAGTTCTGAATATTCAAACTTGGCGTATTAGGAATAATCTATTGCTTGATATTCGTAAAGTCACAATTAATAACAAATATACTTACTATTAAAAATGTTTCAATATGTTACACTCTACAATATTTTACAGATACAACCAAACGAAAATAAACGTGAAGAACACGACGAACGCCTTCTTTATTATTTGTCTGTTCCGATACTTTTTCTACTACATATAGATGTCACGCGGAGAATACGCTATCTTGTAAACGAATGACGGTCTGTCAAAAATCAGTTTAGATTATCGTTTGTAGGAAGATTCAACTTTCAATTTATGACATACCTCTATTTCAAAATTTGTGTGGAATACAACATGCGGAATACAAGATGGCTGCCATGATGTACACAAAATCATTTAACGAAAATTTTACACCAATACCAACCAATTTTTAACGCTTGCTTTACCTCTGTCCACGCGTCTCTTTGTTACTGCCCTATCAGGATGCTTTTTCCTATTAGATACATACGTCGAACACATTCAAGTCTAAATTTAAGTGCAAATTAATAATCTTTAACATTTAAGATAAATATTGTAATATGCAATATGGCAGAATTCAAGATGGCTGTCACAATGACCACACTTAATGAAAGGAGTTTTTGCAATAATAACAATTGCAACATTTATTTTTCCCGTTCAGCGTGTCATTATTATTGTTCTGTCCCAATACTTTGACTAACCCTACATACAGATACACATGTGCGTTCTCACAGAAAAATTGAAATAATGTTACGCACAGAATATTTTTCATACTAACTTTTATCCAGGGGTTGAAGTAGAATTTTTGAAGTAAGGGGACAGTCATTAATAGGTAAAGTCTGATCGACTTATGTCAGAGAAACAAGCGTAGAGAGCATAACCGAGGGAAGTAAAACTCATAGATTTCATTTTTACACTAATATCCACTGAAAATCTTTCTTCTTTTGGACAAATATTTCAAACTTCCTAAAAGGACACTATCCCTTTGAACATCCCTGATTGTGATCTCCGTTTAGATATCAAACTTTTCAGCTCAGGGATAATTTTTACCGGGTTTTTTTGACGTCGGTCCTTTTTGTCGCGGGGTTGTTTTGCTTCAAGCTTTCCTGTCCTCGCCCTCTTGTCCAGGCTCTACTGACATGTAACCGTGGTCGTGTAGGGGATAACGGTACGAATAAGAAGTTCTGAAATTTACTCAAGACTTCTAACTTGTGGATGGCTGATTATATATCTGAAATAATGTGAATGTTAGGTTCATTTAATGACATATGCTTCATGAATCAAATGTAGGAAAGGTAAGGTTGCAGGGAGGAGTGGATTTCGATAGCAGATATGGTGCCTCTTAGAGAGTGTTGAGGAATTAGAGTTAAATGATTGATTGATTGATTGATTGATTTTGAGTTTTACGTCCCGTTCAGCAGCGAGGCTATATGAGACGTGGACCTACTGATTAACGTGGAATCCGAGCCACATGAGCTCCCGCCGGGAATCAAACCCGGGTCTCCCACGCCAAAGGCGCGTACGCTAACCGCTTAGCCACGGAGGAGCTCTAGAGTTAAATGAATTTATATTTTAAAAATCTATAATAATTGGCTTAAATAAAGACAAATAGATGTAACAAAATTAAAGACAAAATTAAAAATAAAATTAAAGACAAAAAATTACAAAACGCAAAATTAAGTAAAACAAAATATATTTCAAAATTATGATGAGATTGTACTGTTGTCCAAATTATTGTTTTTGTTTTATGTAAGATGTAAATACAGACATGTGAATGTGTAATGTTTTGATGACGGACAACAAATAAGTAATGCAGAGTAAGAACTATTGTGAGAGTCATTGTAAAATTTATATGTTAATATCAACGCAATTTTAGGATGTGACGAAACTGTCAGATTACGGAGATAGACGTCTGGAGATTTTGTATATTTGATGATCATTGCAGAAATGTGAATTTCGGCAATGAGATAAGTAAACACGTGGAGTGACGTGAATCAAGGTGGCAGTTTGGAAATTGGCGTGTTCGAAATAAATACCCTACCAAGATTGGAAAGAGATCATTCTAAGAAGAGCTTTCTAAGGATTATTATTCAACGAGATTTATTGAGAGAGAGTTAGTAGTCAGCGAATAGTCACTAATCATGGTGAACTATTCTCCATTATAATTTCTACAATTATTCAAAGTTCTAAAATCTTGGTAGTCTCATCATCCTAAGTTGTTGGAGTTTGCTAAACTGCACCTTGCTTCCAGAGGACCATCAACGACATCAATTCAGAAGGTATGTGTTTGCTATCTGATCATCGTTGTCAAATAGAGAAAACAATCAGACTTCGCGAGTTGTGATCTGATAATGTTTTGTACATTCTTTACACAACACACAGTACACTTTAATGACGAAGTTCTTTACTGAAAATACAAAAGTTTATTAATGAAACTTGGCATATTGTTTGTTTTCATGAAATAAGTTACTTACTTTTCCTGGACATTATAGAGAATGTTCGGAGGACAATCTCCCTGCGTTTTAGGCTATGCAATTGCTATAAAAGGCACACGAAGGGGGGTTGACAAGAATGATAGTCAAAAAAGTTGAAGTTAGGGAAGACGGTAGTTCCATAAGAAGTAGTAGGCCTGCTATGTGCGTTTTGGATATTACATAGAATTTGTTATATAATATGCACCGAAAACCTGTATGTTACAAACTTTAACTTGGCGAAAATATGGAGCATACGTGAAGGATAAAGAGACAAAAAATTCGTCACTGGAACTTTCATATATACAGAAAGAGAACTGTGGTGTGGCGAAAACGGTTCGGGCATGGGCTGGGAAGAAACTGTATCCCGAGAAAGGCGAAAGAAGGTATGTACGAAAGAAGTGGGAAATGTGCAACACAATTAATTTTTAAATGGTTTGGAAATGAAATGAAATGAAATCTTTGAGTTTTACGTCCCACGATTATGCCGGTTAGACTAAAGGAGTTGAGGTGAGTTGATTTTGAGTTTAACGTCCCGTTCAGCAGCGAGGCTATATGAGACGTGGACCTACTGATTAACGTGGAATCCGAACCACATGAGCTCCCGCCGGGTAGACTAAAGGAGACAGTGACTATGAGAAATGAATGAAATGGTGGAATGAAGAAAGTGGGAGGAAACAGGAAAACCCCGAAAAAAACCATGCACACTATTTTGTCCACCACAAAGGTTACTTGGCAGGGGCTGGGATCGAACCCGGGACCACAAGCACCAGAGGTGAACGCTCTACCACTGAGCCACCGCGGCCTCGGTTTAAAAATGAGTAACTGACACAAGACTATGAGTTAAACTGAAAATAGTGGTCTTGGAGGCTTCTCAGTTTCAAGCATGTTAGCCTCCAGTTATAGTAGAACATATAAAAATGAAGGTGATGAAATCAAACTTATCATGCATAGTAAGCATGTGACAAAAGCTACTGAATTGAAGGTGGAGCACATGTTTTAAAAAGCAACAAATTTACCTAGCGCCACAATGTCGTAAGAGAAAGCGGTAAAGTGGATTGCGAGAATAGACAATACAGCATGGTTTGCGTGGGTGACCAGTGACATGAAGGTGCAGTTTATTGTTACTTCTTACCTGCAACGTGTTCCCAATACAAAATCGCACTCACAATATATATATATATATATATATATATATATATATATATATATATATATATATGATAAATTAATTAAAACAAATTGAACTAATTAAGTTTTGACGAAGGAACATGGTATTAACAAGTTCAAATGTGTTACTCTATAATCTTACAAGTTCACAATGAAAGCATGTAAGAACAATAGGTAATATCAACTGAGTAACTAATGAATCAGGTACGTCTACATTATTTCGGCGTTTTTGAGGCATTATCGTTGGAACATCACTCGACGCCCCAAATAAATCATACGGTTTTCTAAGAATCGAGTAAAATTGGATACCGAAGACAGTACAGATGGTATATGAAGTATCACTTTTTTATTGTTGAAGAATGTTCTCTGAAGACCAAGCAGGACGCATAGTGACAGAAAAGAAACAAAATTACGCCATGAAATATGGCATATAAATATTAATTAATACTTTGCTTGTACTACAGTTACAGAAATACTTCTAGTATTCTACAATGATTTCGAAAACACATATTAAAGACTTTACCTTGTGTGTAGAAAATATTCGTACTGAATTTACAGTTAGCTACTCACCAGGCTTGAAATAATGGTGGGAAACAGTTCTGGTTTGAACAGTGTCGGTACTCAAGCTTCAGAGTAAACTTCGTGAAACAAACTTTTCTTTAGGTTTCTTCAAAACTGAAGGAGCGGAACTTAAACTAAACTCGCTCAATTTTTGTGTAGGATACTGAGGAAGTCTTCTGATATTTTGAAGAAGCTCAACGTATTCACGAATGTGTTCTACTTGAAGGCACATTGAAACTCGATACAGAGATAAACGTGTATAGGTTTTGTTGACCTACAGAATTTAGAGTACACCTTGTGATAAATGCTACAAGCCTTAAAAAAAAAAGAACAGAAATCAGTGTCAAATGCCTATTTGAGGAAATTAATCCGATTCTCTATTAATATAATGATCCTTCTATGAGATGACGTAGAAAATCAAAGTACAAAATGTACAGAAGGATCTCAAGAGTCTTTTTGACCGAAAAACACGTTAGTCATAGATATAGCTAATTCTAATAATGACGCTCTATATATTTGTAGTTATTTAAAATGAAAACACCTTTAAAAACTTAACTTAACTGACTAATACGTCGTTGCATCACATTTAACATGTATCACAGCAAATATTCCTCGCGGAAATGAACAATATAATTCGAGTATTGTTTTGGAATAACTAGTAGGCTACTACTTATTCTGTTCAACAGACAAAAAAAAATGAAATGAAATCTTTAAGTTTTACGTCCCACTCTTATGCCGGTTAGGCTAAAGCAGACGGTGATGATGGGAGATGAGTCAAACGGTTGAACGAAGAAAGTGGGAGGAAACGGGAGAACCCCGAGAAAACCCACAAGCACGGTGTTTGTCCACCACAAAGTCCACACGGCGCGAGCTGAAATCGAACCAGAGACCCCAAGCACCGGAGGTGAACGCCCTAACACTGAGCCACCGGCCCTTTTTAACAGACAGTATAAGTGGGAAATCCGTTGCTTTAAAATCGGAAATAAATATTTAAAAGTGTACAATTTCGGGAATTGAACGAGCTTGAGTAAATGTAGAACTTTATTCCGATGCCAGTCAACCAATCAATGTGTCTGTTGATGCATTGTCATTTTAGAGGGAAAAAAAATGAAAATGAAATCTTTAAGTTTTACGTTCCACGGTTATGCCGGTTAGGCAAAAGGAGACGGTGATGATGAGAGATGAGTGAAATGGTGGAATGAAAAAGTGGGAGAAAACGGGAGAAACCCCAAAAAAACCCACGAGCACGGTGTTTGTCCACCACAAAGTCCACACGGCGCGACCTGGGATCGAACCAGGGACCCCAAGCACCGGAGGTGAACGTCCTACCACTGAGCCACCGCGCCCCTTCATTTTAGAGGAGTCCCTGTTAGTGAGTCACATCTATACTATGATGCACCTAACAAAAGATTCATTAAATCATTGTTATTCCGTTCAGAATGTGGTAATAGAACCAATGAAATACCGTTAAACTGTTCTTAACACCATCACCAAACACAGGCATATATACAAGTAGTGAATATTCAGACGAAGGAATACTCCTGTTTTAGCGTCTGGCACGCAAAAACACAACCTGTTAGATACAATAGGGAATATAACTTAATAATATTACGCCTTCCAATTGTAGCCGGTACATGTTTTATGATTTCGTCCCATTTGCTTTCGGAATACCAAGTGAGTAGCGGTGATGACAGATATACAATTTGCTTCGTTGGTTGACTTCAGGTTTATCATCCCTTTCCGCACCACGAGTATATGAGATGTGGATCTACAGCGTAACGTGCAATCCAAAAATATAATCTCACAAGGAGTCGAACCACTGCCTCCACAGATGTCGAATTCGAATTCAAAACTCAGACGTTTAGTAAGCTCTAATCAAGTTTTGATTATAGAAACATGTTACAGATGCTGATCGACCTGAGACACGTGTTTTCCCCCAATAACTTCAACGTAATTATTTTGCGATATTCTTGAATGTCTGAAGATCATCTCAACTGAGCTACTTCTCACTACGATGACTTATAGCAAGAATTCTAAACGCCGTTAATATCTTGGAAACAGTTGTATCCTTTACACGTATGATAGTATCTGTGTACTTGGAAACACTAGATACAACTAATCGCGATCATCAGCTTACTCTATCTGAAAATCAGATATCTCCATATTATACAATCAACATTTGGCCTAGAGCAAAATCTAATTTGTAATAGACTCTTGTGTACTAGTACTATCTAAATTAGTAGCTAGCCAAAACTGCAGAAATTCACAATGTGCTAATGCAAAATAATGTACGAGGATCGAACTGAAAGTTTCGGGAATCACAAAAATGAAACGAAATTTTTAAGTTGACGTCTCACTATTGTGCCGTTAGGCTAAAGGAGACGGTGATGATAAGAAATGAATGTAATGGTGGAACAAAGAAAGTGGGAGGAAACGGGAGAACCCCGAGAAACCCTACGAGTATAAGGACAATGTAACCTGCAAGATTTTATTCTAGTAATAAACTGTTATATTTGTTTACTCTAAATGCGAAAACGATTGTCAGAATGTTTGTCGTTGCAGGACACTAGTTTGAAGTGAGGTGCTCATGATCAAAAATGCACCTGACGAGACAGCACTTCCGTGTCATGTATATTACCATTTTCGCCAAGGCTTAACACAGCAAGAGTGTTTTCTTCGGATCACTACTAATATTCTGATGAAGTTTCATCTCAGACGACAATTTACAGGTGGTTTCAAAAATTCAGATATAATGAGGTCAGCCTGGGTGATGAGGATAGTGCAGGTCATCCAATCGAAACCAATTGTGCTCAAAAACATGAAGCTGTTCGTGAATAACTGATCGATATAAGACTCATCGCGAAATTCAGGGGACGTTAGGCATTTACATGAGCCAAATACTAACAGTATTGGAAGATAATGAAGATGTGAAAAACTTTGAGCTTTTTGATCTCACAAAATTTAACTTAAGCATTAAAAAAGGCCTGTGTTAAATGGTGCAAAGCTATGACGACACGGCCCATGACATTTGGATGCGGAGACTTGGGCGCAAGACATTTAGGCACAAAACCTGCTTTCCAAATAGATTTACCTACCTACATATGTTATAATGTATTTCATAACTACAGTCCGGATCTTTAGACACTAAAATATGAACCGGCATTGGAAATTTCAAAAAATTTCCACAAATAATTCTGCAAGAACTAAAAATAACATCTTGAACATAGTGAAGTTTCTGCACGTTATGCATAACTTGTCTCTTCCAGTTGAAAACAAGTGGGAAGAAACTGCAGAAAAATTTTGACTAACCGTTCTCCTTGCTATGTGGCTTAATTTTAAAAGGATATTTCTTTTTTAATAAATAGGACATATGTAATGAAGACATGTAATTTGCGTAAAACAACGTACGCTTTTCCTTAATGTTTAGTTATTTTAAAGATGTGACTACATACTCATACTGCACAGCGTACTTCTTTTTTTTGAGTCAGACATTATTGTGTGATTCAAAACAAGAATTGCTCATTAAGTACTGGCCTCTAAAAATGAATAAGAGCTGGTTTTGGAATAAAAATGGTGCTTTTAATGCTATGTATGTGTAGCTCAGGAAGTAAGTATCTATTGAATGCTTTTTTGTTATTTGACCAGCCCATTAGGCCGGATAGTTGATAGTCTATTGTATTAATAGAAATTATTTCAGATTACATAAAAATAGGCACTTATAGGCACAAGCTATATATTGAAATAGGAAAAATAGGACAAATAAAATTTACTGTAAGCAGAATGTGATACCCCAAAACAAATTTTTGTCTTTTATAGGATATCTAATGTAAAGGAACGATATGATTGGGTGACATAAGAATAGTATTGTTTTCAATAAGAATATGGAATCAGTATGTCAGTATGACAGAGTTCTCAATGACCAATCAAGAACGAACAACCAGGCCGAAGCACTTTATCGTGGACTGCTTTGCGCATGAACGGCCACGCCTAAATGTCTGCGTCTAAACGTCCTGCTCCGATGACGAAGTGGTTAAGTCTGGATAATCAAATTTGCAGTTTAGCATCGTAACAGGTGATGAAACGTGGATTTATGCATACGAACCGGAAACAAAGCGACAATCTGCTGTGTGGGTGTTCCGCAATGAAACTGAAATAACCAAAGCCGTTTGTGCACACAGCGTCTCCAGACAAATGATTGCATCAATTTTTGGTAAATTGGATCATATCGCAACTGTCCACTGGAGGATCGTAGAGCGGTCAATGCAGTATGATACACAGCCACATGTCCACTAGAAGTACTGAATGTGAGTAGACAGTTCAACCACTAGCGTCTAAACATTCTGCATCATAAAAATGCCAGCTCGCAATCAGCAGCTGCCACAAGTGTTTTCTGGACCAGAAAAACGTTAAAGTCGACACATCTGGTTTATTCCTCTGGTTTATCCAGAGTACCTCGCGAACGTGAGACGACAAAACATGAACTATTACGAGCAATAGATATTCAACTACCTGACACTCGTCATAAAACCAGTATTCTCAAATATCTGTACAAATGTATACATAGTGAACTCAGATCCGAAACACTACTTTCAGAATTGTATCTCCGGATTCATTTAAGACAAAAACGTAATACATACGTTTTTCATATAGGACAACCCATTCAACGCTCACAGTCTTATAGGTTTCTTAAGTTATACAATGAAATATCACATACTCCCGAAGTTTTATTTCATTCTGAAGGTGCATATAACTCTGCACTACGACGTCATTTTAATAGATAAATTCTAGTCAGCTACGGTAAATCTTTCTTGTTACTCCTTAGATGATGTTACTTATTATTACCTTATGCTAACATCTCATGGATTTGTTAGATATTCCAATGTTAATTGGAATCATGTTCTTAGATAAATAATTAATAAGCGTATTCATTTCTCTTCCCCATTCAGAAATGATCAATAGGACTGATTGATGGTTATCAAGAAAAAAGAGTAAGAGCTTATTTACATGACTATAACCACCAGTCGTTGAATTGGAAAAATGAAATCTTTGAGTTTTACGTCCCACGGTTATGCCGGTTAGGCTAAAGGAGACGGCGATGATGAGTGATGAATGAAAGGGTGGAATGAAGAAGTGGGAGGAAACGGGAGAACCCCGAGAAAACCCCCACACACGGTGTTTGTCCACAACAAAGTTAACTTGGCGGAGGGTGGGATCGAACCCGGGACCCCAAGCACCAGAGGTGAACGCTCTACCACTGAGCCTCTGCGGTCCCCAGTCGTTGAATTGAGTTTAGTTACAAACAGTAATGCATATATATTTTCACTTTTGCATGAGGCTGGATAAAGTACACCCTAAAATACGTTCATACTTTCTAAAAATTCTAGAAATGCTTCTTAACATTTATAGCAATACTGCACAATTTTGAAAATACACATTCTTAAACCAACTTACCTTTCTGATTTCTTGCTTGTATTATCTATTTTATCTTCTGTTTTTCTACATGGTAATCCTTCATTTGATTCTACAGTTGAATCACATTCTTCTACTTTCACATTATCATCACAGATATTTATATACTCTACATCATCTTCGCTATCTGGCTCTTGTTTTATCGAAACATCTTCTGTGTTGGAAGTCAAAATACCCTGCTTGATATCAGACTCTGTTACAAATTTATTTTTGTCGTCCCGCAAAAATGATTTCTTATTTGCAGTACGATATTTATCTTTTGTTTTGCGTGATTTCGATTCCATGGTTTCATAAAACATTGGCAGACATACTGGTATTTTTTTCTATCACATTACCATGTATACGTTGTAGGCCATTTTACTACTCATGAATCATTTTTCATTTCTATTCTGAATAATTCATCTCTCAAGCTATTTACAAACAATTTTGTACTTCGTACGTATATTCTAAAATTTTTAATTCAAGCAGTTCGTTTAGAACCTTTTCCCTATGTTAAATCACTTTCTAGGTAAGAACCTGGAGAGAGAGAGAGAAAAATACTGTAAGTTAATGATACATAATATACCGTAATTAAACAAATAACACTATCTTTTCCATTTTCTTTACTTGGGATTAAAGTATAAATGTTGGGATTAAAGTATATATATTAAACCTTTTGGGACTTAATAGCCGAAGCGACACATACGGGGTTGTCTCTTAATCCTCTGCTGTGTGAACGCTAATTAAGATATCAGGATTTTTTTTTCTATTGCAAATATTGTTTGATCATAGTTAGCCTTTTTTTTTTAGTGGCGAATTTCTTCCTCAAATTTGAGCCCAAAATATAAAAATCGTGATCATTCGTATTTTCATTTTTTTAATTATTATTATTATTATTTTCAATATCACTTCCTTTGTTTCAGAGACATTTACTTAGGACTTGTCAGGTATATACCTTATATAAATACCTAATTTTTTAGATCAATTTGACCAATTCATAATAAGTGTTACCAACTAGCGAAATTAAAATTTTCTTATTTTTCTGTCAAAAATATCGAAATATGTTTATAAATCCATACATATACTTATGAACGCAAGTCGACTTACGCCAGTTGAAACACAGTCCTTACAAAACGAAAGCAGGTACAGATATTTACAATCTGGTAACAAAGGGACGCACGAAAAATTCAAATTTACATTTTTTTTTTAATTTTGTTTACCATAACTATTTTTTTTAAAAGTGCAAGCTCCGTTTCTTAGATATCGATACGATACTTCTGTGATGTATTAGCGGGTTACCAGAGCATATTTTAAGATAGTTTGCATGTCTGGTAGCAGTGTTTCTAGCCATAGAAAATGTTAATTTCCTATTTTAGGGTGAAAATTCAGAAAATATTTCATTTTTAACTCTTGTTGGCTACACTTCTCTTTTGTTTCTTACAATGGAGAAAAGGTACCACTATCTAAAAGTTTGTTGCTTGGCCTTCACAAGCACCATAGAAGCTTTCACTTGGATGATTAGGGTAAGTACAGTTGAGATTTTAGTAGACCTTATTCTGTAATAGGAATGTACTTGAACCTGAACCAACAAAGTGAGGTGATGTATATATTTCCTGAAAGCTTGGGTCAAGGTAAGATCAAAACCGGTTACCAAAATTGGGGAGGTCTCAAGCATTTCACTTGAGGGCAGCACGTTACTCATTTTTATTAACACCTTTAAGCGTGTCTTCAAGTCCGTTGCAACCCCGAAAAATCTGAAATGGTGGGACAAATAGGAAAACATAAAAACATGTATTTCATCATTTCAAAAATATAACGTATCAAAGTAAAATTAATTGTCCCAGGGTCCAACTTAAAATTTTTAATTGGAAAGGGGGGTCAATTTGCATGTCGTATGAAAGTTGGTGTTAAATAAAAGAAGATAAATCAAGTCGCGACTCTCTACGATAAGCCTGTGCAAAATAAGCGGTGGGTCAAAATATCAACAAAATTTTTATTGCAAAGTGTATGGCCACTCATATGAATCTGAAAGGGTGGAATAGTTGTAGAAGTAAAAGCACGGATATGTCATTATTTCAAAAGTATAATGATTCAAAGTTTAGAAAAAAGTTCCAGGGTCCCTCTCAGGGTCAAAGACGGGGTAAAACTCAAAATATTGAAATAGCAAGGGGTTCAAGTTGAGTACGTTATGAAAGTTTATGTAAAGTGAAAGAAGAGAAAACAAGTCTCGACTGTTGATGAAAAAGTCTATTGCCACTTCTATTAATGTGAAACGATGAGACAGGAGCAAAGACAAAACAAAACAAAACAAAAAAAAAAACTATAATGAATAAAGGAAATGATTCGTGTTATTTTGCAATGCTTATCGACAATCGAGACTTGCCCAATATCCAATTCCGTATCATTTAAGACGAGCTTTCACATGATGTGCTTATTTACCACCCTTCGCATTTGAAACTTTTGAGTTGAAACTGGGATATTTCTTTTTTCCTTTGATACATTCTAGGTTTTGTTTAGTTTCTACACCTGTCTCACCGTTTCAGATTAATAGGAGTGGCAATAGACTTTTTCATCAGGAGTTGACACTTGTTTCCTCTTCGTTCACTTAACATAGGCTTTCATACGATGCATAATTTGAACCTCCTCCTATTTCAGCATTTTGAGTTTATCCCCGTCTGGGACCCTTGAACATTTCTTTTTACTTTGAATCATTATACTTTTGAAATAATGACATATCCGTGTTTTTGTTTCTACAACTATTCCTCCGTTTTAGATACATACGAGTGGCCATAGACTTCGCAACGAAGATTGTGTTAATATTTAGACCCACCGCTATTTTGCACAGGCTTATCGTAGAGTCGCGACTTAATTTATCTTCTTTTATTTAAGACCAACTTTCATACGACATGCAAGTTGACCCCCCTTTCCATTTAAAAATTTTGAGTTGGAGCCCATCTGTGACTCTTCGGGGGACCCTGGGACAATTCATTTTACTTTGATACATTGTACTATTGGAATTATGAAATACATGTTTTTCTGTTTTCATATCTGTATCACCGTTTCAGATTTTTCGGGGTTGCAACGGACTTTAAGACACGCTTAAAGCTGTTAATAAAAATGAGTAGCGTGCTGCCTTCAAGCGAAATGCTTGACACCTCCCCCATTTTGGTAACCAGTTTTGATCTTACCTTGACCCAAGCTTTCAGGAAATATATACATCACCCCCACTTTGTGGGTTTAGGTTCAGGTACATTCCGTGTAAGTGGAAGGATATTTTTTTTTCTAGGTAGAGTGAATTTTTATGCTTAGTTTATTAGATATTGTCATAATACTTCTACGATACATCAGCGGGATACGAAAGTTTATTTTGAGACAGTTTGCGTCTGTCTGGTGGGACTGTTTCCAGCCACAGGAAATTTTAATTCATTTTAACTGAAAAACTTCATACTTTTCCCTCTATAACCTGCTTCTTGTTGGCTACACTGAAACAGTTGTAGCAGTATCTGAAGGCTTCATTTATGGCCTACGCAGAAGCTGCAGCGCCTGCATAACTCTTGATTTTGTTTCTGTGGCGAAAAACTCAAAATTGTGTCCACGACTAGCGGGAACTTTTTTTTTTTTTTTGGTCTCTATGACAGCCAACGACTTTACGTTTACACTCTAATTCGTACACGGCAAATATTTTCTTCAGATGACTTGGATCCATGTGGCGATAGTGGTCCCAACTCCAACAAGTCCTAAAATTCGGTTACTGACTTGTTTTTTTAAAATTTTCAGCCCTACATTTCCCTCCCGTTGGCAACATTGCAATCAAACTTATAGCATAAGATTGCACGCATTCTTCTTCCAAAAAACAAGGCTTTAACCATATCAATCGGGTGAATAGTCTCTGAGGTATAATAAACTGAAAGTCTACGAAAATGACAAAGATGACTGAAAGGTTAAACATCTCTTCGTCAGGTTATTACATATTCCAACTCTAAATGTTGAACAGAAACTGACAGTATCATGCTGATTTATTACACGTTATCCACTAACGATGGAACAATATCTGAATTACTCGAATTTTCTAGGTGTCCACAAGAAAAATTACTCAAGTGAGGCAGATGTAAAAATGAAATTAAATCATTGAGTTTTAAGTCTCACAGTTACACCGTGTGGGCTAAAGGAGATGGTGATGATGGGAAATCAATCAAATGGTGGAATAAAGAAAGTGGGATGGAAGGGAAAATCACACAGAAAATCCACGCATATGGTATTTCCCATCACAAAGTCTACTTAGCACAAATTGGGATCAAACCAGGATATCCACACACTGGAGGTGAACGCTCATCAAGTGAGTCCCTGAGGTAGACGTGTCAATACACATCAAAGGAACCGGAACATCTAAATACTATGAATATATGACGTGATCCTTACAAGCAGGAATGAAGTTTAAACCGACTGAAAATTTAACTTTCTTGAAACTTTTCTTTTCAAAATTGCCCTGAGATATGTATCACATCCAATCATATGAATATTTTACAATGAAAGTAAAACTTACAATACCCCTTACAATGCAATTTTATATCTCAACCTTGTAGATAAGGGATCCATGGGTAGAATTTGATACAGAACTTCTGTAGTGACGTAGTAGTGCGAGTTTTTTTTTTTTTTTAAGTTGCTTTACTCCTTGTATAAATAACAGAATTAGTTTCTAATAGTTAGAATTATAAAGAGTTCTCGCAATTTCTTAAGCAGCGTTGAGAAATTTAACAACATTCGTTGTATTTTGGAATGGCTAAAGATATCAACGTGGAGAAAACTAAGCATCTAGGATTAGGATCAGGAATTAAAATTCTGGCCATTCGACAGGTATGGCCATGTAAGCCCGTCACCTATTAGGGATGACGCCCTTCGGCGGTTACATTTCCCAGGTAATAAGAAGAAAGGAGTAGACAAGCCATTACGTTAGATACAATCCCAACATTTATCTGGTGCGTAAACCTAATTCATATAACGGATACCCTGTGAAAGCTATTACAATTTCATCGAGCGTGTCCTCTTTACCAATCGAACCCGAGAACTCGCTGGAATCAAAGGCAAGCATGTGAATTATCGATATGATCGGATGTGATGCTTGTTTAAGCACATTTTATTAGACAAAATCTTTCGAAAAGTAGTAATTTTAGTCTCTTTTAACTCAAGGTATAAAAGTGTAGTTTAGGTGTACAAATTTCTGCAGGCGAGAGAATTAAATACGAAGTAATAAGCTGTATTTTGTATTTGTAAGTGTAAAGTTACTAATGTACAATCATCACAAGTGCTGTACAACGGATACAATAAGTGCCTACCTACGAAAGATGGCTCCATTAGATGTTATTTTTTACCGGCCCGCGGCATATTTTTGCACAGTGCACGGAACCTGTATTTAATGTTTACAAGTGCAACGTTACTAGTATAATACTATAACAAGTACTACAGAAACCCGCATTATTACCAAAATCCATTTCTTTCCACAATCCTTGCCTCGCGCATATCCTTCATCGCTGACGCGCCTCCTCCCTTCAGGCTACGGCACGAGTTTATGTGTTTTGCCCTGCTCTAACTCGGTTAAGTAGCATTCGTGGATTTTTACTGGAGACCTAGCACAAGTTGGTTTGTGTTTTTTGCACCGTAGCTTTTATGTTACACATCTTGACTTCGTATTTATACGCAAGTCGTACAAGAATCCAATTTGCCAACGATTACCTCTGGTGCCCCCTTTGAGTTTTATCTATGCTAAGGGAAATATTTTCATTTCGCGTGGTGGAAACCTTTGAAGAAATACTAAAAAGGAAATTAGTGGGAAAATGATAAGTTTCCAACATTTTTGTCTAGTGCTGCGCCAAAAGTCATCTTGTAAGTAATTTATTTTATAGCTTTTGCATAATATATTGGTCATGCTATTGGACGATAAGGCACTTCCGAAGTGCACCGACAGGACCATCTAACTTCTACTACTACTATGGTACTGCACACCAAAGATTTGATGTTTACACATGTTTTTGATGCTACAATGTGCTTAATTAATAACACTAAAAATTAAATGTAATATTATCAATTTTCGTGTAAGATAACAAATTTTCGTATAACATAAATCTGAAATATGTAATATCCTGACATAATGACATTTAGAAAAAAATAAATTGCCATCGTTGTTAATAGCAGGCATGCGATGTATGTAAGACAATGTTATCTGTTTGATCTTTCCTTGATACAGTGTTCCCTTGCTTTTATCAATTAATTAAAAAGTTACAAGGTCTTTCATTAATGAAAAGGTTATTCTAAGATTGTGTAACATTTCTCCAAATAACACATAGCATTAATTTCAATTAATAGTATATGAACACCACGTACTCAGAAATTCCTATGCATAAACTGTATTAAGACTAACTTGAAATATCTTCGACTGTTACAAAAAAAATAAATAAATAAATAAATAAAATAAAAAAAGGTTCTACATGATTCTGAATTTGCATACCTAGAGAGAGTTTCTACTATTTTAAAAGTAACTTTTTAGGGTAATAGTTAAGAATAGCTACTTCTCATCTCCCGTGCACGAGGATACATCTTACTGCTGCACTACCTAAACACCCTAAGTACAAGGGCAAGAACTCAGTCTATTACCTACTTTTTAACATCCTAGATAGTCAATGAATAATTCCTGAAAGTATGGCGTTTCTCGTCCTTCCCTAAATGGGAAGTACGGCTCCTTAACTATAACCCTTTTTAGTTCGGCCTTCCTGATAAATTTCTTCGGCAGTGGAAATTAGTATCCAACAAAATGCTCTTTTGTATAAACTCACTCACAGTAACTGAAAATTACCATTTTTATGACGAACTAATCTTGATCAGTACCAAAATCTGCAATGCAATTATATCGATAAAACACTCTGTTAATCTGCACACGTTTATTGAACTTCTTCCTATGTTAGTATTTCCTATCAACATATTACACAATCTTACGACATTTGGGGACGTATTCCCTGCATACTTCAGAAAGGACAACACTTGAAACCATTAGTATTGAGCACGCCTATTCTTAATATGCACGACATCCTATTCACTAATATAAACTTGCTAATCGAATAAACGTTATTAATATGAGTGACTGAACGTTTAGAAAGTGCACAATCATTACCTCTGAACGGATGACGTCAATCAGTCAAGTAAAAAAAACATATATTCTTCGGATTAAGTAACGAATTTGAGCCGTAAAATTACGAATCATCAGCCGATAGCTCATTTATTTGCATCTTACAGATATAAATGGATGAAAGAAAATTAACTATAAACAACTTGTAATTACCCTTGAACGAATTCGCATTTGTAACAATTCATATAATCCACTATTAATTCAAAGAATGGATCTTCGTTTTGCCTTGCACTTTGTATATTTGTTCCTGCTTTTATTCGTCTCCTTCTCCCTATCCAAGTTGTTTTCATGCACCAGTCAGACCTCCGATGAGCAATCCATGTAGTAGAACTTCAATACAGGAATGGATTGGGGGATTTCCTTGAAAATACTTTTACACAGTTGTTGCGAATCTAAATGGACCTCATCACAACCAAAACTTGTGGTAAAAAATCACAATACAGTCTCACAAAACGATAATTTTGTGATTAAAAAGATTTAGTAGGTATGGAAATGACTATCTCATGTATTAATTGGCACTGGTGGAGCTCTTTTGCCAATATAGAAAACTAGTACTTTATGTTAAGAAGTGTAAGATTACATTTATCAACACATAAAAAATTCGATATCACGGTTAAAATTAGTGAGTCAATTTAGAGTGTGACTCTCCACCTTTGGAGTATTTCTAAATAACGTATTAAAATTCTAGGGTTAGTCGTATGTCTCATTGACAATTGTGCTAATATTTTTTGGAGGGGGGGAACTTATTTTTTTTATTATTATCATTGCCTATGTGCATAAGCACAATCGCCAACGCGCCTGCTATATACGTATTATGAGCGATCCATGTTCACATGTAGAATTATTTCAGTGCAGTTACTTGAACAAGCGCCAAAGAAAAAAATGCAGATAACGTAAGGTGATGATTAATGACATGAAAGGAAAATCATATATTTAACCAACTTCCTGGTCTATTGCAAATATGAACGAAATTAGTAAGAAAGAATTAGAAAGCCCATATCATTATCTAATAGCTTAAACTCATGTGTTGCGTTACGTTGACTAAAACTCATACGAAAAGAGACCCTGATCGTTTATACAAAACTAATGTTTGTGGTATTGAGTACTCGTAATACTGTTTATAAAACTATCTAACGTCACACATCATGTATGATTAGTTTTGGTTCATATTGTGAATAACCCAACATGTAAACATTTTATTTATATATATTAAGCCTTATGCAGAGTCATTTTGAAGCGTGATTAGTAACATACTAAAGATTTCGACTCTGTCCAGCAGTATTTAGGCTTTTAGTAAGACGCTAATCATTAGTCAAAACAACTCTGCGTAAGGTGGATTATGTTTATTTTATTCATTTTTGAAATATGTAACATAACTATTCGTGTAAGAACTTATTTCGACATTGCTAATCTATAAACAAGAACGAATTCAGCAAGACTATGCAAAAAGACATATGTAAAACACACTAACGCGCAACGGTTAAAACATACCAACTGTGGAAGTCTGATGACGTTTGTTGAAACTGTCACGTGCTTGTATTTTAAAAATCTATTTTTATGTATTTTTTTCACATAACCTTGCTGAATGTATTATTGTGTTTAATGAACATAAGTAGAGTTTAAACACGAAAGGACTTCATTATAAAATTTAGGTAAAAATTCGTATTGCTAACGTGCTCAACTAGTTTAAAGAAACAGGTGCATTGCACGATACACATCGATCTAAAATTCAGAAAAAAAAACGCGGATGAAGGAAAAACAACGGCAGTTCTGGCAGCGTTCGTGAGGTATTCGACGATTGTACTCCCAATGTGGTTTTAGCAATAGTTCGATTAATAAGATTATGCGAGAACAAAAGTGGCATCCATGCAAGACATACACGAAATAACATCTCAGTTAGGATGATCCTGATGGAGGATGCAGTTCTGTGAGTGGTGCGTCGATCAATTTGAACCTTGACATTCGGCGAAACATTTCGCGTAGTGATCAGATGTTCTTTTAAACCAACAGCGAGATGAATAGACAACACATGCTTTATTGGTCCTCGGAGAACCCACACTAGGTAAATGGAGAAACGTGGTCGGTACAGAGAAACCCATGATATAATGTGGAATATGTGCTGTCAGTATCAGCTCCATTCTTCATTGATGGGATATTGAAAGCAGATAATTTCCTGCACTTCTTACGCGATCACAACTTACTTTCAGCGGATGAGTCTTTCCCACATGATCGTGCACCATCTCTTTACGAAACCATGGTTATGCAGTTCCTTGATATCGAATTATACCGTAGGTGGATTGGTAGACGAGGATCAAACGTAGTGGGCACCCAGGTTCCCACACATTACTCTCCTTGATTTTTACTCGTAGGACTATTTGAACGCCTTGGTTTATTCACTTCAAATACGTATAAACTTTACGTTCTTATAGTTTACGTTACCTTCGTCAACTAATCACTGAGCCCTGTTACGCCCAAACTCAAGAAACTCTTTTGAATGTTCGACACTCATGGGTGACTCGCTTACGGATATGTTTACGAGAACAGGGCGAGTACTTGAACACTTTTCGTAGAACAATAACTTTGAACAAATTAAAGATATCTAAAATCTGGCTTTATATTTGTGCTTTGGGTGACATTCCAGCCTAAAATTATGTGTCAAGCATGTACCCATCCATTAAAAAAACTCCTGAATTCAATATAGCTTATACCAAGATGGCTGCCACCCAGGTCCGGATTGGCTACTAGTTGGCCCCGGTGGCTGACATATTGTATTGGTCCCGAATTCTTAATGCTTCCCAACCATCACTACCCTAATTGCCAACTGTTTTCCCACGATAAAAGCAGGGCAGTAACTTAGATATTTTTCTAGGTGGATAAGCCGCCACCAGGTTATAGAAGTAATTTTTGAGGATGCTCTGTATATTTTGTAAAGACAGCAATCATTTTTCGATTTATACCTTATTGTGCGACGCATATAATTTCTTTCTTCGGTGGCAATTGCTTCCTTTCCTCCCAATTGAAGAAAGAAATCTTTTATCGTTCACTCATATATATACGTGAAACGTTTTTTCACCCTGAGAGGATTTTAGTGAGCGCCTAATGTTCTCAGCGTTTCTCCCTGACTTACTAATATACAAAGACTGTGTTCTGGAGTTATTTGGAGCTGATTCAAGTATATTCTCCAATCATTTATGCAAATTTTGCACATCAGGTGTCTGAGCGCCAGAGCGACGACAACTATATCGTTCTGCAGTTCGTTAGCTGAACGTTCCCACATCCAAGTTATCGTAATGTCTTGTGCAACATTGCCAGTGGACTGAAAATTAACGTTCATTCTTTTGACATTCAATTTGCATGTACATACAGGTGATGCAATCAAATGATATTTCAGAATGAACTTCCAAAATTGACCAGTCGGTCAATGCAGCTCGGATCTCGAGTGTTTCAACTCGGGGAGTCTTGCTCCGTAACTGCGAGCAATGACCACGTCAATGGCATCGAGCATAATGTTGTGTTAAGAGCACACGTTATTAGCCAGTCAAGGACCTAGTCATAGCTAGCCCCAATCAGTGAAGCCCCAGGTTCATATACCTAGCACGTATCAGTTATGAACGCGCCTTCCAGCACTCTCATTCCATTTTGGTGATTGTCTTCATTCTTTTGAGGGAGACTAACGTCAATTTTTGTGGATGTGTGCAGTAATTACAAGTTACTTCGTGGAATTATCCCGGCGTCACTCCCACAGTGCCAATCCCCCAGGTGCATTAATGGTGTGAGAGAAGCATCTATAGCCCTTTCCAGATCCATGGTACAATTTGTACCATACGCATTTTTCATGGTACATTGCATTATTTCTCTTCTATTTGAGCTTTTTCGTCCGGTTTTTTTTTGTTTTCCAAGTCCAGAGGCCTTGCAGAAGACATTACGTATGGTTTCAGACCGTTCTGCGTCCAGACATAGGAGGTGATGACGTCATAAGTGAAAAATTTCTTATTTTTTTTTAGCCTATGTTCAATATTTTTTGGCGAGCTTATTTTTCTACGTAGAAGATTGAAATTTTGCACAAACATTCAGTCCACCGAGTAGTATTTACCAGATTTTTTGTTCCGATGTCAGTGCTAAAACAGGGGGGGGGGGGAAACAGAGGGGCAAAAGGGTGAAAAAAGGGAAATTTTTACCCCCAACATCCCGTTTATCGTCATTTCCCCCAGTGTGCGAATTGAAAAATTTTCCCTGGGGGGGATGAATTTCACTCATATGCGCATCCAGTCCTCCCCCCACATATATATACACTAACAAGTACAAAACAGTTGAGATGTGAGATCTTTCATAAATTTTCACTCAAGTAATATTTAGGTTAGCTACACAAAGTAGACCTACTTATCTTTATGTCCACTTAAAAATACTCCAGAGGGGGAAAAAGTTATCCCTGCCAGGGATAAAATTTTTCTTCTCCAGGGTGGGAAAGATTTTTGTCAGGAGGGGAAATCCCTGGCATCCCCCCCGCCAATTCGCACCCTGATTTCCCCCCCCCCCCCTCACATACATGATGGGGACACGTGAGTAATACCGTCTGAAAGGCAGTTCCATTCTGAAGAGAATGACGGTCGAATCATTATCCTAGGGTAATTTGGGACGTCTCAGGGATTTTTTGAAAAATATACTTCTATATAGGGAAAAATGGGACATGGTGGTTGTTAAGTCTTATATTATGTAGTAATATTTTTTAAGAACTGGAAACACCGTTTTTACGAAACTTAGATTTCATTTGTTATTCAAGATGGAAAGTGTTGAAGAGAGACGGTGCATAAGGCACGAGGCACGAACATTTCTTCCATAATTTTGAAGTTAAGTTTGTTATTTAAGTGCAATGAACACAGTGCAGTTATTATATGTACTTTGTGGTTTATTTTATGTGTTACTTGAAAACCAGCGATTAGAAGGTACAATAAAAACTAAAAGCAAGTATTGGAAGTTTCCATTGTTGGAAGACAGTCCATTACCAGTTAAGTAAATCGCGAACATTTAAGAACATAATCATAAACAGTTTTTTGGTCCTCCAGTGCCGAATGGAGGAAGTGTTGTGCCAAGAAAAAGAATAAGTGAATCATTCAAACATTCATATTAACTGTGTGTGTGTGTAAAGACAGTGAGTGTTAAGAAACAGAAGCAAAATTGACCTAGTGGACTTACCACGTAAGCGCCCACGCATTTAGCTGTGCATTGCAATCTGAAGAAAAACAAAGGCGCAATGTAGCAGTCACGTAGATAAGTATATTTTTTAGTTTCTTTTACTTGTGTAAAGGTCTGTTGTTATAAGGACTTCAGGTAGAAATATCACAAGCTATGGATTCAAATACAAATTCTCTTATAAAGGCAAGAGGCCTAGCTAAAGCTTCCCTTACAAGAATGAAAACATTTGTTGAACAATTTGGAGCAGACGGTGATGTAATCCAAATTAAAGTTAGGTGTGCACGTTTACCCAATATATTCAAAGAATATGATGAAGTGCAAAAACAGCTTGAATTAAAGGACGAAAACAATGAATACACACAGGATAGAGACTTGTTTAAAGCTACTTACTACGATACTCTTGCAAAAATGACGTCAATTGTTGAAACAGCTGAGAAGGCTAGTAGTAGCAATAGAAGTTCGTCAGGTGATTCAACCGCGAATACAGGGTGTGTAAAATTACCAGTCATAAAGCTACCAACATTTAAAGGTCAAGTTATAGATTTCAGACATTTTCATGATACTTTCAGTAGTTTGGTTGTAAACAATCAAAGTTTAGATGATATTCAAAGATTTCATTATTTGTTGTCCTCATTATCAGGTGAAGCAAGCAAATTAGTTGAGAATATACCAGTGACAGGTGAAAATTTCAAACTTGCTTGGGAAATGATATGCAAAAGGTATAATAATCCAAAGCTAATAGCAACTGCTCATGTAAAAGCATTGTTTTCATTACCAACTGTCAGTAAAGATTCAGTGACGGACTTAAGGACATTATTAAATCAAACTATAAGTAACGTAAATGCACTTAAGGCGTTACAGTTAGATACTCCTTTGGAGGATATATTGTTATCGCAGCTAGTGTTGGAAAAGCTAGATGAACAAACACGTAAAGACTTTGAAAATCAAACAAATAGGGAACAGTTTGCTAGTTTAGAAGAACTTCATGTCTTTTTAGAAAATAAATGCCAGGCCTTAGAATTGGTAAAGTCTATGCAATCAAAGTCGCATCTCAGTAAATCTAATGTTGTTAAGGATGTAAAAAATGCTAGACATTCTTATGTGAGTACTAATGTTTTGTGTTCGTTTTGTCAACAAAGTCATGCGTTACACAAGTGTAATGAGTTTCAGAAATTAAGTGTATCCAAAAGATTAAGTTTTGCGAAACAGAACAAACTTCATTTTAATTGTTTGAAAGTTATCAACCATGTAGCGAAAGATTGTTCGCTATGTGCATGCAAAATATGTAATCTGAAGCATCACACGTTATTGCATAGTAATTTTAAGAAATCACAGCCTAATCATGCTGCAAGTGTTGAAAATGATTCTGTTACGGAACCTGTAGGGGAAAAGTCAATGTCTCAAGGACAGGAAGTTGTCAATACTAGTACTTATTGCTCTGTGAAGCCTAAAGGTAATGTGCGTGTTTTACTTTCAACTGCAGTTGTTCAAGTTAAAGATTGCAATGGTAAATTACATATGGTCAGGGCTTTGCTTGATAGTTGTTCCCAATCTCATTTTGCAACAGAATCTCTCATTCAAAGGTTAAAATTAAAGAAATTTCCTATCAATGTTCCTGTACAAGGTATTAATAATGTAAGTTGCAACGTTAAATACGGAAGTAAGTTACAAGTATTCTCTGCTGTAAGTGATTTTAGTGTAGATGTTGAGTGTTTTGTATTGCCCAAAATAGCGGGAAATTTACCTGATGCTGATATTGACATTAAAGAATGGAACTTTCCACCGAATTTACAGTTAGCGGATCCTAATTTCAACAAGTCTGGTAAGATTGATTTGTTGTTAGGTGCTGGAATTTTCTTTAGTCTACTAAAAGCAGGACAACAGGTGCGTCCAGGAGCATTTCCAGTTCTCCAAAATACAGAGTTAGGATGGATGGTTTCAGGACAATATCAGATGCCCAAGCACAACAACTTCACGCCAGAACATTGAACATTCTTTTTGCACAACAACGATGATTTAAGCCATCAGCTGCAGAAGTTTTGGAAAATAGAAGATATTCAAGAAACTCCTTTATGCAAAGAAGAAAGGGAGTGCGAAGAACATTTTATCGCAAACACTAGAAGACATTCAACAGGACGCTTTATAGTGAGACTGCCATTCAAACAAGAAGTGACCCAGTTAGGTGATTCGTATCAGACAGCTGTTCAACGTTTACAACAACTAGAAAAAAGGTTAAATAGATGCCCCAAGTTACACACAGATTATGTGGCATTCCTTGAAGAGTATGAAACTTTGGAGCATATGAAGGAAGTGGAAGGCAACTCTAATATTACTCAAGGATATTACTTGCCTCATCATCCAGTTATTAAGGAAGCTAGTACTACTACGAAGACTAGAGTAGTATTTGATGCATCCGCATGCTCAACTAGTGGCATTTCACTGAACGATGTTCTCAAAGTTGGTCCAACTGTGCAAGACGATTTGCAGTCAATTATATTAAGATTTCGCACCTACCCTATGGCTTTTACTGCAGATATAGAGAAGATGTATCGACAGATTTTGATTGATGAGCGTGACTGTAAATTCCAGAAGATCAGAAGAAGAACCCATTAAGGTATATGAATTACAGACTGTCACATACGGAACAGCCTCGGCGCCTTTCCTTGCTACTCGCTGTCTCCAGCAATTAAGTGCAGAAGAAGCTTGTGAATATCCGAAGGCAGCACAAATTCTCAAGAATGACTTCTATATTGACGGTTGTATTTCAGGGGTTGAAAGTTTGGAGGAAGCTTTAAAGATAAAGGACGAATTAATACAAATGCTACAAAAGGGTGGTTTTTTGCTAAGAAAGTGGTGTTCCAACAGTACTGAGTTATTGGAATCCATCTCTGAAGAATTGAGAGAAACACAACTTCCATTAACCCTTGTGAACCTGGCCCCCCCACCTCTCGGTACAAACGATTTCCGCATATCAATAAAAAGTATTTCGTTTGTACCGGTTTGTACCGCAAATATTTTTGTTTGTACTGTACTGCAGTATGAGAAATTAAGAAAACAAAGTGGGGGGGGCAACTTCACGGAGCCCCCCCACATTGTCCTAGGATCGATTTAATTGGCTCATTTGAAAGATTTTCGTTTGTACCGGATTGTACCGTACTTTGTTTCGTTTGTACCGTTCTGAATTATGAAAAATTAACGAAACAAAATGGGGGCCCAAAACAAACAGGCCCCAAATCACGACTTAATACACCTGGTACACATGATTTTTGTATGTCATATGAAAGTACTTGGTTAGTACCGAATTGTACCACAAAGAGTTTTATTTTAGCCGTAATAGATTATGAAAAATTAAGAAAACAAAATTGGGGGGGCTGTGTGAACCTGGCCCCCCCACCACGTAGTACAAACGATTTAGTTGGCTCATTTGAAAGATTTTCGTTTGTACCGGATTGTACCGTAGTTTGTTTCGTTTGTACCGTTCTGGATTATGAAAAATTAACGAAACAAAATGGGGGCCCAGATCAAACAGGCCCCCAAATCACGACTTAATATACCAGGTACCCATGATTTTTGTATGTCATATGAAAGTACTTGGTTAGTACAGGATTGTACCACAAAGAGTTTTATTTTAGCCGTAATAGATTATGAAAAATTAAGAAAACAAAATTGGGGGGGCTGTGTGAACCTGGCCCCCCCACCACGTAGTACAAACGATTTAGTTGGCTCATTTGAAAGATTTTCGTTTGTACCGGATTGTACCGTAGTTTGTTTCGTTTGTACCGTTCTGGATTATGAAAAATTAACGAAACAAAATGGGGCCCAGATCAAACAGGCCCCCAAATCACGACTTAATACACCGGGTACCCATGATTTTTGTATGTCATACGAAAGTACTTGGTTAGTACAGGATTGTACCACAAAGAGTTTTATTTTAGCCATAATAGATTATGAAAAATTAAGAAAACAATAATGGGGGGGCTGTATGAACCTGGCCCCCCACCACCACGTAGTACAAACGATTTAGTTGGCTCATTTGAAAGATTTTCGTTTGTACCGTAGTTTGTTTCGTTTGTACCGTCCTGGATTATGAAAAATTAACGATACAAAATGGAGGCTCAGATGAAACAGGCCCTCAAATCACGACTTAATACACCGGGTACACATGAGTTTTGTATGTCATATGAAGGTACTTTTTTACTAGCGGATTGTAACACAATGAGTTTTATTTTAGCCACAATAGATTATGAAAAATTAAGAAAACAATATTGGGGGGGCTGTATGAACCTGGCCCCCCCACCACGTAGTACAAACGATTTAGTTGGCTCATTTGAAAGATTTTCGTTTGTACCGGATTGTACCGTAGTTTGTTTCGTTTGTACCGTTCTGGATTATGAAAAATTAACGAAACAAAATGGGGCCCAGATCAAACAGGCCCCGAAATCATGACTTAATACACCGGGTACCCATGATTTTTGTATGTCATACGAAAGTACTTGGTTAGTACAGGATTGTACCACAAAGAGTTTTATTTTAGCCATAATAGATTATGAAAAATTAAGAAAACAATATTGGGGGGGCTGTATGAACCTGGCCCCCCACCACCACGTAGTACAAACGATTTAGTTGGCTCATTTGAAAGATTTTCGTTTGTACCGTAGTTTGTTTCGTTTGTACCGTCCTGGATTGTGAAAAATTAACGATACAAAATGGAGGCTCAGATGAAACAGGCCCTCAAATCACGACTTAATACACCGGGTACACATGAGTTTTGTATGTCATATGAAGGTACTTTTTTACTAGCGGATTGTAACACAATGAGTTTTAGTTTGATTTAGATTTATGTTTGTGGGTTAAACTGGCCCGCACAACTTATTTTTCATTAAAATTCAAATCAAAACGGTATCAAATATTTTTACCCGATATGTTCAAATTTGTAACGCCAAAATTAAAGTTTGTACCCTCATCAATTTCGAAAAAGGTTGGATTTTTGATAACGGGTGGAGCAGAGCCTCACAACTATTTTTCTTTCCAATTCGAATCAAAATGACACCATAAATTGGTACCCCATACTTACCAATTTGTACCACCAAATTAGAACTTGTACTTCCACCAATTTCGAGAAATTTTAGTTTTGATGGCGGGTCAAACTGGATTGCACAACTTATTTTTCTTTCAAATTCGAATCATAACGGTATCGAAAAATTTGAATCATAACGGTACCCATTATGCGCCCACTTGTACCATGAAAATTAGAATTTGTACACACTACTTATTTCGACAAAATTGGGATGTAATGGAGGATCAGTGGATCAGCATGACCACAACTGGCCTACACAACACATTTTTTTTTTAATTTGAATGAAAACTGTATTAAAACTTTGTAAACAATATATACCAATTTGTACCTCCAAAACTATGATTTGCACCCTCACCAATTTCGCGAGAATTGAATTTTTAATGGCGAGTCAAGTAGGCTTGCACACTTTTTCTTCCCAATTCAAATCAAAACGGTACCAGAATTCTGTACCCAATTTGTACCAATTTGTAACACCAAAATTAGAATTTATATCCCAAGAAATTTCGTGGAGCGTGGCAAGTCACGTCAGACAGAATTTTGTTGGCAGGTCAAACTTGCTCACACAACTTATTTTTCTTTCCAATTTTAATCAAAATTTTTCAAAAATTTGTACCCTATATGTTCAACTTTTTCAACAAAACTTAGAATTTCTAGCCCCATCAATTTCGAGGAACTTGAGGAACTTTCGAGGGACTTGAACTGGCGAGCACAAAACTTTTTGCTTCCTAATTCGAATCAAAACTGTACCAAAACTTGTAGCCAATATGTAACAGCTTGTATCACCAAAACTAGAATTTGTACAGCAACCAATTTCAAGAAATATGAATTAAATTGCAGGTCAAACTGGCCGGCCAACTTATTTTTGTTTCAAATTCGAATCAAAACCTCACCAAAAATTTGAACAAAATATGTACCAATTTGTACCGCCGCAATTAGAATTTGTACCCCTACTAATTTCGAGAAATTATAATTTCTGGTGGCGGGTGAAACTGGCCCGTATAACTTATTTTTCTTTGCAATTCGAATGAAAACGGTACCAATAATGTGTACTCGATATGTATCAATTTCTACCTATAAAATTAGAATTTGTACCCTCACCGATTTGGAGAAATTTGAATTTTCAATGCTGGAGCCAACTTAACGTCGAAACTTGGCTCGCGCAACACATTTGGTTTATGAATTCGGATTAAAATGTTACCAAAAGTTTGTGGCAAGTATGTACCAGTTTGTACTCTCAAATTTAGAATTTCCAACCTTACCAATTTCTAGAAATTTAAATTTTCATTGCAATCTTCCTGGGCATGGCAATCCTTTTTTTTTTTTGTATTCAATCAAAATAGTATTCGATTCGAACGAGAACGTGCAAACAAATTTCCCCGCAATTCATAAAAACGGAACGGAAATTTGCTTATGATTTGCATGAGCAAAATCATGTACGAATAAAGATTAGAAATTGTTATTCAACGAAGGGCCAATTTATCACCAAGTCAACTCTTCCAGGCCAAAGGCTTATTCAGAATTCATATGAATTTGTCCAAATTTTTTAGACAATTTGTAACAAAAAATATTACATTGTACCTGCACCAATTCAATAAATCTGAAATGCTTACTCAAATGTGTGTATCTATTTGATCTCAAGGTAAACCAGAGAAACGAATTTTTTAAAATTCGACATCACTACTTCGCAAATGAATTTGTTACTATTTCCATTAAACATTTTAACTCTGGAGTGTATTATTGATGGTAACTGAATTTGTAAAAATTTGTATAAGCAAATTAGAACTTAGACTCTGTTTTCGAAACGGAGATATGAGTGGATAGAGACGATTTCACAGAACTGATCCTCTGAATGAGTTCTATAATAAAAATTAATATTATCCATGATCACAAATGGTTGGAGAAAAAAATCACCCACTCATAAATATTTTGGAGTCTCCAACATATGTAGATGTTTGACTCTCTCTCCCCCAACCAAGTTGTTTTGTGATAATGCTTTCCTTTATTCTTTCTAACATTTGGTACACCGTAGAAAAATATTAAAATAATTTTGTCTTCGGTGTTTATAAATGACGCAAAACTAATATCTATTTGGCACAAATTTTTGGTAACATTTTGATTCGAATTAATAAAAGAAATGTGTTGGCCGAGCCAGGTTTCGACGTCAAGTTGGATCGAGCATTGAGAATTCAAATTTCTCAAAATTGGTAGTTGCACAAATTCTAATTTTTGTGGTACAAATTGGTACATATTAGGTATATATTTTCGATACCATTTCGATCCGAATTGAAAAGAAAATAAGTTGTGGGGACCAGCTTGACGTTGCCACCAAAAATTCAAATTTCTCGAAATAACTGGGGATACAAATTTAATTTTGGTGGTACAAATTGGTACATATTGAGTACAAATTTTTGATACTGTACTGATTCTAATTGGAAAGATAAGCAAGTTATGCAGGCAGCTTGAACCGCCAACATAAATTCAAATTTCTCGATATTGGTGGAGGTACAAATTCTAATTTTGGTGGTATAAATTGGTACATATTGGGTACAAATATTTGGTCCACCATCAAGAATTCTAATTTCTCGAAATTAGTGGGGGTAGAAATTCTAATTTTGTTGATACAAATTTCTACATATAGGGTACAAATTTTTGGTACCGTTTCGATTCGAACTAGAATGAAAAAAAGCAGTGGAGGAGAAAATTTTCCTCCACAAAAATTCAAATTTCTCGAAATTAGTTGGAGTATAACTCTAATTGTCGTCGTACAAATTGGTACATATTAGGTACCAACATTTAGTGCCATTTTGATTCGAATTGGAAGGGAAAAGAGTTGTTCGGCTCTGCTTCACCCGTTATATATGAAAATTTCATTTTTGTCGAAATTAGTGAGGGTACAGATTATAATTTTGACGGTACAAATCGTTACATATAGGGTACAGGTATTTGGTACAGTTTTGATTCAAATTTTAAAGAAAAATAAGTTGTGCGGATCAGTCTAACCCGCATATCTAAATTCGTATTTCTCGAAATTGGTGGGGATATAAATTCTAATTTTGATACTGCAAATTCGTAAATATTGGCTACAATTTTTTGATGCCGTGTTGATTCGAATTTGAAAGAAAAATAAGTTGCCCAAGCCAGCATGATCCTCCATCAAAAATTCAAACTTCTAGATATTGATGCGGGTGCTAATTCTAATTTTAGTGGTATGAATTGGTACAGATCTGGTACAAATTTTTGGTCCCGTTTTGATTCGAATTGTAAAGAAAAATAAGTTATGAGGGTAACTTCGATCCGCCGTCTAAAATTCACAATTCTCGAAATTGGTGGGAGTACAAATCTAAATTTTGTGGTACAAATTGCGTACAAATTTTTGGTAACGCCTTGCTTGGAATCGGAAAGAAAAACAAGTTGTGCAGGCCAGCGTGACACATCAAAAATTTAAATTTGTAGAAATTGGTGGGAGTAAAAATTCTTACAATTTTTTTGATATTTTCATTCGAATTGAACAGAAAAATTTGTTGAGTGGGCCTGTTTGACTCACCATCAAAAATTAATATTTCTCGAAACTCATGGGGGATCAAATTGTAATTTTCGTAATAAAAAAATAGTACATATTGGTTACAAATTTTTGGTGCCGTTTCGATTCAAATTCGAAGGAAAAAGAGTTGTGCGGGCCAGTTTGATCCGCCAATAAAAATTCATGTTTGTCGAAATTGGTGGTAGTACAGATTATAATTTTGGTGCTACAAATTGGTATATATTGGGTACAAATTTTGGTAACGGTTTAGTTGGAATTGAGAAGAAAAATGACTTGTGCTGTCCAGATTGACTTCCCAACAAAAGTTCAATTTTCTCAAAAAATATTCGGGGTACAATTTTCAATTTTTGTGGTACAGATTGGTGCATATTGGGTACAAGTTTTGGTAGTTTTCTGCTTCGAATTGAAAAAGGAAAATAAGTTCTCCAGCCCAGCCTGACGCGCCATTAAAAATTCAAATTCCTCGAAATTGATGGCGGTACAAATTCTAACTTTGATGCAATAAATTGATACATATTGGGTTCAAATTTTTGGTGACGTTTTGATTCGAATTGGAAAGAAAACAAACACGTGCGGGCCAGGTTGACCTGCCATGACAAATTCAAATTTCTCGAAAGTCATATGTATCCTGTGTTTTAAAACTTGATTAGAATGTTTGCTTGAATTGGGACCCCAGTTTGTTTCGTTAATTTAACATAATCTACGGCGGGAAAAACGAAACAAACTACGGTACAATCCGGTACAAACGAAAATCTTTCAAATGATTCAACTAAATCGTTTGTACTACGTGGTGGGGGGGCCAGGTTCACACAGCCCCCCAATTTTGTTTCCTTAATTTATCATAACCTGTTACGGCTAAAATAAAACTCTTTGCCGTAGAATCCGGTACTATCCAAGGGCTTTAATATGACATACAGAGGTCATGTGTATTTGGTGTATTAAGTCGTGATTTGAGAGCCTGCTTGAGCTGGGCCCTCATTTTGTTTCGTTAATTTTTCATAATCCAGAACGGTACAAACGAAACAAACTACGGTACAATCCGGTACAAACGAAAATCTTTCAAATGAGCCAACTAAATCATTTGTACTACGTGGTGGGGGGGGGCAGGTTCACACAGCCCCCCAATTTTGTTTTCTTAATTTTTCATAATCTATTACGGCTAAAATAAAACTTTTTGTGGTACTATCCTGTACTAACCAAGTACTTTCATATGCCATACAAAAATCATGGATACCTGGTATATTAAGTCGTGATTTGGGGGCCTGTTTGATCTGGGCCCCCATTTTGTTTCGTTAATTTTTCATAATCCAGAACGGTACAAACGAAACAAACTACGGTACAATCCGGTACAAACGAAAATCTTTCAAATGAGCCAACTGAATCGTTTGTACTACGGTGTGGGGGGGCCAGGTTCACACAGCCCCCCAATTTTGTTTTCTTAATTTTTCATAATCTATTACGGCTAAAATAAACTCTTTGTGGTACAATCCTGTACTAACCAAGAACTTTCATATGACATACAAAAATCATGGGTACCCGGTGTATTAAGTCGTGATTTGGGGGCCTGTTTGATCTGGGCCCCCATTTTGTTTCGTTAATTTTTCATAATCCAGAACGGTACAAACGAAACAAACTACGGTACAATCCGGTACAAACGAAAATCTTTCAAATGAGCCAACTAAATCGTTTGTACTACGGTGTGGGGGGGCCAGGTTCACACAGCCCCCAATTTTGTTTTATTAATTTTTCATAATCTATTACGGCTAAAATAAAACTCTTTTTGGTACAATCCTGTACTAACCAAGTACTTTCATATGACATACAAAAATCATGGGTACCCGGTGTATTAAGTCGTGATTTGGGGGCCTGTTTGATCTGGGCCCCCATTTTGTATCGTTAATTTTTCATAATCCAGGACGGTACAAACGAAACAAACTACGGTACAATCCGGTACAAACGAAAATCTTTCAAATGAGCCAACTAAATCGTTTGTACTACGTGGTGGGGGGGCCAGGTTCACACAGCCCCCCAATTTTGTTTTCTTAATTTTTCATAATCTATTACGGCTAAAATAAAACTCTTTTTGGTACAATCCTGTACTAACCAAGTACTTTCATATGACATACAAAAATCATGGGTACCCGGTGTATTAAGTCGTGATTTGGGGGCCTGTTTGATCTGGGCCCCCATTTTGTTTCGTTAATTTTTCATAATCCAGGACGGTACAAACGAAACAAACTACGGTACAATCCGGTACAAACGAAAATCTTTCAAATGAGCCAACTAAATCGTTTGTACTATGTGGTGGGGGGGCCAGGTTCACACAGCCCTTCCATTACGCTTAGACGATAAGGGTCAAATCAAAACATTAGGATTACTTTGGCACTCAGCAACTGATCAACTTCAAGTGATGAATGGATTCACTCTAAATCAAAGGTCGAATGATAATTTAACAAAACGCAAGATGTTGGGTATTATTGCTTCAATCTTTGATCCGTTGGGAATTGTTAGTCCAATGTATCCAATCGTATGTAAGATAATTCTTCAAGATCTGTGGCAAGCAGAATTGGAGTGGGATGAAACACTTCCTAAAGAACTACAGCAAAGATGCAAGACAGTACTTGAATTCATTCCTTCATTATCAGATATCAGTGTAGACAGAATGGTTCTTCATTCAGGTACCTTGATAGACATTCAAGTTCACGCTTTCTCAGACGCTTCAGAAAAGGCTTATGGGACATGTGTGTATTTAAGATCCGTCAACAAGGATGGTCAAGTTACTTCGAAGCTATTATGTGCTAAGTCCAAAGTGGCGCCCATAAAGAAGATTTCCCTGCCTCGCTTAGAGTTATGTGCAGCAGTGTTGTCATCAAAACTTGTCAAGAAGGTAACTAAGGCATTAAAACAACGAATATCCCAGGTATATATGTGGACAGATTCTATGGTGGTCTTAGCATGGTTAAGAGCAAGTCCAAATAGATGGAAAACATTTGTTGGCAATCGAGTTGCTGAGGTACAAGAAGTGGGAGGCGAATGGAGACACGTCGCTTCAAGTGAAAATCCTGCAGATATTATATCAAGGGGAACAAGTCCTGACAAGTTAATACATAATAGTTTGTGGTGGAACGGTCCTCAATGGTTACAGTGTTCTTCAATTGATTGGCCTAGGACGGAGCCTGCCCCACTCAGAGAGATTCCTGAACAGAAGAAATTAAAATCAAGTTACTTAGTGACAACTCAAAATAATAGTATGGTCGAAAGATTCTCTACTTTGAACAAACTTCAGAGAGTTTTGGCTTATTGCATGCGGTTTTTCAAGAATGCTAAAGTAGAAGCATCAAGAAGAAATGTAGACGCTCTTACCTTGGAAGAAATTGAAGAAGTTTTAATCAGACTAATACGAGAAGTTCAAAATTCAGTTTATGCTAAGGAAATGGCTGATCTTAAAGAAAGTGGAAGAGTTAGCAATAAGAGCAAACTCTTGTCTCTCAATCCCTTCATATGTGATCAGCAATTACTAAGAGTTGGTGGAAGATTAAAGATGTCTGAACTTGAATTTGATGCTAAACATCAAATTATTCTACCACCAGATCATCACCTAACAAGACTAATTATAGAACATGAACACAGGCGATTGCTACATTCTGGATGTCAGTAATGCTAGCATCACTAAGGCAAAGGTATTGGATACCTAATGGTAAAAATGCCATCAAGAAAGTTATTAGAAGGTGTATTACATGTCAAAGATTAAAGGCGTCTGGACCAGAACAATTAATGGAACAACTACCAAAACATAGAGTAGAACTAACAAGACCTTTCACAAATTCTGGAATTGACTTTGCTGGTCCTATTTACATCAAAGCTGGTACCAGAAAGTCAAAAACAAAGGTGAAATGCTACATTGCAGTGTTTGTGTGTTTAGCAACAAAGGCTATCCATCTCGAAGTTGTGAGTGATCTTACTAGTCAGGCATTTTTAGCTGCTTTGAGAAGATTCATATCTCGTCGAGGTAAATGCAAGCGTATCTATAGCGACAATGGAACTACGTTCATTGGTGCCAACAAGGAACTTCAAGAAGTCGCAAAGTTGTTGCATACAGCTGACCATCAAGAAAGGATTAAGAATTTTGCAACTACTGAAGGAATCCAGTGGCATTTTATTCCGCCATATTCGCCCAACTTCGGTGGTCTTTGGGAGGCTGCAGTTAAGTCCTTTAAATACCACTTAAGGAGAGTCATGGGAATGTCATATCTCACGTTTGAAGAATTAACAACATTAATCACACAAATAGAAGCTTGCTTAAATGCGAGATCTCTTGTAGCATTATCCAATGATCCCAATGATCCAGTAGCATTAACTCCTGGTAATTTTCTTATGGCCAACCATTGACAGCACTACCAGAACGTGACTTACATCAGGGGAAGATTAGTTCAATTCAAAGATGGCAAAGGATCCAGCAACAATTTCAACAGTTTTGGAGAAGATGGTATATGGAATATTTGTCACAACTACAAGGAAGAAATAAATGGAAGAGAAGCTGTGCCAACATACAGCCAGGTCAATTGGTGGTTCTCAAAGAAGATAAGCTACCTCCTCTATCGTGGAAATTGGGAGTTATCACTGAAGTGCATTCTGGACCTGACGGTTTGGTTCGAGTGGCTACTGTTAAAACTTCCAATGGTTTATATAAATGCTCAATTAGAGGACTTTGTGTTTTACCAAATAATGATGAATCGTAATGTCATTCATGTTAAAGCATATTTATTTCCTGTTTTAGTCTATTTTATTTGTTGTTATGTAAAGTTTGTTTTCTTTTTTTTTTAAAAAAAAAAAGGTCACTAGCCCTTTTTTGGCGGGCGGCATGTTAAGTCTTATATTATGTAGTAATATTTTTTAAGAACTGGAAACACTATTTTTACGAAACTTAGATTTCATTTGTTATTCAAGATGGAAAGTGTTGAAGAGAGACGGTGCATAAGGCACGAGGCACGAACATTTCTTCCATAATTTTGAAGTTAAGTTTGTTATTTAAGTGCAATGAACACAGTGCAGTTATTATATGTACTTTGTGGTTTATTTTATGTGTTACTTGAAAACCAGCGATTAGTAAGGTACAATAAAAACTAAAAGCAAGTATTGGAAGTTTCCATTGTTGGAAGACAGTCCATTACCAGTTAAGTAAATCGCGAACATTTAAGAACATAATCATAAACAGTGGGTATATATTTTTTTGGCGGGCTTACTTTTGCACCTAGAAGAATGAAATTGTGCACAAACATTCATCCCACCTAGTAGCATTTCTCAGATTTTTTCAGATCTCTGTAATAAAACATGGGGGGTTCAGAGGGGGGAAAATTGAAAAAAGGGATTTTTAGACAAAAAATCCCGTAATTCATGATTTTCCCGCCTCACATACATGATGAAGACACGTAAGTCATACCGTCTGAAAGGCAGTTCCATTCTGAAGAGAATGACGGTCGAATTATTATTCTAGGGTAATTAGGGACGTCTCAGTGATTTTTTTTTCAGAATATACTTCTGTATAGGGTAACATGGGGAATTTTCTGAATTTTTTTTGGCGGGCTTATTTTTGCACCTAGAAGATTGAAATTGTGCACAAACATTCAGTCCACCGAGTAGTATTTAACAGATTTTTTAGATTTCTGCGTTAAAACAGGGGGGTCCAGAGGGGCTAAAAGTTGAAAAAAGGGAAATTTAGCCCCCAAAAATCCCTTTTTCCGGAATTTTCCGCCTTAGATACATAATGGAGACATGTGAATGGTACCAGCTGAAAGGCAGTTCTATTCTGAAGAGAATGATTGGCGGATTATAGTCCTAGGGTAATTAGGGATGTCTCATGAATTTTTTTCCCTGAGATCATAGTGTTTTATGGTAATTTGGGGCATTGTGGGAATTTTTGATAAAAATTCTCCCGCCCTTACTGTTCAAGATAGAAACTTGAAATTTGGCAAACACATTTAGTATACCAAGTACTATTTATCAGATTTTTTTAGATGGCTACGTTCACACAGGGGGGTCCAGGGGGGCCAAAGTTCGAGAAAAAAAATTCCCTCCGAAATTTTCCCTTTGACATCATTTTTCCCGCTTCTGGTATATGGTATGAGCATGCAAGTGGTACCCTTTGAAAGCCAACTCTATTCTGAGGAGAATGAGGTATGAACCATGATCCTAGGATAAATAGTGACGATACAGTAGCTGCTTGACTGAAAGTCTAAAAAATTGCCCAAAGAGCCAGGATCCGGAAAGGGATAGCGTAGTGAAAAAGCGGTGTGATTTTATTAGTGAAAATAATTTTATATACATATTTAGTGTTGAGTGTTGTGTTGTTTCTCTTCGTTATTTTTTATGGTATTTTAATAAATAAGCATAGTGTTATTTTATTCAAGGTTTTGTTATATGTATGAATAGTCTTTGTGTGCGTCGCGGTCTGACAAGTAACACTTCACATCGTTGCTGCCGGTCTGACGCTAAACTATACATTTTCGGAAAGCACTAGTCCTAAATAGGATAACTACACAGTGCGACGGTCAGACGTTGCCGCGTTCAGGACTTATGGAGCGTCAAACATTAACATGGGGTTTATGAGAGTAACCATAGCAGTCGTATTATTTCATGCTAATTCGTCTTGCATTTGAACTCTGTGCTAACATTTGTGTTGTAGCAGTCGTATTATTTCATGCTAATTCGTCTTGCATTTGTACTCTGTGCTAACATTTGTGTTGTTTTTGTGTTTTTTAGGTATGCGTTGTAAGATGGATCCGAAAGTGGTCGTTTGGGCTCTGGTGGCCGAGATCGGGACAAATGAGCGCAATCCAAATTTGGAAGAGCAAAGGATAGTGGCACACATCAAGTCTCTTTTGACCAGCGGGATGGAAGTCGTTGAAGAGATTCGTACGCTCGGCTTCGGTGACAGTGATGGTGACCAGGGGGACGGAGACATGGATTTTGGAGACGAGGAAGACCAAGAGCAGGAGGATGCAGAGATGCCTTCGTCATCGCAGCAGTCTCATACGTCTTCCGCATCTGGCTCATCAGCGTCAGAATACCTGCCCTCTCCTGTGAAGAAGCCGAAGTTCCAGGATCAGCCTCCAGAAGACTCCAAAATGACACCAGAGCAGTGGCGCGAGTACAAGGCAAAAGCCTATGCCTACTGGACGGTAAATCCAAAAACAGGTAGGCCTTGGAACACAAAGACCGGTCGTGCTACCCACTCGACTCTGCAGAATCAGTTCAGGTATATTCGGAACATTGGCGTGCTACGTCACTTTGGGGCAACACAAGGCAAAGATGACAAGAAGACGCTGATGGCAGAGATCAATGAGGCAGTTCGGGGCATGTTCGCGGAGAAACAGCACACTGCTATCATTCACGATCGAACGTTGCGAATTTGGGCTAGGCAAACAGCTAATGAACTGGACCCTAACAAGAGTCTCAAGTTCAAGGCATCACCGTCGTGGGTGTACAGATTCAAGAAGCGCAACAACATCGTGGACCGTGCAATCACCCACAGGGTCGGCAGGACCTGGCAACTGAAAGAGTTGGACTTGCAGCAGCAGGCTGATGCTTTCGTATTAGCGACTCGCGAGCTCATTGCAAGCGAAAGCATCCCACCAACGCAGGTTGCCAATGCAGATCAGAGTAGCTTCAAGAAGTTGTTGCAGAGTACTCGCACTCTCCGTACCAAAGGAACAACAGTCGTGCGAGCGGTTGTGGGATCCATGAGCGCAACAACCCACAGCTACATGATCATGCCCGTGATCACCATGGCCGGAGAGATTCTGCGGCCGATGTATGTACTGGTGTCGGAACCAAGTGGAAAGTTTCCGGGAAACAAGCCTGCAGATCCACCGAACATCAAATCATTTGCTGGCAAAACGTCCAACATGAACAGGGACGACCTTAAGGACTTCTACGAGCAAGTGTTCTGGCCAAGCATGCCTGATGATCGGAAGAAGATCGTTTTGCTATTGGACTCGTGGACTCTGAACAAGGACGACAATCTATCGAACGCACTGAAGCCTGCCGACGTTGCGTTGCACAAGAGACTGATTCCTGGTGGTTGCACTGGAAAGATTCAGCCTTTAGATGTGCATTTCTTCCGTCAGTACAAGTCCTTTGTACGCTTTGTGACCGACACACTGGCCATGGACAGTGTCATGGATATCTGGCATCGCGATCGATTCCTGGCACTACAGTCGTTTTCACTCTACCAGTTCAGCGCACCCCGATTCAAGAACCTGATCCGGTACGCTTTCCACAAGGCTGGCTATCTGGACGAGGAGCCGGGAATGTGGATCTCTCCGCACGAGTACTGCTTTGACTCCCTCGACGAAGGTGACGTGTGCTTCACGTGCGGCGAACTACCGTTCGTCAAGTGTGCACACTGTGAGCGCACTCTTTGCATCTCTCATGCTCTGTTCGACGATTTGCACATTGATTGTACCCTTTAACTTACGCAAACAAGTGCTCAATCAGACAACGTCGCTTCAAACGTCACAAACCTTGTGTTCTTCTTCGTTTCCTGTAACTCTCATAAACCCCATGTTAATGTTTGACGCTCCATAAGTCCTGAACGCGGCAACGTCTGACCGTCGCACTGTGTAGTTATCCTATTTAGGACTAGTGCTTTCCGAAAATGTATAGTTTAGCGTCAGACCGGCAGCAACGATGTGAAGTGTTACTTGTGAGTGACCGTCTGATCGCCCGTGAGGATTTCGAAACGGGATATCAGCAGTGGCCAAGGGTGATAGTTTCAAGAAGGTAGGCCCAATGTTCCACTACTACTACTACTACTACTACCACTACTACTACTAATAATAATAATAAAGTAATAATAATCAAATTAAACAGATTAGACATGAATATTTTACTTCAGAAACACAAGAATACAAACTCACATAAATTTAACGTAATTGTAGACCATCGACAGCACTTATTCGATCCGGATCTCAATTTTCATAATGAAATTCACGTATGTGACTCATAGCTGATCTTAATTTTCCACAATTTAATTCTTTTAATTGGGCGTGATCAGGTAGAGAAGATGGACTATCATATTACCTGCGCTTCACAAGAAACATACGCTGTTTAGTCTGCTTGTACTGAAACAAACTCTGTAAAATTTCGTATTTAATTATATTGTTCAAAACACATGACAAGCATTCAATCAAGTCATTTTGTATCACTTAATTCCCCTTTAAAAAGAGTATCAGACTTATCTATTTTCTCATACTCTGTTCTTTCTTTCAACAACTACAAATACATATATTTTTTGTACCAATGCATGCAGAACACTCTTGCTCTCTCTTTGTTCTATTTTCAACACAGGAGTTGGTCTTCGTTCTTTAATAACACATTAATTTTCAAAATACCACTGACATAGAAGATTATATGTTGATATGCTCCACTTACTGACATTTTCTCTCATTCACTTTTGTAAATGTAAGAAGAAAATTTTACTTACAGTATCTCAAAAACACACACCCTCTACCCAATTCTAATGAACATAACGGACCTTTACCAGAGTCTTTCTGACGCATGATTAGCTCCATACTAAAGAGTTGGACTAACATATTTTCTGCAGTAGTGAGTCCTTTAGTATGATTCTAGTCATACATCAAAACGACTCTGCATAAGCCGGAACGAGTCTTATTTCGTACAGATTTGCGCCAACGTATCGGAATAGAGGGACATTAGTCTGCGATAATAGGCATAGCACCTTTAAAATTAGGATTAGCTCAGGAGAGTAATGCTCCCGGAAGTAGGAATGAAAGAAACAGTTGTGATTGGTTGGCGTTATCCATTTCTTACCACGTTACATTCAAATAGCAGAAATCAAACGATTGTTGTTGTCGGTCTTCGTGGCCGAGTTGTCTAGTGCAAAATGCTAGTAACGAAAAATTCTTTTGGCGTGAGTTCAAACCAGGCCCGAGGAAAGATTTTTTACATTGTTTTTTACATTTTATAACACTTTTTAAATTAAAACAATATGAAAATAATACTAAAAAATTGATTTAGTTACTTTTGTGCAGATAAGTAGTAGTCGTAGTAAGAACGGGTTAGAAGCCCCGCAGGGCTCGTTTTCTTCCCCTTGTACTCTATGATATAGGGCTCGTTTTGTTCCCCTTGTACTCCATGATATAAATTTTGTGACCAACTTAAAACAACTGACTAGGATAGCGTGTAAAACAGCTGGCTAGTGTAACACGCGAAAAACATACTTCCGGGAGAATTACTCTCCCTAGTGGGTCGTTTAGAATTGCTTATTCCATCTTTTGCGCCGCGTTAGAGTCCGCAAAATAACAAAGTTGGATACGGAACAAACGATATGAAATGGGGCCCTACGTTCTCTTGCTCTATTTGTTCGACATATCGGGCGGTATTCAGAGAGAATTGATTAATCGAAGGTTAGTCATTGATTAGTTGGTAGGCATACTAACTCTTTACTAGGGAAGGTGTACTTCTTGGTATTCAGAGTCTACTTTGGGTACAACTAAAATGATGATTTGGGTATGATTAACTTATAGAACCCCAATGCATCGGTGAGTAAAATAAATGTGGCAACTACGGAAAAGTAGATGAGCGCATGCGTATTCTGTAAAAATGAAACTACATGAATTACGAAATACGAAATGTTGTGTTGTGCTAAACCGTGAATAAAAGATTCGAGTTCGGCAGTGGCTGTTATAGTGGGTGCCTCGTGTCTGGTAGTGCTCCGTGAGGAAGAAGGTTAAGTGGGCCTTGCTATACACCTACACTACACTTACACTTTCTGTTACATTTACACGTACATACATTCTCTTCTTTTTTATACACTTTCTTTTTTCATTTGATACTTCCCACTTACTCTTACTTTTTTGACCTGTTCATCTTGGCTTTTCGCCCTCTTTCCCTGTCTGAACTTCTTTCCCGATTTTGACCTTTCCCTGACTTTCACTATTTTCCCGACTTGTGTCATTTCTCCCCAATTGTGTCCTGTATTTTATTCCATTTTGATTTTCAATCATAAATCCTCTGTTTGAGGTACACATTTGACCATTTACTACTTGTAGCACATATGACTAGTGAGCTGGTGCACCTACCTATTTGACTGATAATAGTCATCAGACAAGACAAGAGTAAAAGATTAGTCTCTGCTCTGGATTAATTAGTCGCATGTTATTAACTTCGTCCAATACTACGTCCTAATCAGAGACTCTGAATACAATTTCGATAACCATCCGTTAGTCAACGCAGTAGTAAAGTTTTAATCAGACGTCAAATCGACTCTGCATAAGGCCCATCAAATCTAAATCGAAGGTCGCGAGAGAAACGCTTTATGTAGAAACTAAAGTCGATAAGCGTTGAGGCCGATCTCTTTCGCAGGTTATTACCAACATCTTCTCTCGTGGGATTTTGTGAGTCGTTTGACGGTATTTCTACTGCCGCCTGAGACACTGCTCGGTGAGCCTCCCAGCAGTGGTGCTAACCACGATTTCTTTATCGAGCTGCTCGTGGGTTTTCTCGGGGTTCTCCCGTTTCCTCCCACTATATTCATTCCACCATTTTCACTCATCTCTCATCATCACCGTCTCCTTTAGCCTAACCGGCATAACCGTGGGACGTAAAACTTAAAGATTTCATTTCATTTTTTCTTTATCGAGCAATATTTGTTTTTCAACTTAAAAAACTATCATACATTCTGTGCAAGGAAAATGAAATTATAAATTATAATTTCTGAAAGTAAATGGGTAGGCCGGGCCTCAGGGCCTCTTACGACCCTTCGCCACTAGATATCAGAATCTCTCGGTGCCTAATGCTCATCTCATTATTGAGACTGGTGGGTATTTTGGCAACAATTCTGTAATCCCCTTTTGGAAATGTCCCTTGCTGTCTTTATCAGGTAAGTTTAGGTCTGAAGACACTCGTTGATGGGACAATAAGGGGTCAGGTCCGGAATACGGTTACAGAGGCAAGCATTAATATGCGTGTTTGGACTCACTAGAAAAAAGTTGTTTTATAATCCTTGGGCCTCGTCTTTCCATCTTTCTCTTACTCTTTATGGACCCCCCAGAGCCTGTGGGTCTTTCCGCATTTCAATGTCTGCGGGGCCGTTATTTACGCCCCTGGGTCCGTTTCATACATGACAAATTAATTAAGGGGACAATATTGACTAATCTGAAAGACATATGAATAAATATTATTTCTAGTTGCCCCTAATAGTAGACATTTTTTTTTACTGAAATGGGCCCAGGACTATTTTTTTTATGTAATGTGATCCTGTTTGACGGTTCATTTATAATTTCATGTTCGTATCGTATATGGGGTAAGAAAATTTTGTTTTAAAGTAGGCCTCCTTCGAACGGCTAGAAGCTTCCCTGGAGGGCAGTTACCTCCTGCTCCCCACAAGTTACGGCTATGGATTACACTATTATCTTAGGTAAAGCACACATTTCTTTAGTATCCACATCGGACATTATACCATAAGATTATAATATAGAATCAGGGTATATGTTATGAAGCAATATTTATGAGAACAGCACAGACAGTAATTATTAGCATAATTTTTTTCATGTCGCCTTAGAATGGCTGAAATTTGTAATTTTTTAATGAGGAACTACGGACAAATTAATGTAAAGTGAGCACTAACGATTACAGTATTCGTGAACAAAGGGCACGATAAGCTGCAAAGGAACGCCTACTGCACGTAGCCCGAAATATTTTTCGGGGATATACCCTCCGGAACAAGCACGATGAAATCTTTTCGTAAGGACATGAATATCAGTAAGCACTTGCGGTCCATGACCTATGTCAAGTATGTATATTTATGCAAATCATGTGCACATATAGGTCTACAGGGTGGTCGAAGTGGAATTACCTGCTATGGCTGCGACGTAATAAAAGATCAGGAAAGAAATTATCAATACTTAATCTTAATATTGCTACCGGAAACTGGTGTAATGAATTTTCATTTCGATTTACGTAATTTTATTCCAAATTTATGTGAATATCCCGTTCTTGCTGTAATAGCAATTGTAATATATGAATACACAGAGATAATCGTGAAACCGGATTCAACAGCAGCCACAGTTTTATTTAAAAGAAACTTCTACGTACAAAGAATTTACTAATTTTTCACTTATCAATGCTATAGATTCAACAAGTCCGAATTTATAATCCACCCGTTTCAATAGCACTAACCTCCGTTCCCACGGTCATTTTCGAAAGAACACGATAAGGACATACGCGTGACTTTGAGGTTTTAGGATTTAGATTTCTGGGCTTTCAGCATCTAGGGCCATTTAGCCCTTCACGTTTGAGGGATGACGTCCCTCGGCGACCACACTTTCCGGGGAAATGGAAGGAAGAAAGGATTGGGGAAAGAAGGAAACGGCCTGAGACTTATAAGTTAGATGCCATCCCGGCATTTGCCCGGTGTGAATGAGGAAAACCCAGAAAAACCTCATTAAGGGTGGCTGGCATTAAAAACCGTTTTACATTTTATCGACCGAGTGCCCCCACAGAGAATCGAACCCGGGACCGCTCGCACCGAACGCATGACTTTGAATACATGATCACAGATGGACTTCTTGGCTGTTAAAAAATGAAATGAAATCTTCAAGTTTTACGTCCCACGATTATGCCGGTTAGGCAAAGGAGACGGTAATAATGAGTAATTAATGAAATGGTGAAATGAAGGATATGGGAGGAAATTGGAGAACTCCGAGGAATCCCACGCACACGGTGTTTGTCCACCACAAAGTTCACTTGGCGGGGGCTGGGATCGGACCCGGGACCCCAGCCACCAGAGGTGAACGCTCTACCGCTGAGCCACCGCGGCCCCGTTCTTGGCTGATAAAATTGGTAACTACTGAAAGGTGAAAGCAAATACTCATGAGTGGTACAACTATGCCAAAGCACGGGATCTTGTTATAGACGCGACGGCGCAAAGCTGTGATATCACAAATCATGAAAATGATTTCAGATCTCTTTCTGTTGGGTTTCAAATTGTTATGTTTACTAGGGCAGGAAACTAAACTTTCAAGAATTGTATTGTTAGGCCACTCTACTTTCGGCTTCCTTTCATATTACGCGATTATATGCATGTTGGATTTCACTATTGTCTTTACTTGCACCGACATGACTCTGAAGCTTGCTTGGCTCATTCTTACTTTACAGGGACGTGGGTCGCAACAAAATTTTAATGAAACGCTCAAAGAGCTTGATGCATACAGATTGCCGGCGTGACTGTTCAAAACAATATTAGTTGTAGCACACGTTTTCGGTACTTTTTCTCTTCCTCCTGACATCCCTTTATTAAATTTTTTATTTGGCCCTTGCCTGGGCGGCAATCGCCACCTAGCCACCTGGGCCAGTCCGGCCCTGCAGCCACCATGATTGCTGACAAAAATCAATTTTCCCCTATCCATATAGATTTACACCTGTGTGAAGTTGGCCCGTCAAAGGTTTGGGATACACGAGATCTTTATTGGGCCAGAAACTACTTCATTTCGGCTGTTTGGACTAGGAACTTTTAGTGTTTGGGCTACTCTGAAATCAGTTACAGCTTCAAGAAGTTTGAGGTGCCAACTTCAGGTTAGCTCACCATGTGTTTGGGCCAGACGAGATTTTTATTGGGCTGGATAGTACTTCGTTTGTGCTGATTGCGTCAGCAATTTTTAGCGTTTGGGCCATTATAGTTTCCTAAATATGGGCTACTAAACTTTTCGAAACGTGATTTTCCTGCTTCTTTTTGAACCCAAATAGAAGTTCAATACGCTAACTATTTACTTACCGCGTCACTTCATATTTCATCTAAACTATTAGCTAGTTAAAATTGTTGCATGTAAGACTATACAAAATACTAATGCTCGCATAATGAGACGTTCCTTGTGAGTGTCACAATGACTTACTCGAGATTTCCTTCTGTAACCGAAAATCAAGTAATATATATTCGTCCCACAATCAGGAACTTATCACGAAACATTCTTTAAGTTAAGGCTACGTTATCGTTTTCAGCGATGGCCTCGATTTATAGTACATTTCTTCTTTACCTTCTAGTTTCGAAAGAAGAAAAGAGGGTAGAAATTAATTTCACGTTCTTTGAATTATATCAACACGTGTAGATATAGTGTGCAACGTTTATCTAACATAACTACGAGTTTATTTTCTTGTCTTTGTATAAGTAATTGATGGCAGAGTGTGAAAGTCTCTACATTACAGCGACCCGGATTCGAATCCCGTCATGGAATTTATTGATTTCTTTATTGGAAGGTATTTTTTACGTAATTGGTATGGTAATTCTGTTATTTCTTTATTAATAATAATAATAATAATAATAATAATAATAATAATAATAATAATAATAATAATAATAATAATAATAATAATAATGCAAAGTCGAGATTTGGCTACATGTTTTATATTTTATGAATTTTCTGATTGGATTTCAAGTCTTTTTCTTGAGTAATCAACATACTTCATTGTAATAGGTTTGGGGAGGGAAATATAATCCTGTTGCTTTTTATTTGTTCACTTGCATGCTAAACTAAGCTCGGATAATGCATTTTACCTTTCTATATCTACGGGAAGTACCGTAAAGATTTTGATGGTCATAAGAGAGTAAGTGAATAAGTGATAAGATCAATAAACTTAGCATATTGAGAACATTTAAAGTATCAGGTTGTCGGAAAAGCCATGCGGTATTTCGGTAAAATATGATAAATGATGATTTGTGGATATACTAGAGTCATTCGCATCATGCAACAATTATGTCATGAATAGCTATGATGTTGAGCGTTTTGTGTATTAATATTGCTGTTTGTTTGGTTTGGTTTTACAGAATTGACCAGAGATGGCTTTGGTCAATGAAAACTTGACACACGACCCACTGATCCACCAACCACCATGACTCACTCTGATCCATCACTCACCATGACCCACTTCGACCACCACCCACCATGTACCCTCCAAATCATATTGTCATCAACTCTGACACATGATCGACGGCTTTTTTTTTGTAACGACTAAAAGAAATAAAACCAGTTTGTGAAACTCTAACTAATCGGAGTTTGAATTTCTACGGTTTACCGCTCTGTTACAATAACAGTGCATGTGACCTTTACGATATAAAATGGTAAGGGCGAGATTACGATGAATTTAAATTAAATTATCATGGTGTAATTATTTCTTTATTGAATTATCGATACTTTTGACTGGAAAGACGGACGAAATTTGAGTCCCAAATCAAGGTAAGTAGACCAACGTACAGAAGCTTACATTACAAATTTTATGTCTATTTTTCTCACAACTTTATGGGTTGATTGTCCTGTGGTCTAAGCGCTCCATATAATAAACAAACTTCAGAAATCATTATAGTAGAAAGGGCATGGTGAGCATATATAGATATGTTATGCGAAGCACTGTGTTTTTTGCTTCTCAACTAATATCGATCGTTTTCAATTATTTTTACAAACTAACCCACTATCAATTTACCATTTATAGAAAGTGCCGCCCCTCTCCATAAAGGAAAAAAAAAATTAAAATGCTAGGAGGCTTTCTGTTCAGTTCCAATAATGAGTTAATATACTGAATTTTTTAGTTTAACGGCTCGTGAGATATTCAATTTTTTCCTAAAAAATTCGGATCCCCATTATCCCTTAGGATATTATTATAATGAAAGCAATATGATAACATCCCAGTTTGGATTAAGGTCTAACTATATACCAAAAGGCATTTCATTTGGCTGCAATTTGGCTGTGACTAGGCACATATACATACATTCAATTGTTTTATACAATAATTTATATATTATAGTGATTAAAAATGTGTTATTTCCAGTAGTTAGTTCCTCTAAAATTCACTGGTTGTGTGTCTGCAAAGCCAAGTAGTAGCATACATCCTATTGCCATTATTACAATTTCAAATAACATCTAAAAATGCTTCAAGTTCTTTCACTTAGAGACACTTATCTCAGGTAAGTAAACAGAAACAAGTGGAAAAGCGAAATGAAGGCCTTGAAAATAAAACGTAGGCAACTTGACCAGTGTTCAGAAGCATATTTTTATATCTCGCACAACCCTACTCATAGCAGCTAAATACGCGGTTCTGGTTAGTTGGAGTTGTCCGTTTCTCTCTACGTACCATAAATATAACAAAAAAAAACAAATGTCTGATACTGCCGGTCTTCGTGGCCGAGTGTGCTTATTATACCAGAAGCTAATTATAATAGCTTCTGGTGTGGGCTCAAACCCGGGCAAAGGAAAGTTTTTATTTTTATAGCTTATTTTTTTAATTTTCAAAACACTTTTTCATTAAAATAAGATGAAAATAGTACTCAAAAAGTGATGACGTTACTTGTGCAGCTTCGCTATACGAATCCCACAGTATAAGTAGTAGTAGTAGTAGTAGTAGTAGTAGTAGTAGTAGTAATAAGAGTAGTAGTACGAGGAGGAGGAGCGGGCTAGAAGCCCCACAGGGCTGGTTTTCTTCCACCCTGACTGCCATGATATAAATTTAACCTCAACTGCTTCTTCGATTTTCTTTTTCAATTCCAACAGAGTGACAATTTTCTTCTATTATTACTATAATACACAATACATACACAAGAAGGTTTGGACAATCGCAAGCTGCAACCAATCAGAAACATGTTTTTAGTTTATATGGCTAGGGTTGACGGTGAAAAAATATGTTGTTTAGAAGATGATGTCTACAACGCAATGAGCAGGGTGCGTCGGTGGGTTAGAGTGGGTCATATTGGGTGGTGGGTCACGGTGGGTGGTGAGTCGCAGTGGGTCGCATGCCGTTGACGACATCCAACTCGCCTACTCAGAAAACTCGATCCATTTGCCAACTGACCCACTCCATTTCGGGATTTCACAACTAATAGAAGATGGGAGACCAAAAATTGCCTGTTCACCATATTTTATTGTTTTACTTCAGGCAAGGGAAGAACGCAAGAATAGTGTTTGTGATTGTTACTGTCCTCGGTGTTTCTGTGTTTTCGTTCTTGTTCTTAAAGAGCTACTGGTAAAACTGTAAAAGTGAGTAAAACGCGTAAAAATGGGAAGGAAGGTACTTAGAAAGGTTCGTTAAATTAGTTAACTTTTTAAAAAATCCAATGTCCTGAAATAGCAGATTCCAATCAATATGAGTATCTGTCCAATGCCGTTCCATGAAAAACCAGGGCACGAAGCGAGAATGCCTCCGCCTCAGCGCCTCCGTACATATGAGAAGTGAATTTAAAGTTGAATTCTCTGGGCTATTCTTTTTGCATAATACTTTTCTATTTTTTCATGACTCAAATCTGTAAGTTTCAGCATTATTACACTGGAATCGTAAAAGTGTGTAATTACTGAATTCACTGCATTTAAGTTTTTTCCTTCTCTCAGAACAGTTATGTGTTAGAGAAGTGGCTTAACCGTTAGTTTCATAATGTTGGGGTCGCGCTTTCGATTCCGGCTATGGCAATTTAGGATTTTTTCTAATTTGCAATCTTGATACTTATAATGTAAACTAACGTGAAAAAATATTCAATTTCTCTGGATCTAAGAGCTGAGACGACTTCCTTCACAGGTGAAATGCCAACAACACAAAATTACGTCATCCGTATATACCTTCATTCGTAGCTGTCTGGGAATGTAACGTGTTTGGACAAAAATTGAGAAATACATAAAGGCTAAACACGTCCTTACTGCTGTTGTCGGGCAAAAAACTGAGTTCCAAGGAATTGTTTCTAGTTGCGCACAAATTGCAAATAGTGATCGAACTTACAACTCTAGTCACAAGAATGATCCTATTTAAGATGTCATCTGATGCAACACTACTACGCTTTTTTGGAAACCACAATTAGCCGACTACAAACCAATCTATAATGGTGTAAGTCTGAAGAAAACAATTCCAGACCCAACAGGGCGGGTGGCTTATGTGGGTATCAAGACAGACCTAAAAAAAAACAGTTATTTTGTCTTACCTATTTTTTCCCATCTGACGATCTCGTAATCTAAGCATTTTTGGCATGAAAAATCCAAATGTAAATCAAACGATCAGAATATATGATCAAAATTTTAAATACTAAACGCATTTAATCAATTCTGTAATTTTATTTACAACAATCGCTTAAGTGTAATTCAAATATAACAATAATTCGTAAATTTGTTTAAAGGTTAAAAATAAATCTATAACCAACTAGTATCTTCTTTTGACAGAAAAGGCTCCAATTTTTCAACTAATCAAACAACTATATGTTGAAAAATCATTTAATTATTTAAACTCACACTATATATGAGTAATTCTCAAAATAGAGAGAAAATACTGTCTCCAGTTAATATTTTTTTAAATCAAGGACACTACTTGCTCAAAAATTGAAATATATGTGTAATTCAGTTCCTTCAACAATGCCATGTACATTTCTTCCTCAAAATGTACTATTTGTAGAAAATAGCTTGGTACGAAATTTAAAAGTAAATGGAGAATGTCATTAGCATGGCTGTAACCAACTACATTTTCACGGTTTTTTCTTCTTATAAAGTAGCTGTTTGTATACGTACGCCTTTGATATTAAGCGACAACTTTTAGGCGATGTTCAACGTTACTGAGCTTCAAACATAGCTACGAGTCTTAATGTATTCTTATTTTATAGACTTTAAAAACTTTGTTCCCATTTCTGCAGTCGTCAGCAAAGGCGCATTATAAAATTGATGTGCCGCTCGCTGGAAACAGAAATATGACATTTCAACCGTGCGACTAGAACGGTTTTCGTGTGTCATTTGTTGGTCAGTGCAGTTGGTGGAAAACTGTTGCCCAATATAGATATTCCTTAAGTATTTGTATGATTTTCTGGCAGGGTGGCAAAATAGTGTCAAAAGTGTGGAGACTGGAAATCAAAGTATTTATTAAATCACTGCGATATTGTTTCTGTAAATTAATATATTAGGAATTTAAGATATTCAAGTAATGTATTTAATAATTTGTGGAAGGGGTTGTTGTACAAGCTTGATTAAATGCAATTTCGTCATTAGTATGGTTGTCATTAGCATGGAAATGTTCGCGTTAATTTATATTATCTTGTAATTTATTTAATTTGATGTTTATTATTGTTTTCCTGAGAGTATTATTTGTTTTTTAAAACTAAACTTGCCTTGTTACGTGATTCACAAGTGATTGAGAGGCACGTACCCAGAAAATGATTTGGGGACGGTCCAGAAGTTTACCTGCGGATTCTAATTCATAGTAGGAGTTTAAATGATATAGAAAATGTTGACTAAATTTTAATTCGAGGAATTTTAATTTTCAAAACTATCAGGATCAAGAGAGAGGAGTCAAGACTAGGGACGGGCAGTGGGGATTATACCCAAAGAAAACCATTTATGTGTTTTCGGCTTATATCTGAGTTTCTTTATAAAAGCTCTTTTCTATTAGCACATGACAAAGGATGTCTCTTTGCTTTGTGTTAGAAGTTGTATTAAAAAAGAATTAAAGATTAAGGTATAGTGTCCATGTACCCAGTGAATTGCACACTATGTACTGTACAAAGGAGCATTTAAGTACGTCGCAGAAAGTTTCTTTCAAAATGGCTTAGAACTTTGATTTGTTATTTTAATGTATTTCATGCAAACCCTAGATGTAAAACACATTTTGTTAAAATCTAGATAGAGTGAGTTGGAAGTAATTCCTTTTCTAGATCAAATTTCAGGAACAAATAAAACCGATCCACTTAGTTCAAAATCATCGGGGAAATGATAGTAGATCTATGTAATATCTAGTAGCATAAATTTAAATTGCATGTGATGTGGTATTTTGATTTTAGTAGATGTTATATGCATAAGTGCTGGGAATATGTTTTCCAAAGAATTATAAAAATATATTTGTATACCATATCCTTGTACATTTATTGAATATCATTGTCTTGCAGGCAGCAAGAAATAATTACCGAAGTGACAATGAGAAAAACAAAATAATAAATTTTGACCGATACAATGACTGTTCCTAAGAAATGTCGCTACTTGACAACTTGATTTTTGAAAAAATGGACAGTAAAAGGCATAGTTAAAAGCCAAAATGAGAAGTACAAACCGAAAAGTACAAAATAGCGTCTCCCGGAAAATTAATACTGATGAATGCGAATGTAAATTTTGAACGTTTGTAGCGAGTTTTATTAATCGAAGAACCGTTATAACTAATGTACTTTCTGATAAAACTTTAGTAGATAATAGTGATGATATATGTTTAAAAATACATAGCTTATTAGATTAATGTGTACAATCAAAATAAGGGCAAATACATGATGCTAAAAGAAGAATGTCTCTGGAACGTTGGCAAAAAGCCCATAGTTTCGGAGATTTGGGCTGCCCAAAGCACGAAAAAAATGAATTTTAGAGACTCCTTTATTAAAAAAACTATCCAATATCGTGAGTGCGGCTTAATAAACCACTTAAGAAGTCCTACAGGTTATATTTAAAAATACGTATTTCAAAACTGTTCGATGTGTGTACAAGGGATTCCTGCAACAATAATAAATAATGAAATACTTTTGGTTCATCATCCCTTTGGGGAATCCCTTGCGCACATATCGCACAGTTGCAAAATCCATTTTTAAATCGAATAGGTATGGCTTCTTAAGTGATTTACTAATCAGCACTCCGTATGTTTGATAGTGTTTGAAACATAGGTCTCTGAGATACATTTTCCTACGCTTCAGGCAGCCTCTAACTCTGAGATTTTGGGCAGAGTTTGTTTGCTTGTTTTCTAGATCAAGTATCTCCCCGTATATATTTTACGCCTTAATATCAGACTTTATTTATTTCTGATTTTGCAAATAGTCATAGTAAGAAATACAGTTTCTAATGGGTTTCGGTCATGGGTGTGAATATTTGCTGTAATTTTTAACTTAAACTTCAGCAAGAAAAATAAAAATTGCAACACAAACTGACACCTACGACCGTAATTAACCAAAGAGTATATTTCTAACTATTACTATTTTCAAAATCACATAGCACACCACTTTCTATCGGCTATTATGTGTACTTTGCATTAGCATGGAGTAATATTTCATGTGGAAGCAAATAATATTTTTTAAAAACTAAAGTTATGCAGATTAAGCTCTGTTCGGTTTCAAAACATACCTCTAAACTTTATCTGAACTTACTGAAAGAAAATGAATCGTATTATATATATTAGCACCTTTATTCCTCAATGTTGCCGCTAATTTGAGAATTATCATATATTTTAATATCACCAAGTTATAATTTTTCAAATATTGTCAACCAAGTTAGCGTTCAATGAATAAACTGAAATTCACAAATCTTAAAATTAGCCAAATAGATTAGGAATTCATATTTGATAAAATAGGAATGATACTTAAAACCTTCAATTGCGACATTCAATTAACACCTCGAAAAATTGACTGAGAAGTATTCAAAATTATTCTCACAACTTATCTACTATCATGTACGAGTCGTGTGATAAAATGCTTCGATACATCGTCTATACAAAAATCAGGGACGTTAAATTTCCCGAGAACAAACCGAAACGAGCAGAAAAACTGAACAATCCTGACTTTAATCAACTGACAAAATTGGATTTTCCAAACTCAACCGCACAGCCACAGATAACACAAAAGACACGGGATTTATCTACAGGTTCTACTTAATGTAACTTACAGCAAGACTGCTTTCAAAGGTCCACTATCTCTGGCTTTTATTGCATCACTCAACAAATGGGAACTTCTAATGGATAAATGGACAAAAACGAAGAAAAAACATCTTCCGTGAAGAAAAGCAAAGTCCTTTTAAACCACAACTTAATTATGATAAAATAATGAAACCGAAGTTCGTTTGCTTTCTTTGCAATTCTTCAAAAACAATGTAAGGGAAACCCACGTCCAACAAGAACTAATGGACCCTTTAACTTTCGTGTCACGTTAAGAGGCTCTGTTTGTGACCCACACTAGACGCTGTAATCCTGGCTTGCAACTGAAGCTCCACAGAACGTGCTTCACTCACAAGGCAAAGGCGCAAGGATACTTCATTGAGGGCTGGCGTAACACATATACACAGTTGTTCTTTCTTTCTCTTCGTTTTCACGCTTTAAAACAAAGCTTACAAACTGAGCATTCAAAGCTATCATTTTACAGAAATATATATTAGATCTATTCCATTCTTTTTTTAAAAGAAAATTTTCACATAATAATTAATTTTTTGCTTTTATTTTTATTTTGTTTAAAAGTCCATATCATCAACAGAACTATATTTCTTTCTTCTTACTGTCTCTTAAAAACTTCGCCCCCACTCATGGACGTCGGTAGAGTTTCTAGGAACTTTTCATAAAAACAACCTTTTTGCTTTCTTAACCTTGTCTAATCTTATTGTCGCGGGCACCAAATCATGCCACAAAACTCCCGACCAAACAAGAAAAATTCTCTGGAATTTTTCGAATGACCAAGAATACTTCATACTTTAAAACTCGCAATAAACAATAAAAGAAGAAAAACATTAAAATCTACATGAAAATGTTTTACTTTGCTTTGAATAAATGCATAAATCTTAATTTTATTATAGACTACCCTAAAATTCTTAAAATTTTATCTTTTACTCTTATTTTACTGCATAATTTTATGACCGTGGTCATTAAAACTTTACCACACAAATTTATTTTACAAATACTCAAACGTCTTTTAAAAATCCTATACAAATTTTAAATTACAATTTTAAAATAAAATTCATTATCCAAGTTACTAACAGGATCTAATCAAATTCAAATTAATACCTAATTAAGACTCCATTACATTAATAACTATTTCTTAATAATTAATTCCAGTCAGATATGACCAGATTGAAGATTTTATTTATTCTGTCGCCTCGAAAAGACCTTCTTAATATCTGATACATGAACTCTTTTAAAAGAATTCTCTTCATTATCCAGATTCGACACTAAAACTGTATTCGGAGTTAAAAATCTTTTATTGATAAATGGTCCATCCCATTTATCACTTAAATACTTTCTTATCTTCTCTGTTAACGATGATTTAAGATACCATCTTAGGATAACTTCATCTCGAACCTGAACTACGATTTCGGCTCTCGAGAATTAGAGAAAATTGAATCTCTGGACTATATTTTACGAGATATTTTGGTTATTCGAACAGTAAGCTCTCAGCGAATTTTTTTAGGGTTTTAGTAAATCCGAAATATTCGCTTCCACGTGATAAGGGCTAATTCTAATGTGTTTAATGCCCAGGCTAAACAAAAGCAATTTGAAATGATGTGAAACAAAAGCAAAAGCGATATCTGTAGACAGGGATTCCTGAAATCCCAGTCTACTTAGCACTTCTAACAGCTTCTTACAAATAGTTCGTGCATTCAGTACTCTCAGTTTTTCTAGAAAAACTAATCTAGACGCGTTGTCAACTCCTATTAACACAAATTCATAGCCATCGGACACTGGCATTGGGCGTATAATATCGATCATGTAGCTCTCGCAGACCCTTTTTTGCGTAATTAGATATTAGAGTTCCCATTTTTCTTTTCTTATTATCTTTAAACTTCTGACACTGAACATATGACCTAACATACTCCTTTACGTCTTCCACTATGGTATCCCACGCGTATTTTTTGATTTTCTTCAAAGTGCTATGTGTCCCAGAATGTCCAACAGACAAAACCTGATAATGGAAATATTCTCTTACTAGCCGTTATAAATCCTTAGGAGTGCCTATTTTATAGGGACAATTAAACGCCCTACGCTTCTTCATTAAAATTCCATTGTTCAGGATAAAGTTACGAACGTTTTCACCGGACCTATCCTTTCTATGATGTTTACTGATTCCGGAATCTCTCTTTGTAGAGCATCGATAGGCTCTTTCACTAAAGGTAAATTCCAGATATTGGCTATTCTCAAATTTTTCTTTATAATTGCCATTCCTAGTGCCCATCAACCTGAACAAATTCAAAAGTATCATATGCTCTAGTCAAAATTCGGCTACCACGTTCTCCTGGGATCTAATGTTCCTGACAGTAAAAGAAAACTGGCTGAGTGTCTCTACTAATGGTCTATATTTAAGTAACTTTTCAGAATTTCTCAATATTCATGACAAAGCTTTATTGTCAGTGAAGACTAGGAACTTCTTACTAAGATAATGTCTAAACCAGTTTATTCAATTAACTAAACTATGAAATTCGATTTCGTATATACTACGATGTTTATCAGCTTCTGTTAATCTTTTTTAAAAAATACCACGGGTACTAGGCGATTTTCACTATCTAATTGTGAAAGGCAAGATCCAATCGTCTTCCCACTCCCGTTGCAGTGCAGAAAGTTTTATTCAAATCCGGAGTTTTTAATACTACATTATTTATCAACATTTCTTCTAATTTATTCAAAGTCTTCTGTGTTCTCTTGCCTACTCAATTTTTTCGCTGTGAACGTAATTCACTTATCGGAGCCATTAATTCCTGCATCCCACTTTCGAACTTGGAGTAATAATTGAATAATAAACAAATTTTCATTACACCTCTACTATTTCTAGGAGGAGATATATTTTAATAGCTCTATTCTTGATTGATCGCTTTCAATGGAATCACCATCCTAAACAAACCCTAAGTACTTATTTTTTTTATAAAAACAAACTTTTATCAGACGAAATGGTAATTCCATTTTCCCTCATTCTTTTCAGTACTAAAAGCAAAGTTCTGTTATATTCCTCTAAATTTTCATTTGCGATAAGAAGATCATCGAAATATAATCTTACACCTTGTACTTTAAGATATCCAGACCTTTTCCATAGCATGAGTTAGTAAACTACTCCTGGTCTTAATTCCCATAGTAACTCTGGTGTATTATAACGTTCTTTCGGAGTCACGATAATACTTATCTCCCGCGAATCCTCATCAAGGGCCAACTGGAAATATGCTTTCTTGCAGTCTGAAGTGCTAAAAATTCTGCTTCCTGCAAGGCTCGTTAAAGACTCCTCCATGTTTGGAGACAGATACACATCATCTATGATCAATGAATTAGCTTTACAAAAAATCCCTTCAATCCGATGTGTATTATTCTTGTTTTTAACCAGAAAATAATTATTATCGAAGTTAGAATGATCTACTTTCACTAAAATTCCTTGCGAGACTAATTCCTTAATACATTCGTCGAAAATTTTTCCTTATTCTTAGGCACTGGAAACGGAATTTCTTTAAATGGGTTCTTTTGTTTTAAGTACAATTTGGCAATTAAATTTTTATACACGCTATATCATTTGACATTACATCACTGAATTCATTTCGAATATCGTTCAGTAATACCCGAACGTCTTTTCCCACATATTTTTTAAAACCATTCGAATTTTCCCTACTTTCTAACTTTTCATCTTTTGTGTTCAATTTCGTTGATTTATCTTCTAAATCTAACGGAAATAATTTCTTATTTTTCTTAACAAATTAATAAAACTTGTTTGATTATTCCAAGTCAAGACCTGAAGGTTCAGAATCACTTTCACATTTTTGAAGCACATTCACAAAATTATTTTTTGGTTTTCTCTGAACTGACACCTGCTTTGGCAACACTGCTGACAAATGCTTATCTTCTTTTTGCTTAGATTTCCTCCAATTATTCCGAATCGAAAACGATTTAACCTGTAGGTCGTTGTCATTTTTGTCGTTCTCTTTTTCTTATTATTATTATTCTTAACTCCTCCAGAAATAGCCATTTCCGAACAATGTCCATCATTGCCCTAAGATAAGTCATCCCTATGTACAACGATTGGTTCTTCATTACACACGTATGCAAATTCCCAAGTAATTGCTGGATAGGAGTTAACTATTTTTTCAAATCCCCATTCACTTGAGATGAAGTCTTCAAAAAGGGACCTTCCAAATTAGGAAAATGCACCAAACTATCCTTTAGAACAGAACTATCAACAGAAGAACCACCAGTTCCAGCTTCAACCCTAAATCTAGTTTGTCGATTTCACCAAACATTCTCCGAAGTTCCGGATCTGTTCATGATCAGGAGCATTGATTTCCAATAGTTGCTTTTCAATGTTGCTTAGTTCAATATCACATTGAATTAGACGATCACATTTGCCAGACTTAGCAGTAATCCACTTCAGAAATTAAATTGTCATCTTATCACCCCCTCTCGTATCACATGAACTGTTTCCACCTAAATGGCCAAAATGATCTCCGGAATTGACCCTTGAATTCCCTCGATAATTTTTACCATCATGTTTTCCTCATAAAATAACTGATTTGGTGCATTGGTTGCTTCCTTCTTTAAGCAATTGTGTTCCAGAAGCAACAAACGCCTCAACGTTATTAGGTGCAACCGTCGCCGATCAATATAGGCGACTTAACATATTTTCGAGGAGTAATTTTGTGGTTTATTGACGCTTACGGGATGAGGAACATATCTAGAACATACTAGGCACGTTCCGCAAATACATGTCAGGCATGCGCCTAGGGGCGGACATAGACTGTGATTATCACTTGCCATCCATGTCATTTCTCTCTCAGAGGTACACAAGGTACATGCTGGACATATTCCCATGTACGTGAGGGAATATGATAGTCATACTGTATGCCTGCTATGTAATTGTGCTGTTATGGTATGTTCTTGTTTTGTAGTAAGAAGTAACTCTTCGATATTATCTCGTTACATAAATATGTTTAATCGTTATTACAATGAACCAATCAGATTTAAGCAAAAAGTAAATGTGACATCACTTTGTATTATAATCCACGAACGAAAATGAGAAGTACTAACTAGGTTCAAAATCACCGCATCCCATCCCTATTCCCCTTCTCAAAGAATGAATATATCTTTCCAAAGTAAACCATTACATGCTGTTTAACAATGATCGTATATGTTCGATATGCAATAACAAAAGAATGTCAACGATACTGACAACGAATACGTAAGCTATAGCTGACGTTTGTTTTTAACATATGATTATAAGCACATAAAGGAAGAAGCTTTTTAAAGTTTAAAACATTTTTCTTTAATCCACAAACGAATGCGATATAAATTATTGTTGTTATTTAAGAGTTACTAGTCAAGTCCTAGAATGCCCCTCTGCCTCTTTTATGCGTCTAATAGAAAAATGCATGATTTCATTAACATACTTTTTGACAATTAAATATCGTGGTTCGAGTCACATAAGTCGCATCACTGAAACTAAACTATAAGTAAAAGTTAAATATTCCTACCAAAGGTTTCCATTTTTATATTAATACCAATAGTAATTCATACTGTTACTATATACTAATTCATAATATAAAAAATCATCAAGAAAGAGATCAAAGACCTTGTTTTTATAATTTTATACTCATAAAAGAAACGAAACAAGCCATCATAACCTCCAAGCTAAAAATCTCGGTTCAGAGACGTCACACAAACAGATTGGCTCGAACCAAATACCACTAATTAATTCGCACCAGCGTTAGTCCAAATATATAACGAAATCCCTAACAGCACAATTACATAGCAGGCATATGTCAATCATGTTCCATAGGTACACGGGAATGTGTCCAGTATGAGCGTTATGTACCTGTGAGAGAGAAATGACATGGATGACAAGTGATAGTGACAGTCTATGTCCACATATGCCTCACATGTATCTGGGGAACATGCCTAGTATGTTTTAGGTATGTTCCCTATGCCGTAAGCTTCAATGAACTACAGAATTATTCCACCAAAATATCTTAAATCGCCCATATGCGTAATGTGTTTACATTAAGGTGATCTAAAAACACTTATACTAAAAAAAGTGTGCCAGTACTCCACGGTGGGCGCGAACCACCAACCTTTGGATTACTAGCCACGTACTCTTCCGACTTTTTAAAATTTCGTCCCAACCGGGATACTGTTCGCCATGGGCAGTTCGCGCAATTCCTGCGTAATCCAAACACGACAGGGACACGAACACTGAAACACCGAGGACAGTAAAAATTCCGCTGGTTTGGCTACGGAAGTCATGAAGAGAATGTCGCTTGTAGGGGGATAAATTGTTGAGGTCTTTTGAATTTGGATAATCAGAGTACTCCATTAACAGCGTATATTCGACGATAACCATTTGGGATCAGATAAAATCTGCTCGCCATGTTATTTTATAACAAAATGACTAGTGTCTATTTACTTTAATTAATGGTTCTTCCATATTCACTTTCAAATGATCGGCGATAGTTGCCATCTAATAAAGGTGATGCGTTTGTTGCTTCTAGAACACAATAGCTTAGGAAAAAACAACAAACATATCAAATGTGGGGGATGAATCAGACGGGGATCCAGGAAGAGCGATCGGGGTGATCACCCCCCAGAAGAGAAGACTTTTTATTTCATATATAAATAAAACACATCACAGAGTTTGGAGGTCTTAAAAGTAATTCTAAGTAGCGATATTACAACCCCCGCCTAGTGATGAATAAATTCCAGGGAAGATATTTTTGGGACTATTCCCGGGAAGATTCCCCAAAATGGGAATTTTCCGGGAATTTATTTACAATCACAAAGAAAATTGCATTATATTACTGATCTATGATTTCAAAGTTAAATTCGTTTTTAAATCACAATATATTATTACTGTTGTCTCCAGTGGATTCTTTAAAATGTGTATCCTTTTATTTTATTAATATTTTGTTATATTTAGAGAGTACGTATAAATGCAATACGTATATATACTTACAATACGTTCTACGCAAGTAAATATGTGGTAAAAATAATATGGTAAGTCAACATACTTTTGCACCACTAAACAATTTAAATTTATATGTAAGTAGGTTTTCTAAACTTGGCTCTTTTATTAATATTATGAACATATTAAATTTTTAAATGTTATAAAGAAATTATTTTTGGTTTCGGCCAGAAGACACATGTTTCACCATTTTATCGACATTTGCGCATAAGTATTTATGTTCACAATATTTGCGTGACACTCACTTATCTTTATAATTTTGCAACCTATTTCAAGAAATTTGATGCGTTAATTCACATGTAATAGAAGTCCTAGTACCTCTTCAGAAATTCGAGTCACGAGACAGGAGACAGACCGAGGTCTATTACTAACAGTGGTGCGGGGTGTATTAATAGTACTTCATCCCTATTTCTACATAATGTCTTCATTACTTTACAAAGTGGTTCCCTTTCATCATTTGTAAATTAGTACTTATCTACTTTTTAATGCACGTGGAAATTAAACTTAAAAATCATATTAGTTATATAAAGTCAACGAATTTTAATTTTTTTAATTTCCAAATTATTTAAAACCTAGAAGTAGATCATAATAAATGAAAAATAAAGTCATATGGTTCGTATAATTTGGAAGATAAAATAAATAAATGAAACTAATTCCTTCCCGAGAATTTATATGCCAGGGAATAAATCCGGGAATATTCCCATTTTTTCCTTCCCACCGGGAATATTCTCACTGCCCATCACTATACCCCCCACGGAGAAGTCCATCCTGGATCTGCTCCTGAGATGAATTTAGAACACGTAATTGGCGCATGCCTTTCATATTCTGCTGTAAGGTATAGGATAATAACATCTCATTAAAGGGGATAAAAAATCTCCAAATTTTATGCCATAAAAGGGAAAGAAATGAAAAAACATTCATAACCCTGTGCTAATTCATATCGTAATGAATCATCAAGAAAGAGACCAAGGACCATGTTCTTAATAATTTTATACCCATAAAAGAAAACAAATAAACCATCCTAACCTCTGATCCAAAAATTCCAATTCAATGACGTCATACAAACTTATTAGCCGGGCCAAGATGCGTCTGACTAATTGGTACCATCGTGCATGGCCCTTGAGTAAGCATAAGCAAAAATTTCAATAGGTGACGCAATAATCGTGCCAAACTACCTCTGACTCATTAGCACTAATGCTATGGTCTATGGGCCCCTCATTGAGGTTAACCAAAAGTTAGATAGAGTAAGGGGAGAATCGATTGGGCAAACGGGGATCCCTTACTTTTCTGAATGATGATGAACTCTTCTGTGGCACAGTTCATTTTGCCTCTTTTACTCGGGGTCGTACTCAAAGAGTATGCGTTATCAATAATTTCCACGTTGTCTTAAAAATTGCGGTCACTTACACTGAGCTCCAACAATTCATTCGAGATTGTTACACGTGCATTTTTCTTATGTTAAAGAGCACGATGGGAATAGTGCCTTTGCACATGTTCTTCTCAGGGAAAAATGTATAAGAATGCGACGCACTGTCGTTTTCGAAATATTACATTACTGTTCTAACGGTATAACAACCAAGACTTCGAAAGGAGTTGATCTTGTCTCTTGCATTTTGCACATTTTCGTTGGAAACTGTCGTTGAGAAACATCCGTGGGTTCTACATCGTCAACTTTTCTGTCCTCCAGGAACACAGAACCGTCGCGTGGACGCGTCTCCAGGACAACAAATCAAGAAAATTCAAAGAATTCAGATTATGTTGATAAATGATATTTTTTTAATGTAATTCAGATATTTTAATAACGGCCAGGTCACGGCTAAGTAAAATTTATTTATTTATTGATATCATAAGAACAACACAATAGGCTCAATGCCCATTTATAGTGTCCTGTACATAATTATCTAACATACACTATTATGCAGGGTTGTATCCAGAAGTAGTAGGACTGATTTTTTAAAAAGAAATATTGAACATTTTGGTACATCGACTTCATACTCTTCAAAATAGGCCTCTTGGGCATTCACGCACTTCTGGTAGGGAGCCTTTTAGGTCGCGAAGGCCTTCTGGAAGTCGTCCTTCGGGATGCAGTTCAGCGCCCTCGTCGTCGCCACTTGGACCGCTTCCACCGAGTCGAAACGATGCCTCTTGAGCTGCCTCTTGATACGTTAGAACAGGAAGAAGTCCGGCGGTGCCACATCCAGGCTGTAGGGGGGTGAAGGAACGTGGAAAGGCCGAATTTGATCAGGGGATCCTTCACAATCCACACGCCGTGGCACGGCGCGTTGACATGGTAGAGCTTCCATTTCCTCACCAAGTCTGGTCGAACGTGTGTGATCCGATTTCGCAGCAATGTGAGCACTTCCACATAAAATCTTGCATTTACACTCTGTTCAGTAGGTACAAACTCCCTATGGACAATGCCACGATGGTCAAAATATGCAATCAACATCGATTTCACTTACGATTTCGACATTCTGGCCTTCTTTTTACGGGGTGATTGTGCGGCTCATGGTATCCTCGTTGTAGGCCTGCGTAATCATGTTCTTGGTTTCGGTCGCTGATTTTCCCAGTTTGACGCAAAACTTGATGGCGTAACGCTGCTCCAAATTTCGCTCCATTGCAACTGACGACGAGGCGTCACAACAGGAGGTCACTAACACAGTGGTCCACACTGAACTAACGCACGCAGGCGACTGCCGCCGGTCGACACCTGTTCCCAAGGCTCCGCTCCATAACATCCTTGCATCCTCCATGCAGGCCCCCCCTACATTGCTCCGCGTACAGGGGAAAAATTCAGTCCTACTACTTCTGGATACGACCATGTACATACACTAATATACGTCGTTTAATTATGCAAAAGTACTGCCTAACAATATTTGAACTATTAAATACATCTACTGCACGAAATCTAATTATTTCGTTATATGAAGCACATATTCTCCACGGAGGACACTTATGTAATATGTTAGTTCTCGCTTTTCCACAATCGAACATCCCAGTAATTGCTGTTCTAGTCTTACCTTTTGGGACACGTAATACTATTTCTGAAACTAATTCTGGACAGTCAGTTTTACCGTTTAATAAATTAATGTAAGAACAAGAAATCAAATACCCATCTCTTTTTTCTAATGTTTGAAAACTAAAATTTGTTACAATGTTTTCATAGGGACATACTTTAGGTAGAAAGCGGTTTTCTTGTATGCAAGCATTTAAAAAAAATTATATATTTTCTATTGCATCAAAGTATTCAGTGGCATTTGGTGTCTAAGCAATACAACAATATTCTTATTTTAACCACATATACGAAAAAGATAACTTTATAAATGTTGATTTTTTGTAGAAATCCTGCCCTATGCTATAAATTAAACCTAGGTTTCTGTATGCACTACACGTTATTGTAAGATTAATTTGCTATCAAATGTAACTCCTAGATCTTTGGTAGTATTTGGGGTAGACAAGGAAGTGACACTTATTTTATAATTAAAGTTAATTGTATTTTCTTTAATCGCTGAAGATACATATTTATATTTGGACACAGTCAGGATTAAATTTTTCTTATCACCATATTTGAACTCTTTGTAGATCCTGTTAAAGTTACACGCAGTCATCAACTGAACTTTTTGAGACTGTCGGCAAAAAGAAAAATTTGAGAAGTTTTAAAACTCAGAGGGAAATATCATTAATAAACCACAGGGGACGACGATTAGATCCTTGAGGGACTCCCGATGGAATACGGGAAGGCGTTGTACCTTTGAAACAATGTCCCTTTGAACACCTGTGGTTTTCTCGAATTCAGAGTATCTAGGTGCAATGAATAAAATTCTTTTGGAAGAGTAAATGAAAAAGGTCACTACAAACCCAATTGGTTGCTGTTTACTGAGTGTTGTGCCGAGTAATGTTTTTTTTTTTTTTTAATTTTTTCACCCCCAAAACGAAGATTCTTTATAGTTACCTTTTGAGTTTTGTGCTCTTCGGTTTTCACGACTTGTGATATTTATTTGTACAAACTTGGGTTAGTATCATTGGTGAGTACAGTAGTATTTTTAATTTTAAAATCTGTGCATTATTTAAGCTAATGGAGAACTTTTTTCGTAATGTTGACCATCTTGTACCTATGAACATTAATGCATCGTGTACCTTTGAACGATAAATATACTGTTTAAAGGTACACGATGTAAGTAGTTAAAACAATTTGAAATATTTTATAGGATTGGTTAGGTTATGAAGTTATTAATTGTAATTTTAAGTAGTTTCTAAATATTCGCTTGTTTTCACATGTGTGTCAGGTAAAATGCCGAGAAGTAAGACTGGGGGAAAAAGAGAGCGCATTGATCCTGAAACTATGAATACAGCTGTTCCTGCCGTAACTGCGTCTCCGAAAAGACGAATCTCTTTCCGTGAACCGTGCAGGATCTACAAAGTAAAGTTAATTGCTCTTCATAAACATGTGACAATGTACTTAAAGTCTGGTTCTTCGAAACTTTTTCATACAGTATTAGATACAACAGGAAGAGGGTGTTTTCAGAGATTGGAGAGAGAGAACTTGCAGAGTACCTGCAGACATATGCAAAGATGGTTTGAGCAAAAAAAAAGTTTGCAAGAGAATTAGCTTACAATTTTGCCGTTGCTAAGAGAAAGAATGACGGAAGTCAGTAGGATCTGAACGAAATTGCAGGTGAGGAGTGGATGCTCTTGTCTCTGAAAAGACATAAAGAGGATCTTTCATTGAGCAAGTCAGAAGCAACTAGTCTTGTACGATCCGCAAACTTTAATCATGAAAACGTAAGCTGCTTCTTCAAAACTTTAAGAGGAGTTCATCTTAGTTACGCACCAATCCCAACAGATCGGATATATAATGTAGACCGGAACAGACTTATAAACAGTTCAGGAATCCAGAAGTATTGTAGCCCCTAAAGAAATGAAGGAAACCTGCGCAGCAATTTCAGCTGAACGTGGAAAAACAGTGACAATAATAGCGGGAGTAAATGCCTTCGGTAACCAGGTACCAGCTATGTTGATTATTCCGAAGGTAAATCTGAAATATTTTAAGCTAAAGAGACCACCAAATGAGACAATTGGAGCGGCAAATACTAGTGGTTGGACAAATGAAAATTGCTTTCCTCAGCTTTTAGACCAATTTGTCAGTCCTACAAAGCCAACAAAATATCAACAAATTCTGGATGACCTTGAACCACGGATATCATCTTAGTTTGGAAGCAATTGAAAGAGCATGAGAAGTTGGGTGACACTGCCTTCACATACTTCAAGTAAATTACAGCCATTAGACAAAACTGTGTTTGGACCATACCAAGCGGTAGACACATGTCATCTAAACAACCCTGCAAAGACATTTGACATTTATGAAATTGCTAAGATTGTATGTTAAGGTTATGTTAAGAGTTGTTTATGCTCAACTTTATTGTTCACTAGTTTTTGTTAGAACTTTCTTCCATTTTGAATTAAATTAATAAGTTTCAATTCTGGGGAACGTTTTATAGCTAATTTTTTATAGCAATTTATAACTATTAATATTTATGGCTTCTTTTTATATTATTGCCGCAGAAACGTTGTAATTACCACTTTGTTCAAAGGTACAAGACCATAATGTACCGTAACGTACCTGTGAACAAAATAGATATGTTCTTATTATATCTTATAAGGGCTACTGTAATTATGTACGTTTAAAAATCATCCTATCTGATAGCAAAGAGATGGCACTTCAAATATAGAACAAAAATTAGGGGAAAAAGTGCTGAATATTGGCATCAAAATTTCGAAAACTCTAAAACTGTTTATAGGTACAACGCCTTCCAGTATTGAACTTGAAAATTACCGGTAATGTTAAACACAGTCTAGGATTATTGAACTGAAACTCTCTGCAGCCCTCTGTGAGAAGAGTATTTTTTTACATCTTGAAACTTAGTATTTGTATCGTTATTTGTAAATTTTATGCTATTATTATATTCATGTGCATCAAGTACAAACTAAACAAGAATATAACTGCATTTCAATAACTCAAAACTATGCTTTCATTAACTTCTATGTCAACTACAAAAGCCATTTAATTTTAGAAAAAATGGCAATATTAACTTCTTTTAATTAACATTCCATAATGAAATATAAGAGAATAGATCAAAAACTCTGGTTGCTTTTCATAACAGTCTGGGGGGGATTCTCGCCTCGGGTGCTTACAACCTATACGATGGCTCTGCAGAAACATCTTGTGTGCCAGCGGAAAACAATTCCTGGCAACATTGTTTCCTCCCTGTTAGTATTCTTAATTCTTAATTATTTTTTTATTCCATTACTGGAATTTTTCTATGAAAAATATTGAAAAGTTTTATGATTGAAATTATGAGTTATTTAGAGTGTTAATAACGCGAATAGATTATGATGGACTCGTACAAAATACGTGAATTTTGTGTAATAATAATAATAATAATAATAATAATAATAATAATAATAATAATAATAATAATAATAATAATAATAATAAATGGACACTTTACATTTTCGTAAAATTTACTTGAAAATTATGAACATTATCAACTTAAAATGACAGACATTGAAATATCAATTATTTGACCAAAATAATTGGTCAATTTGTTAATTTTTTAAAAATTTCTTTTAATTTGTTGTTGTTGTTGTTAAGTTATTTTCGCTTTCAGACATAGAAGAATTTGTGTACTACGTGAATGTATATTTTCTTCTTATATTTTATTATGAGAATAAAACATGTTGTTTTTCCTTGTTTTCCGCATTTCTAATATCATTTATCATGATGTGTCTGCATATACTACCATTTCAATAGTTCGTGATCAATTAATGATCTGGGAATTCATTGATCAGCGTCGATTAACAAAACAGAGGAGCAGCAGTAGACAAAACGAATACATCCCATTTTTACACATGCAAGGAAGCCTCTGTATTTCTTTTTGTTCGTCTTGTCAATGTTCCTTAAATTTAGAGGCAGCGCCCTTAATGTCGTAAGTATATGGCTCTTCAAGCAACTATATATTAGTAGTTTGAAATACACTTTATTTTATGTGGTTTCGTCGTCAGGATTTTTCTGATTATTTTGGTCCTCGGCACTTAAATCATCATCGTCAGAATTCCAGCTAGGCACTGATCGAATCGTATTTCTCTAGCTCCATGAGATCATCACGCAGAGACTACCGTCAATGGGGGATCATCACCGCTAACACATCAACGTATTCTGTAGATACTACCTTTCCTTAGTTTAATCCTTTTTACCTTTTTAAACGACCATTAGGAAAACGACCATTAGGAAGACCTAGGCGCAGATGGGAGGACAATATTAAGATGGATCTCGCAGAGATAGGAATACAAAGTAGAAACTGGATGCAATTAGCTAAGGATAGAAGTCAGTGGAGAGCTTTTGTGAACGCGGCACTGAACCTCCGGGTTCCATAAGCCATAGAGTTAGTTAGTTAGTTAGTTAGTTACCTTTTTAAACACTTTTTACAAAAAAATATATTTTCCAAAAGTTTATTAGTAGATGTTATTTCACAAAGCATTCCAGGTCCTGATCTCAGTATCTAAGATGTAAATTTTTATTCTTCAAATACGTTGATTTAAATCTCCAAACTTTGTGTTTCTTGCCTGAACTACAGAAAAAACATCCCCACATAACAAAATATTGTAGGAACTAGATGTAAGTGAAAAGTTTCAACATTCTTTTCAGAAATTAAACAGGGATAAATGTTGTACGAGTTGTCAAAATGAGTCATTTTAGACATTATTCATAGCGGCTAGAGACGGGATAAAATGAAGTAATATCTTTTGGGTTTGAATTATGTGCCTCTATTAAATTTCGATTAGATGTAAATAAATCTCGAACCTCTTCAGGATTTACTCTTTTGCTATTGATTTCTTAATTTCTAATGTTCGCTGAATCTGTCCGTGCACTTCATTTGGCAAAACTTTTTCTTGTAAGAGGTACGAATACCAATTTTAAAATAATATTCGTATACACTAAAATTTGTTTCTCCTGAACGCGATATCAAATTAACATAGGATAATGACTATAATTGTTCTCCATCAGTTATTCCCTTATGCTCCGCTATTGGGACACAATTAATAGAATATTTTTTTTAAATATATGTTTTTATTTTAGTGTTCCCAACTATCGCGTATCAAATTTTAAGTGCTCTTGTGTATCTCAGGATACATACATTGTAAAACTACTTATCTAGGCAGCAGGTAGAGGAATTAGTAATGGATTGGACTTTTCTCGCACAACCTTTTATTATCAAAATTTAGCTATACAAATATAACAAAAGTCAATATACCTGTGGTGTGTAAATCAATAGAACTGTGTGTTTTTAGGAATATTTGTCACTGACATTAGAAATGTGTGAAATTTTTCAAGTAAATATTGTAAATAAATTCTGATAGGCAAAATTCGGATTCTTACCAATAAGTGTAAGAATTATATATATATGTTAACAAATGGCGACAAAAAGATGTTAGCATTAAATGAGTTCTTTTGTGTTTGTTTCGCAAATAAACCATGGCATGCCGATATTTCATTGAGGAATGAAGGAAAGTAGCTGCCTGGATGGAACTCTTTCAGTCCCCAAAAATCATTTAAAAAATATTCACGGCCTGGACTAGACGGGATGCATCTTCGCACCTGACAATTGATAGGATCTACGAGAAGATTTTAAAGACAGGATCCGTTCAAGACGGTTGGAAGGGAAGCAGTGGTAGAAATAGATCTGTCTGAACTGAATAGAATATCATCCTTGTCCAGGCAGTGGTGGTAACCAGCCCAACCAAGTCCTTTCGCACGCCTCCTATAGAGACTAACTTTCAGAAAGGTAAGTGGTTAGAAGTTTACACCGTGATTTAGGAATGAAGCCACACTACTTGCAGATTGTACAGCATCTCAAAAATGCGGATAAGCAAGGATGTGTGAATTGTACACAAATTATCTCGGAAATGGTGCGCATGGGGCCGGACATTCCGTATATAGTTTGTGGCGAAGCAACATTCCGCATCAGGTTGTGTGTAAAAACACAAATGTGTCATCTGGGGGACCGAGCACCTGCAGGAAGTTCGCGAGTACATGCACGATTCTCTCAACATGAATGTTTGGTATACAGTGAGCAAAATCTGCATTGATTGGATCGTTCTTTTTTCAAGAAGAGAGCGTCAAAGCAGAGAAATACAGAGGTTGTTCAGACTACATTTGGCCAATTTCGACTTCCCTAAAAATTTAGAAGAATCCATGGCGCCAGGTCCGTAAGTGCTCGATGTGTTTCCCTTGGTTCCTAACAATAGTCCGACAGCGTAATTTCCACTGTAATAGGCTTCGCTGAAGAACTGGGAGAAGAATCTTGTCCCATTCTCTTTTCACAGCTTTCCAAAGTCCTTCCACAGTTGTCACATGCCGTTTTCCCAAAGCCCGCTTCAGCAATCCAAATCCACAATAGTCAATAGGACTTGCATCTGGAGATTTAACAGGTACCTCATTGAAAGGTATCACTTCTATACCACTTGCCTCCTCCATCTCCCTGTTGAATGCGAGGGGCGATCGTGAGGTATGTGATGAGGCCTTGTCTATGTGAATGCGCACCAGATTGGCATCATTTCCGTACATTATTGGAATCTCATGCTCAGAGATCGGCCGCATGATCTGCTCCTGAAAATACTGCGAATTTATATTACAGTTCTTCGCCAGCCTACGAATCTTCAGCTTACCTCGGTAACAGTAGCCACTAGTTACCATGAACCCTTTTGGGAAGGATTCTTTACAAATACGGACCCACCTTCTGTAGTTCTTGGCACCTTTCTCTCGGTGCATGATGACTATCGGTTTCCCGCAGTCGGAAATGTAAATCAATGATACATCGAGCGTTACGACGTACATCCACCCTTTGTTTTGCTAGATGCCGTTCGTACAGCTTCCGGGCGTTACACTTTCGTTCCTTTTGGTGGGCATCCGTGAGGAGATGGCCGAGAGCGTTCATGACTTCCTCCAGCTTGAGTTGATGGTGTAAGGTTCGGCTTACAGTCCCCAAAAGACACGTCAATCGATTAGCCATACACCTTTGTGTTGGCAGATTTTCTTGCATTGCCATTTTGCGAAGATTCCTCTGCATGGTGGAGGTGGCCTCGGTGCATTCCGGCTTCCTAGGCAACTTCGTTGTTGATCCAAATGTTGGAGCTTCGTTGCCCTTGTACTTTTTAATATTTTTTATTCCACTGAAACTGATGTTGCAACCATTCTTCTGGCACTGTTTTCTAATGACAGAAACACTAAGCGGGCATCATAAAGACCCGCAACATAGCCTTTAAAAAAACCGGCTTAGTTTTGGCGGCATTTTGGTCACAGAGCGGAAACCCACACACTTGGAAACAAATTTAACACAACACTCACAACAATGGTCCTGTTTTGTGCGTTATTGTCGTCCGCGCGGAAAAACAACTCCGTTCCCATTAACTCACTCCACAACACTGCATGACGCCATAAGCCAGGTCGGGTGAGTCCATTCTGCCCCGGAGGGGGAAGGAAAGAAATCAGCCAAAGGTAGGCTGAACAACCTCTGTATCTCTTCCATGTTCAGCACGTTCATGGATAACGTGCCACTTGCCATACTCCAGCGAGGGTACTTTGAGCAAGACGGCATCCCTACGCATACAGGCAGATGATTCAGGATTACCTGAACGACACGTTCGATAAACGTTAGATTGGTAGAGGTGATTCTCTCTCATGGGCAGCAAGTTCCCCCAACCTGACGCCATGTGATTTTTGGTTGTGGATCATGACCAACGATCGTGTGTATGCCAGAAAACATAGCAACTTGGACGAATTGAAACACTGCATCATTCAGGTCATCGCTGCTATCCCCTCCCCAATGGTCCAGAGTGGCACACAATCAAAAATGGGCAGACTCCATAAGTGCATTGAGCGAGTTGGGTGCTAAATTGAAACTCTGTAACCAAACCCTTGTCTTATAATTTCACGTGAGTGAACCCCCATTTACTCTTAATACCATCCTTTTTTTACCTCACGTTATATATATAGGTATATAGAGTGAACGAATTATTTTAATCATTCGGTATAACGGAGAAACCGAAAGAGAGAAAAAAACGAAGCTTTGCACAAAGCAACTATAAAGAAGGGGACATCGTTGCATGTATTAAACACCCAATAAACAGTGTTGCCATACTAATATAAAGTTTTTTTCCAAATGGGACTGTCATATTATTACATATTTCAAATCAACGTGTCAATTGAAAACTCAAAATACTCATTTTATTATTGTGTTGCAAACTAAGGATGCTATAGTATTACAAACATTTAAAATTTGGAAGCCTCTACCACACATACTGCATAACAGAGATAAATGAGATAATGCACGTCGAGAGTACCTTAGCATTGGATACCATTTTCATGGTATGACTTTCTTCAAATGAATAAGAACGAAGTTACCAGAACTTGAAAATTTGAATTTTTTTGAAAGTCTTTATTTCTTAAAAATTCTTATATAAGCATAATATCTAGTTAAATGCATGGTTTGAAATAAATCTACAAATTATTTTACCTTTTACAGCACTTCGATATCACAAACCGTTCTGGAGATATTATAAACATTAATAAAGTTCGCAACACTGCTGAAAAGGGCATATTTATGAAAATATTTAAAATGTTATTTTCTTTCTCTTTTATATCATTATAGCAATAGATTTTACTAGCTGTAATCACAACAAGTTTTCGCAACTACATGATTTAAGCAGTGTTGCAAACTACAAGAATGTTTTTCATATATGCGGAATGGTTTGAGATATCAAAGTGCTGTAAACAGTAAAATAATTTATAGGTTCCTTTCAAACCACACAAGTAATTACATATGATACCTACCTAAGCATTTTTTTTGAAAAAAAAAGCCGATCAAAAATATTCAAATTTTGAAGGCATGATAACTTCGTTCCTATTCATTCGAAAAACTCCGTACCCTGAACGTAGTATGCAACGCTAAGGTAATTTCTATGTGCATTGTCCTGTCCATTTGTTTTGTTGTACGTGTGATAGAGGCTTCCAAACTTCGGTTGTTTGTGATATTATAAAAATCATTAGTTTGCAATATTGAATAATATATATGACATTTTAAGTTTTCTTTCGACACGCTTATTTGAAATATGTAGTTGAAATATGTATATGAATATTCTGACGTAATGCCACTTGAGAAAAATAATTTTGTATTGGGTTGGCAACACTGTTTTAGGGTGTTTCTGTTTAACACATACAAAGATGTCCCTTTCTTATAGTTGCTGCGTGCAAAGTTTCACTTTTCTTTCTCTTTTAGTTTCTCCGTTATATAAGATTATCAAGATAAATTGTCCATCTTGTATATATTCCTAATACAGAAGATGTAAGAAAGTTCAAGCAGTTTCCTTATTAATATGTATTTTGTTTAAATTACAAAAGCTGTCCTTTCATTCCTTCACACTTCTGCTTGAGTAGTGCTTTATATAATGATCTCAAGCAGAAAAAGTCTTCAAAGAACTAAAAAGGAAAAAAAAGTATACTTGTGCCTTAAAACACACTTCACTTCTTCGTGTTTTGTTTGTCTGGGTTCAAAGTTTGTCCATGATTCGTGTGCTGGACAGGAGAGGGAGGAGATGGAAGAACAACTACATTGTCGAACGACGTTTGAAAATACTTGGCTTTATATTCTGGACAGATATGATTAAGCCAAAGGAAATTTTCTTCTTCGAGTGTACAGTACTAAACACCATTGTCCCTGTATAAGATATGGTCTCACCCCGTCTAGCCATTCCCAACTTACAACTATGTGTTAAAAAGAATTTGTCTCTCATATTTATACATATTTCAACCTCTGTGTTGAGGTCGCTTGGAGCATTATTTAAGATTATTCAGCTAATATTTCCGATGCGCTACTTCGGTCTGGTATAGAGCCACTTTAGACCATGAGACCAAACAAATCTCACAAGTAAACCTTACGTTTGGGTGAATCGAGTTGCTGACTGAGACACATATGAGCAAGTAGTACTAAATGTGGTCAGTATTTCAGTGAAGTTGTAGGTGCGAAGCTCCAGGGTTTTAGGAGATACAGCTACCGGAACATCATATGGAAGTACAGAATAGTCTTCATACAGTTGGAGGTAAAAGCCCTGTAAGACCTTTTGTAACGACAAAGGTGAATAACAAAATATATGGGTACATATTAGGACTAGGGGGAAGTAATATAGTAAGAGTATACCTGACGGCGGCCATCTTGAAATCCGCCATTTTGAATTAAGGTTATTTTTTTAAAATAGGAATAAGGTCATGTGATACATGATTTAAGGCTCAAATTTAATCAGAAGAACAATGGAGACGTTAATTTTGATTTACGCGCAATTGGTAAAAGTTACAGGGAAATTAAATATTGTTGCAGCATATCTATTAGTCCTTTACCCCACCTTGTAAATTTTGTGTTACTGATAATAATTAAATAAAAAGCAGATGGATACATATTAGGTCTATGGTAAGAGTTGCCTTGTTCAAATCCGCCATTTTGAATCAGACAAAAGTTTTAAACAAAACGCATAACAGTGACACCTTATAATAGCAAATTTTACCATAAATCCAACGGTATAACCATTTTTGCTTTACCATTAACCAGCACAAAATTAAATGGGAATAGGGTAATGCAATAGATAACTTCGGGCTAGAAGTTAATCAGAAATACAATGGTGGCGTAACAAATGCTGGTTAATGATAAAGCAAAAATGGTTATACCGTTGGATTTATGGTAAAATTTGCTATTAATAAGATGTCACTGTTATGCGTTTTGTTTAAAACTTTTGTCTGATTTAAAATGGCGGACTTGAACATGGCCGCCATCAAGGCAACTCTTACCATATGCCTAATATTTATCCACATGCTTTTTATTTCATTATTATCATTAACATAAAATTTACAAGGTGGGGTAAAGGTGGATAAGTTAGATATGCTGCAACAATATTTAATTTCCCTGTAACTTTTTACCAATTGCGCGTAAATCAAAATTAACGTCACCATTGTTCTTCTGATTAAATTTGAGCCTTAAATCATGTATCACATGACCCTATTCCTATTTTAAAAACTTAACCTTGATTCAAAATGGCGGATTTCAAGATGGCCGCCGTCAGGTATACCCTCAATATATGACTTCCCCTTAGTCTTAATATGTACCCATATATTTGTTATTCACCTTTTGTCGTTACAAGAGGTCTTACAGGGCTTTTACCTCCAACTGTATGAAGACTATTCTGTACTTCCATATGATGTTCCGGTAGCTGTATCTCCTAAACTCCTGGAGCTTCGCACCTATAATTTCACTGAAATACTGACCACATTTAGTACTACTTGCTCATATGTGTCTCAGTCAGCAACTCGATTCACCCAAACGTAAGGTTTACTTGTCAGAGGTTGAAAATTAAAGACCAACCTAATACACGTATATATGAAAAGTATGTCAAAATGACCAATACTTTTTAGAAAACAAAATAATAGGCTAAATTTATTGTACTTGATATACAAATGCATACCTTGGCTATGCTTCGATGTAGCCAATGTGAACCTCAGATATTCCTCGTACCGTGGCACAAGCTTCTCTACACTTTCTGTGCAAACGTCTGCCGCCTAAAAGTACAGCCAACCGAGAACTGACATCTTGAGCGTTTCACTTATGGAAACGCTCCGATACAAGTAGCTTTTTGAAGTGAGGGAAAAGAAAGAAATGGTTAGTGCAAAGTCGATTCAGTAATATTAAGGGTATTACTGAATAGATTCCATCGAAATCTTTCAATCGTCTTGAGAGGATAAGAAACTGTGTTTAGGTAGGCATTGCCATGGATATAAAGAATTCCAGAGAGTAACATTCCTCTCAGGCGGTTTTGAATAGCACGTCGGAGATTATTTAATGTTTGACAATATACGTTACATCTACTATAATTGTCCTTTCTAGTTCCAAGAATTCCACAATAATCACATTCTCTTAGTCCAAAAACACGGTTGCTATGATTTCATGAACTGATGGGGTTGTTTAAATGTCGTAGCACTAACAGAACCCGAGTACCACAATTAGATAGACTGTTGATTCGACCCGCCACACAGTGGGACGAAAAGGACAATCTAGCTGTGCAAATGTCCAGAATGAAGTTCCTTGGAATTGCACCCATTGTACCTGTAATGAGCCAAAAAAAAGTTAACATGAACAACAACAGAAAAAGTATTACATTCTGCAGTGAAATGGGTTTGCACTATAAAAGACGGGCTGTGATACGGCAACAGGCATTACTGATAGTGATCAGATTTAGAGGGTCAAAGTCAATCTATCGTGTTCAACGTTTGCTCGACTGTTACGAATCAAGGACTGCTGCTTTTGCTGCTGCAGGTATGTACTGTCATTGAAATACAAATTGACTGAAAAATTAAATGAATTTACCACGAGTACCACACGCAACGGCGCCGACCTTCCAAAAGTTATGTGGGTGCATATAAATGGCGGGAGGTGTTATAAGTTTTCAAGAGAGTTTCGATAGTCTTTTATTTATTTCCGTTTAATTAAGGTGGATCACTAGGTGTTCTCGGCGCTATGCGAAAGGCTGCTTGAATAGTGCGGCGTTGCCAGATAGTGTCGAGTGTTTACTGATGCCAGATAATAAATTGAATAATTATGGAATTCTTCTTGGATACTTAGTGGAGAAATTGGGTTTCGACCCTTACCGCAATTCCGTTTCTCGAATTGCAACGCTAGAATCCAGGAATTTTCTTATTGTGACTACTACAGTAAACTTACAAATTTGGCAACAACACATTATGGCGTTCTGCGCAAGTTTCGTCTCAAAATCTATTTCCATAAATGTAAATTAATCTTTAAATAAAATATGGAACAACACGAAAAACGGCGAGGCAATATATCTATTTCGTGATAAGATTGTTACCTTAAAATACTTTACACACACAAATAAACATTTCATGAAACGAAGCACATCTAGTAAGAACTAACAGCAAGTGCCATTTTGTGTGCTCATTGTAAAACGAATAAAATATTTTCTTTTATTTGTTAAATTTTTCGATATCAGGAGAGACAACCAAATGAATCAGTGACTTGTGCTGTAGCTGAAACATTACTCTATCTTATAGTACAATATTTATAATATGTAACATTTCATTGCTCAGTTGTTAAGACAATGAGCTAAAATATGTACTGACTTCCGGGTGGTAATCCACCTTAAATTTTTTACCAATATAGTCATAATGAGCTGTGCTGTGATAAAGTAAAATATACATTTAGGCAGTGTGCGAATTAGATAATCTATATTGCGGGAGATAAAATTAGGCCAACAGGATGTAAAGTCTGAAGGTGCAAATTTAAAAATCAGACAATAATATCTTATCCCTCCACACACCACATATATAAATATGACATCTGTAATAAATAAGAGATTTATTAATTTAATAAATCTACCGACAATAACTATATACGTATATATTGTCTGACATGCACACACGCCACATAATCTTTCTCAATGTGTTTAAATGTTTTACTCATTCTTGCCCCGTAGCTCTAATGTTTATTTACTTAATAATTCGGCGCGAGCGATATCCATGATCACACGCATATGCTAATCTTTCCACTCATATTGAAATCTTCCACTTCGCGTTATTACACTCAGCTTGCAAAAGAAACCCTACTTCAGTAATATGAAAATTACTAAAATTATCAGTTAAATTGGACATACTTAAAAAAAAAAATTAGCCTATCATACGAGAAATAGATTGTCGTTGGTCTCGATTTCTAGCATCAAGTTCAAATCGAAGGCCAAATATGTAAAAACTCTCAATTTAAATTTCGAGCTTGTGCTTCTACTCCTCGCTATAACTGCGCTCTTCACGCTTCCCCCTCCAAATATCGATTCCGTGATGGAGCTCAGGAAGTCAACATTTACAATTATTTTACTGTTAGGTTACAGATGAGTTAATTCACTATGAGCTACGTAATTCAAATAAAGTAAAACATTACATTGAACTTTCTGGCGTGGACAGCAAACTGTACAGCGAAAAGAAAGATTGGAAAATGAAGGGTTAACTTTTAAAAGCCCGCTCCATTTGAAGTGCTTATACAGACATGGACAATGACACGGAGAACCAGTCGTATTAGCAAATGATGAAACAGATCTTCAATTATGCGCTTACTCACCCTTACAAGTCTGCTCACCAGGGGCGCATCCCCAGCGTGTATGTTAACATATAGGCACGAGAGAATATATCTCAGATTTTGAGCACAGTTTCAGAAGTTAATTTCCGTAAACTATAAAAGGCAGTGATTACTATACTAATTACCACAAATTAAACGCAACTTTTTAGTCGCATACACACAAACTACTAGGGAATGAGGATCATGTCTAACAAAGAATACACTGGAAAATGAAAAAAAAATAACAAAAATAAAAATAAGATGATAATCGATACAAATGTAGAGAATGAATATGACATGTCCAAACTTCGCCAAGTATGGTGGAAGAAGCTATTTGTTTACTGCTTGTCCAACCGCTAAGAACATTTATAAATCCATATGTGACTTTGTTATACGCAGGGGTATCGAGGCCAGGCCCCTCCAAATAACCAACTTTTAAAACATCATCGTAAGTTTACCTCGTTTCAGTCACTTAAAAATAACAAAGTTTACATATAATTAATAATTTACTGTAAAATAGTATGGAAAAATACTATTTTACCATACCAATCAAAAAATAGTATGGTATCTCTTCCTTACACCGATCGGAAAATAGTATGGTATACTTTTTCTTTTCACAGCAGATTACACAATTTACTGCGGTTTATATTTGAGAGCTTGAAAACAAATGTTTTAACAAGGTATTACCTGACCAGGATATTAGTGCGGTTTTTCGTGTAGGGCGCTAGTGTTGTGTTTACATCAGTTTCTAGGTAAGCGCGGCGGGACAGGGGAACGGGGAGCGTCACTCTGCAGTGTATCCAACGATTTTCAAAAGTTGCAGTTTACATGTTATAAGTAGCCTAATCTGTTTCGCTTAATAAAGAACTCCATAAACTATATAGTTGTCATTGAATGCAGTAATGGTTATTCCTGCAGTAATGCAGATGTATTGTGGATAGTGGCATATCCATGGAAATTAACAATTTAAGAACAAGATAGCACACAAGTGAATTTCTACCGTGTATTAAGCATATTATATATAAAAAAATTGATTACGTTTTATTTGATTCCATTATAAAACAGTAGAAACCTGTAAAACTCAGTAATAATATGTTAATGACTAAAAGATTAATTATGAGTTGGTAGCTTAAATACTTGCGCAATATCTTGTAACTGTAAGTTTAAATCAAGTTAAGGCTCGCGATGCTTGTATTTGTTTTAATGCAGGTCTATCGATTGACAACTAAATTATTTTCTTGAGTTGTAGCCAAGAAAGAATTCCGATACGTTTCCACTCGAAAACTGTGGAAGTTCTCTTCGTTGGTCTATTGACTAGCGCATGTGTCTTTGTTGTACGTGGTTCTGTGAGAGGCCAACAATAATTTTACAATCTTTTACTTTCATTAATCATCTGTCTCCTCTAGCATAAAGAGCATAATCATGGGACGTTAAACTAAAGAAATTTCATTTCTTTTTTTCGATGAATGTGAACCGTTTGGGGAAAAAGGAAGTGAAGAAGAAATTTTCCTTAATTTTTTAAAGGGCTACGGGATTGGATAGTTTATCTTTCGGGTTTGCCTTCTAAAACCTGATTACAATGCATCTTTCTTTTAGGATTATTATCGTAATCCAGCCTTTTCGTAAATGTGAAATAAAAGTATAGATAAAACATCAGCGTATGGGTAATGTAAGCATAAATATCATTGGTTCAATACACAACAAATTCACAACTTTTATTTACGAGTATAGAAATTCCCTTTGAACTTCCTCTGAATTTCTTTCAGACCCTAGGTCTCTTGTGACAAAAAATTAATTCTACTATCTGTTTTCCTACACAATATAATTTTGAAACTTGGGAGCCTAGTGTTCTCTTTGTGTCTGTAATACATAATCATTTGTCGATTGACTTCAGAAGACTGAGTTTAGCCCGTGAGCACAAGTTGCATATAGTTCAAACATATCAAATGTACGGTCTTTTTAACAAATCCTGTGTGCACATATGAAATTCAAAGACAAAGGCAATCAATAGTTTTTAAACAGCTGTATTTTTGAAGTAAGATTTGAAGCTTTACTGGCGGCGTATATGATAAAGTTCTTCTCGGGCAATCAGCCAGGTGAAAAATTTTCACCTGGCTAATTGCCCGAGAAGAACTTTATCAGCTGTATTTTTATTTCAAGTGTAAGTACTAAAATGTGCTACGTATAGTTCCAAGAGGGGATCCTTAAAAAAAAAAAAAAAAAAAAAAAAAAAAAAAAAAAGAACTTACGTACCTAACATTGGCAGTCATCTTCTTCTTCATGATTTGATGTAAGAAGCGGCCACATGATTTCCTGCCAATTGTTTCATCGCCGGTATCTTTGAGCAATGAGATGGCAGTGGAAGACAAACTTCGTTCTTCTAACTTGATATTTTGAAAAAAAACTTACGCAACTGGCTTTGTTACTTAAATACATACCTATTCACTCTAATCAATTTCAAAAGTACCATTAACTTTATAATAACATAATGAATGTAAGAGTTACCATGAAAATGTATTTTGTATTTCTTTTTTAATATGAAATTCATTTTTTTTCTGCATTTCACTGCAGCTATAAGAAATCAATTGTCAGGCTCCCCACTTTAAATTTTAATCGCTCCCCTACCACCCTCTATGTAACATTGGGTTTATTTCTTTTAAATACATTTTTTCAAAATATGTTTGAAATACTGGATTTTTAAATTACCAAACCATGCTATATAATAACAGATTAGATATCAGAGAAAGTTATCTTTATCTACCATCTTAATTAGGGGCGGATCTAAATCTCCTTCGGAGACGGTTAGATTACACTGTTCAACAACGAAAATGTAAATTGAACAAAATCAGCTAATTCTTATTGATTTTGTGGTGCTGATCACGAATTTGAAAATTAGTTTCGAATATTAGCTCTACTTTTCGTTTTACAGGTATGTCTAATAATAACGCTTTAAAAATAAATATATGCGCTTCGTTTGGGGTAAAATGTTACACTGATCCGGCAACACTGGAGAAACTATATGAACGCTTGGTTTCATTGCGTTCCTTATCTCAGTAGTGTTCTGCTATTGTTAGAAAAAGGTTTAGTGCAGTTATCAGCGTTTTGGGTGTGATGTTTGCAGAACATAAAATACAACTACAGGTACTCAAAAATACTGGTATTTCGAATGTATATTTTTAAATAGTTGTCGGAACTATTTCAAGTGATATTTTGAGGATTTCAATAAACAAAACTGCCGCGAAATTGTGTAAACAGTGCGGATAGCTTCTGCTACGTGTGTGGGGAAGTGACTTTTTCCTCACAAAAGCAGACTATAACACCACTAATAGGAAAAGCCTATCAATATTACTTTGGTTGTAAAATTGAGGACCAAGATAAATCTTGGGCACCCCACATTGTGTGTAACACTTGTGCCAGCAATCTAAGAAATTGGATTAATGGGAAGGGGCGCTCAATGCCTTTTGCAGTGCCCATGATTTGGAGGGAGCCAAGCGACCACATCAGAGACTTATTTTTGTATGGTTCCTCCAGTCAAGAAGGGAATTTCCACGAAGAAGAAGCGGGCCTTGATCTATCCTAACATTCCTTCTGCAATGCGCCCTGTTCCACATGGAGAAGGACTACCTGTTCCTGACCCACCTAAAGAATACGATCTTTTTTCTGATGATGATCAAGAAGTTGAAGCTCCTGAATCAAGTACTTCGAAGGACCCTAAATATTTCCACATAGACTTACTCAAGAGGAACTAAGTGATCTAATCAGAGACTTAGACCTCTTGAAAAGCAAAGCCGACATTTTAGCGTCACGCTTAAAGCAATGCAATTTATTGCAGGAAAAAGTAAATATTTCAGTGTATCGGAATAGGGAGAAGATGTTCACTTCATTTTTTACTATGGAAGACACACTTGTGGCATGTACAGATGTAAATGGTCTCTTGAGGGCACTTAAAATTAATTACGAACCTACGGAGTGGAGGCTCTTTATAAATTCGTCCAAGGTGAGTTTAAAGGCAGTGCTTTTACATATTGGAAATGAACTTTCTTCAAGTCCTGTAGGTTACACAGTTCATATGAATGAATCTTATGAAAACTTGAAACGTTTACTTCAAGCCATTAAATATTACGATTTTCAGTGGTTCATTTGTGGTGACCTTAAAGTAATAGCACTGTTGCTAGGTATGCAGTTACGGTATACAAAGTATTATTGCTTTATATGTGAATGAAACAGTAGAGATCGTAAATCTCATTACCGCAAAAGTGATTGGAGTAGCCTACCAGAGAAACTCTTCAGCCGGGAGTGAAAAATGTGCAGCATGAACCACTGGTAGATCGTAACCGAATTTTGCTTCCCCCTCTACATATTAAATTAGGTCTTATGAAAAGTTTTGTTAAGAGCATGAACCAAGAGGATGAGGCCTATAAGTACCTAAGAGGACAATTCCCTCGATTAAGTGATGCCAAATTAAAGAGGGTGTTTTCATAGGGCCACAGATTAGGCAACTATTCAAAGATCACAAGTTCGACGAAATTATCCAAGGTGAGGAGAAAGCTGCGTGGGAAAGCTTGAAGAGTGTTTGTTCACAGTTCTTGGGAAGACACCGAGCAACAAATTACAAACAACTGGTAGCAAAGTTATTATTGTGCTACGAAAATCTTGGTTGCAATATCTCTCTGAAACTCCACTTTCTTCATTCACATCTAGACTTCTTTCCCGAAGATTGTGGAGCAGTAAGTGACGGACATGGTGAGCGTTTCCATCAAGATATTGCAGCCATGGAGAAGAGATATGAGGGAAAGTGGAGTTCTAACATATTGGCCGACTACTGTTGGACTATTGCAAGGGATGCTCCAGATGTAACCTACAAAAGGCAAGCCAAGCGAAGACGCTCAAAATAAAATAAACATAATCCTGTACAAGGGATTACTTGAAACTTTTGTCTACATTGCAATATAGTTCTTGCACAAAAAGGTATTTGTACAAATTTTTCATGTTTTGATGTTAATACTGATTTTTATTACGGAATTGTTAATGTTTAACTTGACCACGGTTACTTCATTTTCTATATCGCTGTGAAACTGGTATTTGCGAAATTTTGAAAAAGGAAGTACAAGGGTATAGAAAGCTATAGGTTAAGGTACTTCTTAACTTCCCAGCTTATCACATCAGAGTGAAATAGATAAAAAAAAGTGAAATGTAGGTTTTTACAAGGATTTTGCTTAAATGTTCTATAAATATTAATACATTTGTATATATACAGCTACTGTTGTACAAGGTTTTTTTTTCATAACCTGAGCTAAGAAAATTCTTCTATTATCATTCCCTTTCATATTATGCTTAAATGAATGTAAAAATCGCAATTTCAAAGAATTTACATACTTTCGATCAAAATTTGTTGAACAGTGTTATCAGTTTCTCTGTCACCAGTCTTTTGCAGCACATCCGAGAACGATCTCAATGCAAATTTGTTACTGAAGGTACTGCCAATCGATCGATCACATGGTCCAAATTGGTAGAAATTTCGAAGACGCCTTACCTCAAAACTACACAATAAAACTTGTTTTAAACAATGAAAGCGCAGTTGCCAAAGTATAACTTTGATTCACAAAGATGAACTTCGAGGTTTTGTTAACAGATGAAGTAGGAATTCCTTACACTCTAATGCTACGAAGTTCTCAGTGTTCCTTTGTACAACACTGAGGTTAGTTTATTCGCAAGTTATTGCCAAATTAATATGGAGGGTGAATGTACATTTTTTCAGTCCCTTAAAATGTTCTGAAAATAACTTACATAACTTTTGAAATTGTGTTTGTCTTAACTTAAACATATGCGTGAAGTGGTTTATTATGAAAATGGTAAAAACAACTGTGATAGATTAATTACAAGTAATCCGGTTAGAAACACTGTTGTTTGTATTTTAGTTCCAAAACCGGCCGCCCGCACTCGTTCGCTGGTCAGTTTTTTTTTACCATACAACAATGGTACAAAACTGATTTGTAAGTATGGCTGCATTACCTTTTTTTTGTATGCTGTACCTAATGTTTAAAAAAAACATATTTATATCAGATGGAAAATTTGGTGAAAACAACGTTATTCGGTTTTTCAGTTTGGATTCCAATTAATCGGTAATTTTCAATTACTTTTACGTCACCATCCCGCTTACGAGTACTAATGGGGACTAAAAATTGGATTTAAACGACATCGGAAGTGTCATTGTTCATATCAGCCACCCCGAAAACTATGGATTCGACATTAATATTGGTTATTTTCGATCATTTTTACATATCTTCCCCTCCTCTTCAAAGTAAAGCGATAAAATCCATCCCAGGCCCGAAACTCATCTATGTTGAAAATTTGATCGTGATCGGTCGGGTAGTTCAAGAGTTAACTTACAAATGTAATCACTTTCATTATACTAGCTGAACCTGCGCCCTCTACACAGCGCATCACTAGCATATGGGCATAAATATCCTTCTCATTCCTCACATTTGTTCATGTCCCTTTACAGACACAAGTGAAAAAAGTCTTGATTTTAAAAAATCGGCAAGGCGTATCATAAAGGGGACCTCAATATTTCGCACCGTTTGCAAGATTTGAGCCTACTTCCGGTTGGAGTTTCTAATTCATACACGACCAGTGTTTTCTTTCTTTATCCATGCAGTATGTAATAAGAAAATACATTACATACGCAATTAATTATAATCGCAGTTATATATGGTGTTCATTGGGCAAATCACTCCAAAAATATTCATCTTACTGGTTAAACTGGAGAAATGGTTATCGTTCCTTTGTCATTATTATTTGGCCTTGAAATAAACGCCTGAGACATATGCAACCCCTATATAGAACAGCGTGGTGTTGGAATGTATAACGCATAGGATATGATGCCCTACTTTTTCTTTAATTTCAACGCTTCCATGCATACCCTAAGAAATGTAATAAAGAAAAAACAGCCATGTTTTAAAAACATTCAATTAGAACTGGACAATCTACGCAAAATTTCCAATCAATCAGTGAAAACGTCACCTTTCTAGTTCCTATACTTTCCGAGATCTCATTATCGAAAGGATTGGCCACAAACATATAAATTTAGTTTAAAAGAACTCGGAAGATGGAAGCACAATTCATGTGCATTGATTTTAGAGAAGGCTTATTAAAATACAAAGGCTTTGAACAACAATTTTATATCATCAACTTTATGAAAAAGATCTAGTTAACTGATTTATTTAAAGTACTCGTACTTAAAATATTTGTCTCTGTTAAATGTGAAACCACACATAACCGTAAATGAAAGACTTGAAAGCCATAGTTATACGTTGGAGCTCGGGTGCTTTTAAACATATACTCACCTGGCGACTATAGCCATCTCTTGGCCTATTGTCGTACTACTTAACTAGGATAATTGCTGTTCATTTAGTTAGCTGTTCTTTGCGGAGGATTCTCTTCAAGAATCGACATCGGCCTCACGGTCCGAGCCGCACATTTATAGTCAGGGCCTTTGTTACTAACTTGGTCGTACAGTCCACTTATACCTGTGTGGGGCGCTACACTTCTAGTGTGCGAAACACCAGGCCCTTACTAACATCTATTAGTTGGCGACGTAACACTTCGGTGTTAGCACACTCGCCTTTCTATTACTGATCATGCCGGGACCTCCTAACCCCGCCGACAATCCATCCGGGCGTCATACTCTCCCTGCAACTGTGATGGGGCCACCTCAGGATCGTCGCCCACGGCCACGAGAACGAGAACGCACCTCTTCAGGAGCTTCTTCTGCCTCTCTTGGTTCTCCTGTTCGAGATAGAGATCGTTCCCGATCACCGACTCACATCAAAAAGCTCAAATATACTGAGGCTCTACTCAGTCCACCCAAGCCTAAACCGCCATAACCATCAACCATCAGTGGCTTCTGCTTCTACCTCATCCGCTGAGGAGCCTATCATCATCGATCAACCATCTACTTCTCTTTTTACCATCCTCTTCAGTAATTTAAAACCAGAGTATTTCAACATCAAACCAATGTACCTCCAGCTCATGCGCTACTGTACACGCCTTGATCTTCAGCAATTAATCAAAACCCAAAATGGCATCTTACTAAAAACAACCAATCCTGGCTTATATGACCATCTAATTTACAAGGTCGGACCAGCTATGTTTGGCACCAATGCTAAGATTACTTTTCTGAAAACGCCCACTCAGAAAACGCCACCACCACCACGTCGCACACCCTTATTATCCGTGGTGATTCGTGGTGTCGATCCCAGCCTGACAGAAAAAGAGATCTTGGACGAACTAAAAGAGGACGGCTACCACCCAACACGAGCCTTACGTATTAAGAATGCTACTGGTCCAACTTACATGGTGCGCCTACTTACAGATGACCAGACGCTTATTGACGAACTTCTTCAGAATGGCGTTTATATCTACCGCTGCCACCATAGGGTGGAAGCGTCACGTACTCCACCGCCTCTTTCCATACGCTGCGAAAATTGTCTCGCCTATAATTCACATCCTACAAACAAATGCACCCTACCAGCCGTCTGCCCACACTGTAAAGGCACCCATAAGCTGAAAAATTGTCCTAACTTACAACAACCTGCTAACTGCAACACCTGTGGTGGACCTCATCCAACTTGCTCGTATCAGTGCCCTCAGAAACCGAAGCCTTTACCCGATAAGCCGGAAACCGTAGTGCCTCTTCGTATTCATCCGGCGACCCAGGTCTCTACTGGCACCCAAACTTCGCTCCTACCGCCACCTACAGTTGAAACCATGCTGCAATTTATCACTCTCGTTCTCCAGAATACCTTCCCCTATCAACGGGAAGCTATTCTCACTCATGCCACGAAAGCAGCCCATGACATTTTCCACCTCCATATGGCTGCTACATACTCTGGGCTTTCAACTTACTTTCATTTCCATTCTGATACTCCACCATGAATACTCGCCCACGGGGGAAACGGCCAATCAAACTCCTATTTTCCAACATCCGATCATTACGGACTAATCGAGTCCTTTTAGAAACCATAGCTGCTGCTCATAACGTTGATTGTATCCTACTCAACGAAACTTTCTTAAAATCCAGCGAACGTTACTATTTTCTCCGCTATCATCTTACACGCGCAGATCTATCGGCCCATCCAGCTCGCGGGGGAGCAGCTATAAAGGTTAAACACTCTCTTCCACGGCGTCATATTCTACCTCCTAATCCACAACGCTTCTCTGAACATGTGATTCAAACCATCTACTTTCCATCTCTTACATTCACAGTTGCCACTATTTACGTCCGTTCTACCCAGCCGTTACCGTACCATTTTCTCACTTATCTAGACTTGAACTTCCGTACGTATATACTTCTAGCAGATATTAATTACGCCTCTCGCACTGCGGAGCAGCGACAGCGATTTACCGATTTCCTAGCAACTACCCATAGCACTCTTCTTCCCCTACCTCAGCACACTCGCCCAGCTAGTAATACCACCCCTGATGTAGCCATAGTGTCTAACAATCTTTTATCTCGGACGTCCGTGGAAATTCTTGGTTCTGTGGGCAGTGACCATCTACCGATCTTATTGACTCTCACACAGACTATCCCGAAAACTGATGACATCATTACACCTCCTAAATATAACTTTACTGCAGCAAACTGGGATCGTTATCAAGAGATTATCACCACCGACCTCGGCAACCTCACTCCACATTGGACTCCATTGCTAACGTTGATCAACTTTGCGCTACACTTGAGACCGCCATCAACCACAGTACAGCATGCTCCGTTCCCAAATACTCCCAACCTAAGGGCTGTCCAAATCTCCCTTCTGGAGTGTTAGATATACTCGCACGATCCGATCAATATTTGACAGAATATCACCGCACCAATGATCGCCACTTCTTACACTTACATCGTCAATTTCAGCGCATGGCCAAACATTATATTATTGCACGGAAGCGGCTGAACTGGCGACTATCATGTAACCAACTACGTGACGAGCGCAACCCCACTCGATTCTGGAACCCTTTCAAACGACTAACATTCCGGAAGCATAGACCTCAATATCCGTTACTTACTAATGGCACTGCCCCTACTACCGACTTGGAGAAAGTCACTCTCTTTGCCAACCATTTCGAGGCGGTTTTTACCACCCACTCTTCACCTCTCTTCACTCATCCTAGTGATCGGCACATAACTGCAGTCGGTGATCCGGAACAAGCACGATTTGCGCCGAACTTCATTCAACTCCCTCAACCCGACGACGATCCACTACTGGCACCCATTACTTCAACCGAAATCTTAGAGGTCCTCAAATACCGCCGCAATACAGCACCAGGTAATGACAATATCTCCTATCGTCAACTTCTCCATGCGCCTGCCGTTTTTCTGCTCTTACTAGCTCAACTGTACTCCACAATACTAGCAACCGGCTATTTTCCAACGGCATGGAAGCTTGCCAAGATAGTGGTCTTTTTAAAACCGCAAAAGGACCCCTCCTCAGTGACATCTTATCGGCCGATCAGTCTCACGAATGCTTTTAGTAAAACATTCGAACGTATACTTATGAAGCGTCTGCAGCCATACATTACAGAAAGGGCAATCATTCCACCTACACAAGCTGGTTTCCGACCTTCCTTTGGCATTAACGATCAGCTAGTCAAACTATCCTCCTTGCTGGTCAATCATTTTAACAAACGCCTTCCGTCAGTCCTAGTATCACTTGATATCGAAAAGGCTTTCGACACTGTTTGGCACGCTGGACTAATTTACAAACTTACCTCTCTTCTGCCGTTTCCCTACGTGCGGATAATAGCTCAGTTTCTCCACCATAGGCGAGCTTATATTCAGATTAATAACACCAAATCCCCAACCTTTATCCTTCGTGCTGGCGTTCCCCAAGGTTCCGTGCTCTCACCTCTCTTATATTTACTCTATGTCGCTGATATGCCTCAACCTCCGCCTCCAGTCCATATGCTCCAATTTTCCGATGATACTGCGTATCTCGCACTTGGGCCTTCCGTTGACCAAATTAATCACATCCTTCAACGTGCGCTGGATAATCTTATTGCCTGGAGCCTCAAATGGAAGCTTAAACTAAATCCAACAAAAACACAGATGACCTTATTTGGCCTCAAGAGGAATAAGTTTTGCCCTACTCGCAATCCTGAGCGCCTCACAATAACCCTCTTGGACTCTCGCCTTCCGGTCCACGATACCTTAACATATCTTGGTGTCACATTCGATACACATCTTACATGGAACGCCCAACTTCGTACTTTGGAAGCCAACATTCGCCGTCGACTTAATCTTCTTCGACATCTCAAAGGCACTACGTGGGGTCTAAACGCTAAATTACTTCTCTACACCTATAAGGTCTTCGTCCGACCGGCACTGACACACGGCCATCTTGCCTGGCTATCAGCGACTACCAAGTTTTATGCACGCATCCAAATCCTCGAACGCCATGCACTCCGCATAGCATATTCTCTGCCGCAGCAAACACCTACCGCCGAGGTCTATCGACGCACCACTATGCCTACACTTCTTCCTCATCTCCGACGCCTTCGCAGCCGCTATATCTTTCAGCGCATTTCAAATGCCCATCCTCTACTTCACGAACTCTTAGACCAAACACCTACGGAACCCAGATACGCCTACCCGCCAGTCGATCATCTACTGGCCATTTACGAACAAGACAATTCGCCTGAGACACACAACCCACTTCGCCGTATCTATTGCCACTATGGCCACATCCACAATCCATGATCCCACACATGGATATCTCTGCAGTTTAGCTACCTAATCGACTTACTTCTCCAACTCTTTATTAGATGACGTCTTTGCATCTTAATTTTGCATACCAGCCTGAGAACCTTCTCACATAACTTTGTCAAACCTTTTCTTCAATCACTGGCCATAGAGACGGCATAACCGTCTGCGGCCCGCCCATCGTCTGATGGGAATGAAAGACTTGTGAAAAAAAGTGCTTTTAATTGTTATTCTAGAATTTTAATAGATAGATAAATAGACTAGCTGAACCTGCGCTCTCTACACAGCGCATCATTCGCATATGAGCATAAATCTCCTTATCATTCCTTACAACATCTGTACATGTTCCTTTACATACACAAGTGAAAGGTGTATTGATTTAAAAAAAGCCAAGGGTATCATAAAGGGGAGACTTTTTTCGATTACTTTTCTCAATATCTCGCACCGTTTGCAAGATTTGAGCCTGCTTCCGGTTGGAGTTTCTAATTCATGTATGACCAATGTTTTCTTTCTTCTTGCATGCAGTATGTAATCAGCAAATACATTACATATACAATTAATTATAATGTCAGTTATATATGGTGTTCATTGGGCAAAACACTCCCCCCCCCAAAAAAAAAAGGTTTATCTTAGACTGGAGAAATGGTTATCCTTCTTTTCCATTATTATTTGGTCATGAAAGAAACGCCTGAGATATATACAAGCCCTATATACAACATTGTGGTGTTGGAATGTATAATGCTTAGGATGTGATGCTTTAGTTTTTTTTAATTTCAACACTTCCAATGTACCCATAAAAATGTAATAAAGAAATAGTGGCCATGTTGATTTAAATATTCAATTAGAACTGGTCAATCTACATGAAATTTGCAATGGATCAGTGAAAACGTCATCTTTCTAGAGCCAGTAGTTTCCGAGATCTCATTGTCGAAAGGATTGGACATATACATATAAACGTAGTTTAAAAGAGCTCAAAAGATGGCAGCACAATTCATTTGCATTTATTTCGGGCAAGGCTTATTAAAGGCAAAGGCCTTCGAACAATAATTTAAAAGAATAAAAATTTTCTGAAAAATATTTCTTTAGGTAATTTATTTAAAGTACACTCTTTTAAAAATATTTGTCTTTGTTATAAACATGAAATCACAAATAACCGTAAATCGAAGGTTTGAAAGCTAAGGTTATAGGTGAGAGCTCGACCAGTAGCTCCACACATCACTTCCCAGGGCTCTGCTTAGCATTGCTCTGAAGCGCCACTAGTGTTTAGTGACGATTTTTGTTATATCCTATCCTCACTCCTGGTCACTGAAGCTTGATTCCTGTGTGTATCGGTTGAGAGACTTATCTAGCCCAACTCATCAGATACCTACGCAGGTTGATAGCCTCTTTGGCTCACCTAGACCACTATCCAAACGGGTAGTCTTCTTCAAACCTGTAACCTTGTAGACGACCTTCGCAATGGCTTCTGGACAACTCTCCGGTCATACTGGTCTACCTTCTGTTGTTGCTCAGGGTCCATCTCTGACGGCGGCAAAGATCGACAAACGGAAAGCCCGCCAAGAGTCAGAACCGAGTAGTCCAACGGCTCACTCTACAACCGTTGCTAGTTTTGCTGCTGCGCTTCAGATGACACCACCAACCAAGCGTCATCATACCTTGAGTGAGTCCTCAGCAACATCTAGTAACATGGAGACCGAGACCGCTGATAAAGTACCACCATCTAAGCCAGTTGTTCACTCTTTTCTACTTACCAATTACGACGCGAAGTACCATGATCCAAAGCAAATCTACCTACGTCTGCTTAAGTATGTTCCACGCTCAGACGTTAAACAGCTAATACCTACCAAGAATGGTATTATTATTCGCTCGACCGATCCAAACATGGCCTCTACCCTTCGAAACACTTACTCTTTCGAGATCTTCGGCGCCTCTGCTAACATTCAGAAGCTTACATCAAATCAGGCAAAGCAGCCTCCACCTCCTCGCAAGTCTCCCGCTCTGTCTGTTGTCATCCGAGGAGTCGATCCACAATATACAGATGCCGAGATAGCTGACGAACTAAAACTTGATGGCCATTCAATCATTAAATGCATTCGCATTAAGAACACATCGGGATCAACTTACATGGTCCGTGTTCTCACTAATAGTCAAGAAACGGTAGATGACCTTCTTCATAATGGTGCATTCATTTTCTTAAAACGACATCGAGTAGAACCTTCTCGCTCACCTCCCCCCTTCCTGTCCGTTGTGAGCGCTGCCAGGCCTATAATTCGCACCATACTAATGATTGCAAGAACCCCTTCAAATGTGGATATTGTGCTGGCTCCCATTCGACTAAGTCTTGTACTAACCTACAGAATGCACCTCAATGTTCAACCTGCCCAAATCAGCATCCCACATACAGTTACAAATGTAAGGCTAAACCTGCGGCAGACTTACTCAAACCTGAACTCACTGTTCCAATCCGGATACATAATACTGATTCTACCACACCACCTCCCAGCTCCGCCCACCAACCGATTACCATCGATCAATTTCTTTCATTTCTTACAGTCACCTTACAGAATATTCATCCTTTCCTCCGTCAGCACATTCTCCAACAAGTACAACTCGCCGCTAAAACCATTCTGCATGTTGACTTCACTGGCACCTATTCCAACAACTATGCTCACTTTTGTTCTACTATTCATGAATCTGCAGTATAATCTCTTTCACCATCTACCTTCATTTCTCTTCACTATGGCCGTTCACTTTTTATTTCTGAACATTCGCTCCCTCCATAAACACAAACCTCTGTTCGAACAGCTGCTCCTTGAGGAACATATCCATTGTTTTCTGCTTAATGAGACATTCCTCACGCCGAAACTCTCCTGTAAAGTTCTATCCTATCACCTTCTTCGCCATGATAATGCCGTCCCAGCTCGCCGTGCCAATGGCGGTGTAGCTATTGGTTTCCCCCCATCTATTTCTCATCGCTTACATACTACTGGTGACCGAACGCTGCCTGAACATCTCATTTCCACTATATATTTCAAACAATGCTACATCACTGTTGCTACCATTTATATCCGACCCGGCCAACCTATTCCTTTAAGTTTTTTTCAATATATATCAGACCACTTTCGCAGTTACATTATCATGGCCGACATTAACTACCACAGCCGTTCCGATCAGCAAAAGCTCACTTTTCTCCATTATATTCAGACCCACACGACAGGATTCTTTCACACTCTCCCTAAGCCCACACGACCATCCTCCAATACAACCCCAGATATAGTCATAACTTCGCCCAATCTTCTTACTAAGCTTACCCTGACCGTACTTGATCCTTTGAGGAGCGATCATGTCCCTGTCAAACTTACTCTTAAATTTCAAGGACCTCCTCAATTACCTCAACCAGCTCCTCCCCGCTCAGTAGCACGTTTCGATCGTGCAAATTGGCCACAATATAAAGAATTTCTTTCCAATAGGCTTGAATCTGTACCAGCTCCTACCACAGAAACAGAACTTTATCATACCCTGCATACCATCACCGACAGTATACACCAGGCGTCCTCTAAATTTATTCCTCAGACGCCAATTACTTCCTACAGACCTAAGCTGCCTCCACAATATCTCCCTTTAATACGCCGCTCCCGCCAGTTCTACCGAGATTTCACTCACACAGGAAACCTGGAATCGCTTCGGCAACATCACCAATACCAACGGGCAGTCCATAATTACATCATTGCATACAAGACCAGAAACTGGATAAAAGCTTGCAATAATCTATCTGATACAGCACACCCCACACAATACTGGAAAAGATTTCATCAGCTCACCGGTAAAAACACCCGCACATCTTACCCACTAATTGTTAACGATACGCCCTTACTCACTGACGAAGAAAAAGCCAATGCTTTTGCTACCCAACTCCAAGACGTCTTCACGCCCCTTGGACCTACTCTCTCACTCCGTCCTCATCCTACAGCTCGACTAAATCTTGACTCGCCCTCACTTCAACCAAATGTTCAACATGTTCTGCCAGACGATTCGCCGTTGACAGTTCCTATCACCGTCACAGAAATTACCACTATCGTTGCCCGTAAACGTAATACAGCTCCCGGACTGGACTCAATCACATATCGCCATATCAAAGAGGGACCGTACATTCTCCACTATCTTTTATCTCTCATTTTCACATTCATTCTTCGCACTGGGTTTATCCCTAACGATTGGAAAACATCCAAAACTTTAATGTTCCTGAAACCGAACAAACCAGCTCCATCTGTGTCCTCCTATCGACCTATTCAACTAACCCTTGTTTTCAGTAAGATGCTTGAACGAATTCTAGTCTCACGCCTCCACACACATCTCGCCGATCACAACCTCATTCCTATACATCAAGCAGGATTCCGACCGAATTATAGCATTAATGATCAACTCCTACGTCTTACCACATTCATCACTGCTCAGTTTAACCAATCCAAGCCTTCCTGTCTCGTCCTTTTCGATTTAGAAAAGGCTTTTGATAAAGTCTGGCATCTAGGCCTTCTATACAAACTATTTTCCTTCAGACTTCCATTCTGCTATATTCGCTTCGTGTACCATTTTCTCTCTAGCCGTCTCACTTATGTTTCCATTAATGATACTCTCTCTCACCCTGTGTTTATCCACTCTGGTGTTCCCCAAGGCTCTGCCCTCTCGCCGCTGCTTTACTTACTGTATGTTGCAGACTTTCCTGCCCTTCCTCCACATGTCAGTATATTTCAGTATGCCGACGATACGGCTTTCTTGGCGATAGGTAATACTATTCAACATATTAACCGCATCCTTCAAGCGGCCATAAATGATTTCCTTCAGTGGTGTGAAACGTGGCGTCTCAAACTTAATGCAAGCAAGACCCAAGCAATAGTCTTTCTGCCACCAGGCAAGCGCAGTCGTGTACATCGAAATCCATCCAACCTCCACGTCACGATTGACGGTACACCCCTTGCTGCTAGTCCCACAGTGACGTATCTTGGTATTACCTTTGACTCTCATCTCAAATGGTCTGCACATCTCAAAGGTATCATTCTCAAAGCTACTAACCGCCTGAACCTCCTCCGCCGCCTCACTGGGACAACCTGGGGTTTGAAATCTCACATTCTTCTAAACACGTACAAAACTTTTCTCAGACCCGTTTTAATTTATGGTTTTACAGCTTGGCTCTCCGCACCTGAGTCATATTACCTCCGACTCCAGATTCTTGAGCGTCACGCCCTACGCCTTGCGTTTCGCATTAAATTACCAAGCCCCACCAGAGACATACGAGAGAACGCCTTTTCACCACATACTTTATCATCTCGAAGATCTCCGGCTCAGGTACGTTGCGAAGCGATTCCAGAACCACCATTCACTGCTCTTTGATGCAATGCACCACGAAGCCACTCTTCGTAAGCCATCTGTTACTCTTCGACATTCTCCACTCTCCCTGCTCTTTACTTTGTATCATCATGTTCTTCCGCCCAATAGTCCCGATCTACTACTTCTAGAAGATTTTCTCGTTCCTACTCCACCCCCATACATCACTCCATCATATGTTGCACTGTGACCTTCCAATACTAATAGGGCTTCCCCTCGTCTTCATTGCGTCCAGAGTAGCCCCTGGACAGAAGATAACCTTCATTCGTCTCTCTAATCCTGTTTATGTTGTGTTGTGTTGTCTAGTGCACCTCATGGATTCATCCTGCATCACTGCTTTGCTATCACTAATGTCATAATGAATTAAAAGACAGTATTCCTAACCTTTCCTGATGATTATGGTTAACGGCCATAATGACCTGTACTTAAATGCACTTAATAGTAATAAAGATTATATAAACCCTCCTTGCCCCTCGAAAATACCCCCAAATCAAAATTAATAGTAACTTCACATCCCAAATAAAGGGCGTAACCCTTTGGGTGGGTGCTAGCTACGGCTAGCAAAAAAAAAACCAGTAGCTCCGAACTGGCCACCTGGAATCTCTAACCAGGTAAAAAAATAGGGTATCCGTAGCTGGCGGAGAAAAATAAACAAGTCATTTAGATTATCCATCCCCCTTGGTTGAATTTTATTCGCGAACATCTTGCATACGGTTGGATTACTTACCTCATCGAGGTAAAGGAAACAACCGTCGAATTGTTTTGTGCCTCTACGGAGGCGGACACACTAAATTGATCATATCTTTAGACGACCTTGCTATTCCTCTTGGCTTAACGATTTATTTTGGCACTCTCCTCTTCGGAGGAAGAGACAAGCGAAATTAGTTGACGACTTAGGCAACTCTACTGGTTACCGATTACTTTTTGTGCTTTCTCTTCGGAGGAAGCAGATTACTAACCTTCAAACTTATAGCACTACTCTAAGAACAACCCATTTAAGAGGTACATCGCTACCCTCCTTTCTAGTAAGCTGGCGCCATCTCCTACTTTAAGTATAAAGATGGTCTCTCAGAAGACACCCGTCAAATCTGAGAAAAAGGCCCAATCACCCAAAATTCCTAATACCAGCGGCAAAATAATACGATCAACATATAAACCAGAAGACTTCCTTGTGCCTTTAGGTAAACACAAGCAAACGAACGCTCCAGCGAAGACAAAATTGAAAACACCTGCAGTTAAACAGACAAGTACTTCGCAGCCATCAACATCGAATAACACGGAAGACATGGATTTCACAGTAGTGGGAACACTTAAGCGGCGTAGGTCTTCTTTGGAAAATCTCAACAACGCTGAAAAACTATTTAATAGCACTCAAGAATATCCACCTCTTCCAACTAGCAATAAGTTCGCTGTTTTGTCATCCGAACAAACAGACAATACTAGTGCCAGTAACAACACTGCGCCGAATAAGAAGCCCTCTAGTTCCAAGCCTCCTCCAATTTTCATATACGGAATTACTAACACCTATACCTTTATTAAGACCTTATCACGAGCACTGAAGGAGCCCCCTCTAGCTCAGCCCAATAAAGAGAGCATCCGTATTCAAGCAGCTAACAGAGATGATTATAATTTAATCAAGGCTTATTGCGAGCAAACAAAAACTGAGTATGCTACAGGCGTGGCGAAAAATGAAAGGCCAATTAAGGTAGTTGTCCGAAAACTGCCTATAGACACTGACATAAACGATCTGAAGGAAGAACTATTGCGTCTCGGTTACAAACCAATAAACGTCCACCAAATGTCTCGCAAAAGCAAGACGGATGACAAGAAAATTATGATGCCACTGTTTTTGGTTGCTTTGGAACGAACTGCAGCAGTTAAAGAAATATATGCTATAAACAACTTGCTTCACTACCGGGTTCAAATTGAACCTTACAAGCCTCCCTCAGTCTTACAATGTTACAGATGACAACGCTTGGGGCATTCGCAAGACACCTGCCAAGCCCATCCGAGGTGTCTCAAATGTGGGCAATCACATTTCACCCAGTCATGTAACAAACCAGACACATCCACACCCGCCACCTGCGCAAACTGTCAGGGAGATCACCCAGCAAATTACCGTGGCTGTCCGGTATTTAAATCCTACTCAGAAGCTCTCAAACTGCCGGTGCAACAACCGAACAAACACCCAGGTATACCTAAGAAAAATGACCACACACCATCCTCAGAGATAACTTCCATTCCCACTGCTGATAATATACAATCCGTGACTAGGGATACCAATGATGTTGACGCTCCCACTTCTTCTCACACCCAACCAGTTACTGCCGTCCAACAAGAGAACTCTAACGAAGATGTTGACTTAAAATCAGTTCTTTCATTTCTCAAGGGCTTACATTTCCGTAAAATACTTACACACATTAAACGTGGTATCACACGTTTTCGACAAGCTGCAGACTCAGCTTCCAAGGCTGCAGCAGTAATCGAAACAATAGCGGAAATGGTTGACGATGGCTGTTTCTAAATCCGGCGTCCTACACCACACACTTATACTTGCTACGTGGAATGCAGATGGTCTTGAGGGGCAGAAACAAACGCTTCTTCGCTTTCTAATAAAGCATAGAGTTGATGTCATGTTCATCCAAGAAACACATTTTACTGCTCGCATCACTTCTTGGCGCCTATCTAATTACATTGTATACAGACAGGACAGAGTGGGTAGACAGAAAGGAGGATTGCTGCTCATCATCAAAAAGTCATTACCAGTAAGGTCGCTTACAATACCACCACTACTTGCTTTAGAGGCACTTGCTGTTGAGCTAATAACTCCAGGAGTTCCCTTAGTACTGGTCACTGGTTATAGGTCTCCGGCCACACACTTAGAACCGACTGACTTCGACATCATCGCAAATTTAGGGCCCAAAGTTATCTTAGCTGGTGACCTTAACGCAAAGCATGGAGAATGGAACTCCATTACTCCAAACACTGCTGGAGACGCTTTACCTGACTATCTCCTCACGTCCAACTTTATCATCAGTGCCCCACCAGATCCAACTCATCATCCAAAATTCGGCGGACAACCCGACGTGCTTGACGTTGCTCTTTGCAAAAACGTATCCTTTAGTATTCATCCATATGTCCTCTCGGACCTAGACTCAGATCATGATCCAGTCATTTTTCATGTCTCCCACTGTAGCATCGCCCATACTGCTCCTATTCTTAAACACATAGAAACTGATTGGGATTTGTTTAAACAAGAATTAAACACACTAATCGACCTAAGAGATCGGCCCGCCACCATTCAGGATATCGATCAGGCAGTTTCTCATATCACAGTAGCACTTCGCACAGCAGATGCAGGAAGCTCCACTACTACAATCTCTCCAACGCAAACAGGTCAATGCGACAGTCTACATCTGCAACTCTATGTTCATTTAAAACGTTGGGCTAGACGTCGCTGGCAGCTCACACTTCATCCAGCCTACAAAACACTGAGGAATAAACTACGTGCAAAGATCAAGATGCTGAGTCAGCGACAAAACCAACAGTACTGGGAAGACACTTTTCGTAACCTCACAGTAAATGATCGTAAAATCTGGACATACTCTAAATCCTTCCAACGGGCTACTAATGCTTCCAGAGCTAGAGTCCTCTAAGGACCACAAGGACTGACTCAAGACCCTCAGTTGCAAGCAGCTACTTTCGCTGACTCTCTGCAAGCACAGTTCCAGCCCAATAGAGGTCAAACTCGATCCTTATTTCCACCAGCACATTAGAACTACCTTATATAGTATACGAACTCAAAACCCTACACATGGCATCAACCCAGTTACACCTCGGGAAATAGAAAGACACAGCAAACGTCTACCAACAAAGACAGCACCTGGGCCTGATGGTATTCGACCTGAGATACTGAAACATCCAACTCGAAAATTACTGGTCTTTTTGGCTTATTTATTTAATGCCATCTTTCAAATATGCTACTTCCCAAAGACCTGGAAGGAAGCTCGTATGATCACCATCCCTAAACCCGGAAAGAATCCGCTGCTTCCGGAAAACTATAGGCCGATAAGTCTTCTGTCACACTTAAGTAAATTATTTAAACGTGTGTTCCTCTGGAGGTTGAAACAACATGTCGCCAATAGTGATCTTCTACCCTTCCATCAGTTTGGGTTTCGTGCTCAACATAGCACTACTACCCAACTCGTACGAGTAGTTGATCACTTAACAGTGGCTTTCAATAGAAAATACCACACCCTTGGAGTATACCTGGATGTGTCAAAAGCATTTGACAAAGTCTGGTTAGCTGGATTATTATATAAGCTATACACTCAAGGTTTTCCGGATCGTTTTCTGCATTTACTACGTTCTTATCTTATTGGCAGAACCTTTCATGTGTCGGTTGATGGTGTCAAATCTTCGACTAGGCCAATTAAAGCAGGTGTCCCACAAGGCGCTGTACTTTCACCGCTTCTATATAATCTCTATACAGCAGATCTACCGACTTTACCAAACTGCTTTTTCGCAACATATGCCGATGATACCGCCTTTTTCACAACAAGTAGTTCACTTCCACAGTGCTACATCTATATGCAACGACAACTAGACAGTTTTCAGGAATGGGCCAGGCGCTGGAGAATTAAAGTAAATGCCGACAAAAGTTGCGCTGTCATCCACAGTAGAAGACGCATCCGCGCCCCTCGAAATTTAATATATGAGAACGCACACATTCCTCACGCCACGCATGCGAAATATTTGGGTGTGATATTAGATCATGGGCTCACGTTCGCCCCACACATCAAAGATATAAAGCAACGAGCATTACGGAAAATCTCGGCATTGTACCCCATTTTTCGATGCAGTTCGCTCTCTCATGAGGTCCGCGTGTACATATTCAAGATGATAGTCCTGTCCACACTTTCTTATGCATGTCCTGCCTGGCAACATGCTTCTAATAGCCATCTTCAAACACTCGAAAGTGTACAAACGAGAGCCGGTCGCATCATCACTGGTCACGACAGATATACGCGCAACAGACAAATTCTGGAAGATCTAGAGCTGCCTCCTGTTAGAGAAGTTCTACGGCATCTCCATCATAAGTTCTGGCATACTTTACCAAGACATGTTAATCCCGCTATAGCCACCATCGGCACCGAATACGCTCTACGGAATGTTCATCGCACGCCACGCATTTAATATCTTTCCATAGCTTGTAATAACATTATCAGCTACTCTGCGACAGTTGCAGATGTAGACCACCAGACATAATAAAACAATAGTAATACCCAACTAGCCACCTGCACATCTATATATATTCTTTATGTCATCTTATTCATGGAGTCAGGGGCTTCGGCCCGATACTCTTCACAAAACTTCACCATTACCGTGACCGTGACCGTGACCGTGAGTAGCTCCAACTCAACTCAGAATTCAGAATCGACCATCGATTCATCGATCTGAGAACTTCTACTAACGCTCTGCGAGCAATTGATATTTTTGTTCACTCAGGGAGGATTGTTCTGGTACAGACAATCGACATCCCCTTGCAGTCCGTATTGTTGACTCAAGTGGAAGCCCGTGGCCATCATCACCTATTCTTTTCTTCATCTATTTTTGTGGAGGGCCAGTGCTTGCACTGACCGACATCTCCGCGAGGACGTATTGCTGCCTCAAGTGAGAGCCACAGTGGGCTTCCCCTAGCACCTACTCCATACGTTTGCTTCGAACATTCAAGTTATATTTTTTGCTAGGTTAAACCATCATCATGCCCCCTTCCCCAACGGGAGCGAAGGGTACAGCCAAATCCGGTCACTCTGCTGGTACGAAGACTTCTAAAGCAGATACCTCGAAACAACCTGAGTCTCGATCACGATCTCCAATCGGACACTCCAAGCAATCAGAGTCTAAGAAACCACAGCATTATAGCTGTGATGTAGAAGGTTCCACTGCCTCAATGAAAGTGAGAAACACCGAGATGGACTGGGCTAATGCCCCACCATCTCCAACTTTGCCAACTAATCAGGATACAATGTATAATTTCATATTAAAGAACTTCGACACTAAGTACCGAACTGCACGAGCAATCTTCATACAAATCAATAAATATGTACCGCGCGCAGATGTGCATCAAATTATACCTACGAGAGACGGCATCATCTTAAAATCTCCTAATCCTAATTTTCACATACATGTGCGAAATAAAGCTACCTTTGAAATCTTTGGACCGCAGGCTGTGTTGACGCCTCTTACCCCGAGCCAACGAAAATCACCTCCACCTCCTCGTCGTCCACCATTGCTATCAGTTGTTATCAGGGGCATTGAACCTGAACTCACCGACGATGAGATATTTGATGAGCTTCGCTACGAGGGTCTCGAAATCAAGAAATGTATCAGGATACGTAACAACACTGGTCCTACCTACCTCGTTCGTGTCTTGACCGACCAACAACAAATCATTGATCATCTATTAGCTAATGGGGCCTATGTCTATCGCCGCCGTTACAAAGTAGAACCGTCTCGAACGCCTCCTCCGGTTCCAATCCGCTGCGAGAAATGCCAGACGTATAATGATCATTACACTCATAACTGCACCAACACTGTTAAATGCGGATATTGTAGCGGGAGTCATCTGACCCGAAATTGTCCAAATTCAAGTGCACCTCCTCAATGCACTACGTGTCCTGAAAAACATTCAACTTACAGTTATCGCTGTCGTGGCAAGCCTGCACCTACCCCTGATAAGCCAGAATTAGTAGCTCCCATCAAAACTTCCGATGACCCCACCCCACCTGCAAACTCGCTGACACATCCTGTTACAGTAGAAGACCTCTTACCTTCTTAACTCTCACCTTACAAAACATTCTGCCATTTCAACGTCCGCACGTTCTCAATCAAATCATTCACTCTGCTAAACTTCTCTATAATCTCCAACTACACGCCACATACAGCGGATCTAATGTCCATTTCCAAATACAACCTACTGAAACAACTGTTTGAACATGGCTTATCATATCTATAGTACTACCATTCTTCTTGTTCTATACATTATGGCATACAACCTGTTATTTCTTAACATACGGTCTCTCCTCACACATCAAGTGCTGTTTCAGCAACTTCTTTTGGAGGAGAATATCGCCGCTTTTGCACTTAATGAAACCTTTCTAGCTCCTTACATTACCTGCTTTGTTCCCAAATATACTCTCCACAGACACGATGGACCCAGCGGCGAAAGTCTACACGGTGGAACAGCCATTGGTTTACAATATCGCATACCACATCGCACTATTACCTTACCACACACATTGCGGCTGCCAGAATATAATGTTGTACTATTATATCTCAAGGGTCATACAATAGCCTTCGCAACCATCTATGTCAGGCCGAGACACGATATACCTTACCAATTCTTTCAACACCTCTCCGATACCTACCGTAAATTCATTATCATGGCAGACATCAATTTTGATAGTAGGCCTCAATATGAGAAACAGCGATTTTTGGATTTTATCAGTCTTCATACCACCGGCACCTTTCATGTTCTACCACAGCCAACTCGCCCATCTACCAACTCCACACCGGATATCGTAATTTATTCCACATCGATCAACTCTCACATCACTATTGACGTTTTAGATTCTTTGGGGAGCGATCATGTTCCCATCAAGCTATCATTAACTACCAATACTTCTCCACACAATACTATATCCAAGAAGAAAGTGTATCTATATCATCAGGCTAACTGGCCAGCCTATCATGAGACCATTACACACTCACTCTCAGATAACTTTGACTTAACGTCACAAGATGACCTTGACAACACCGTTACCCGACTCACTCAGACTTTACAAACAGCAGCTGAACGGCATATTCCAACTACCTATATTACTCCGCATAAACCTAAACTTCCTCCACGATACCTACCTCTCATTACTGCAGCTCGGCGTGCTTACAGAGAATACACACGCAGTCGTAACTTAGAAGCACTTCGCCTCCATAGACAGTATCTGCGCATCACTCACAATTATATCGTTGCATACAAACGCCTTCTCTGGACCAGAACGTGTAACAAACTCAACGAAAACTCACATCCTACCAAATATTGGCGACAGTTCAATCAGCTCATCGGAAAATTTCAACGGACGCCCTACCCATTAGTTGTTAATCAACAAGCACTATCTTCTGATCAAGACAAAGCTAACACATTTGCCCAACACTTTCAACATATCTTCACTCCTCTACCTGGTTGGCATACTCCATTACATCTAAACAAAGCTGTCGATAGTCGATCTGACCCAAACTTACCACATTTACAACCTAATCTTAATCACGCCCTGGAGTTAGATCATCCACTTGCAGTACCGATTCAACCTGCTGATATCCAGGCCACACTCCTCAACAAACGAAATTCCGCTCCAGGCTTTGACGCTATTACCTATACACTGATTAAGAACGCCCCTCCTGTTGTCTTCACCATACTAAGTATCATTTATACATTCATACTTCGAACTGTTTTTTTCCCCATAACTTGGAAATACTCAAAAGTCTTACTTTTTCCAAAGCCTAATAAGCCTCCATCTGACCTCACGTCTTATCGGCCGATACAATTAACATCTACCCTAAGCAAAATTTTGGAACGCATATTAGTTCGCCGCCTCCATGACCATTTGCAGAATCACGAGTTACTTCCGTTGCACCAAGCTGGGTTTCGACCTAACTTTAGCATTCTAGATCCCCTGTTACGTCTCAGTACTTCTATATATAACCAATTCAATCGAGGCAATCCATCTAGCCTGGTTACCTTCGATCTAGAAAAGGCATTCGATAAAGTTTGGCATCAGGGTCTTATATACAAGTTATACTCATTTCAACTTCCCCGCTCTTACATCAGAGTTATACATTCCTTCCTTACAGCCCGACTTGCCTACATCTCCATCAATGATGCTCTGTCCTTTCCAATCTTTTTGAATTCTGGCGTACCACAGGGATCTTCTCTTTCACCCCTATTATATTTGCTGTACGTATCCGACTTGCCCACTACTCCTAACGTACAACTTTTCCAATTTGCTGACGATACAGCATTTCTGGCTATCGGTCGGACAATTACTTCTATTCAATATAGCCTTCAACTGGCCATTGATGCTTTTGTCGATTGGTGCGACATCTGGCGCTTGGCAATCAATGCTACGAAAACGCAAGCGATCGTTTTCTTACCATCTGGACGACGATCACGGGTCCATCGAAATCCCCAACTGCTACGTCTTCATGTTGATAACAGCCCGGTTACAATCCATAGTACTCTTAAATATCTTGGCGTTGTATTTGACTCCAAGCTCACTTGGATGCCTCATCTTCTGTCATCGAGAAAGCCAAAAACCGACTCAATTTACTAAAGCGCCTAACAGGTACCACGTGGGGTCTAAACTCTTCTCTCTTTCTCAATACATACAAGCTTTTCATGCGTCCAATTTTAACCTATGGTCACACAGCCTGGATATCAGCTCCCTCTAAATATTATCTTAAGTTAGCCATTCTTGAACGCCATGCGTTTCGTTTAGCCTTCCGCATCCGTCTTCCGCATCCGACACGCCTTCCTTATGAACGCATCAATTTTCCTCCACTATTATCACATCTTGAGGCCCTCCGCTCAAACTACGTTCAGAAACGCATTGAAGCTGCTCATCCCATATTCCTGAGCATTCTCCGCAATGACCGAGACCATGACACTCCCGCTGTATATTATCCCACACCTCTTCAGCATTTGATGACCCTTTATCATCTCAACATCGGCCAAGACAACATTGATCCAGAAGTTTATGACATTTATCATCCTGGCACAGTTTCACCACTCATCTATCCATCTCATGCACAGTAAAACCATCCACTAACAGGGCTGCCTTTGTCTCCATCAGTTCCTGCGTCGCCCCAGGAACAGAAGATAACAGCATTTGTCTAACTAACATCACCCATGTGTTGTGGCGTCGTAGCACTTCACCCTCATACCATCCATCATTACAGATCTAATGATTGTCATATACTTAGCTGTTAAAAATCATGCTCTCATAGCTCTTCATGTATTCAACTAACCACTATATGTTTGCTGTATCTATTCATTTCAGGCACCGCAGTTCCAGCAAGATCATAACTTGTATGCCAGCCAGCCAGTCTGGACCAGCACCCACCGTAACTGAGGCTTGTCCTCACACAATTGATGACCCTCCCTATGCAATATGAAATCTGAATAAAGTTCCAAGTGAATTGATTATTAAATAGCACCTAGACCCTCTAATGATACCTCTGACCTCTTATGCTTTTCTCTCTCTTACCGAAGAAAGGGCGCAACCCTTTGAACGGGTAAACGTAAAAAAATAAATAAATAAAAAAAACAGTAGCTCAGGGCACTTCGAACCTAACTCCTCTTGTAGTTAGTTACTGTACTAAGCAGTGATCAAGTATTGTAGACGTACTTGTGAGAATGATACAGATACGCTACTTAGGAGTCTGACAGAAGGTCCTCATCTTCTGGAGGGCCTTTTCTAAATTTTTTGAAGGTCATTGTTTACAGTCATACTCTGACCAACTCTTCTGTATTTTGTAGTTACTCGTACGGGGTGCTTTTCGCCTATATACTACCTATTGTTGTGTATTTCTTGTTTCCATTGCCTTGATCCGTTTGGATCATGCATCGGTTACCGGGGATAGTTGTACCTCCCACCAGTAACCCCTCGGAAGAAACAGGAAGGGATCCTCGCAGGAACCGGCGCGGTCGACCATTATCAGAAAGTAGTGCTGAATCTGTAGACAAACGCTCGCGATCTCGTTCACCTGCTTACATACAGAAACCACCTGTACAAGCAGAACCAATGCAATGCACTACAGATTTGTCGCCGCCATCGACATCTACTTCTGGAATGCAGCCAAACTTTATTGCATCTCTCACACGACCAAAGATACATTCCTTTTTGCTTACCGATTACGACAGCAAGTACAGCAATAGCCGTCATATATTTAATCAAATAATGAAATACCTTCCTCGCGCTAGTGTCAAAGAGATTGTGTTTACCAGGAATGGCATTATTATTAAATCTGATGATGAAAACTTCGGTATCACGCTTCGTAACAAAGCCAGCTACGAAATATTTGGAAAAAATGCTAAGCTTACCAATCTCAGTACTAAGATCAAACAAAAACCACCGCCCTCTCGTTCACCGATGATGTCTGTTGTCATTGGAGGCGTTCTGCCAGAAATAACTGACGAAGAAGTATTAGAGGAGCTTAAAGCCGAGGGCATAGAGGTAGCAAAATGTCTTCGAATCAAAAATAACAATGGGCCAACTTATATGGTTCGGGTTTTGACCATGTCTCAAATATCAATCGATACTTTGTTGCAAGATGGTGCTTACATCTTTAAAAAACGACATCGTGTTGAGCCATCTCGTACCAGTTCTCCTCTTCCACTTAGATGTGAGAAACGTCAAATCTACAATGACCATGTTACTTCCAAGTGTCCAAATGTCCCCAAATGTGGGTACTGTGCAGGACAACATGAAACAAAGGACTGCTCAAATACAGGGAAGCCACCACATTGTTCAACATGTTCAAGTAATGCACATCCTACTTACAGTTATAAATGCAAATCTAAGCCAGCAGCCAAACCAGATTACCCGGAAATGACTGTTCCGCTCCGTACAACAGACGCTTCTGTTCCTTTTTCGCAATCTATTGCTTCTCCTCTCACCGTTGAGAATTTCCTGCGCTATATTACTCTTATCTTGCAAAATATCTTTCCATTTCAACGACAGCTAATTCTTGACCATGTTATTGCGGCGGCCTCAGTTATATTTCAAGTTAATCTCTATGCTACCTATTCTGGTCCGTATGTTCATTTCCATATTGTACCACGTGATACCGCAGTTTAAACCCAAAGCTTTCAGTCTCAGTATGGCTCTTATTATTCTTTTTATGAATATTCGGTCGTTATCTCAACACCGAATACTATTTGAGCAGCTACTCTTAGAACAACGTGTGGATATATTTGCTTTGAATGAGACAGCCCTTAAGCCCACAACATCTATACGCCTTCCTAGGTATCAGTTACTAAGACATGATTACGCAGATACTAACGCTCGAGCACAAGGCGGCGCTGCTATTGGAATCTACCATAAACTAACTTACAGAGCTCATTCTATTCCATCACTTGTCCCCTTGCCTGAACATTTGGTGGCAACCATATATCTACCAAATATGGCTCTAACCGTAGCTACAATCTATGTCCGTCCAGGGCATGATATTCCGCTCGATTTCTTCCAGTACCTATTCTCGCAGTATCGTCAATTATTAATACTAGCGGATACCAATATTCACAGTCGATCCACCAGGGAGAAAACTCAGTTTTCTGATTATATTTCCCTAGGTCTGCATGGCCATATATATCAACTACCCAAACATACCAGGCCGAGTAGTCAGACTACTCCTGACGTTATCATTAGTACAGCTTCAATAGTTGCTAAAACTTCTATCACGGTTCTTGACTGTATCGGCAGCGATCATCTACCAGCAAAAGCGATAATTAACCATGCACGACCACCATCGTCTCCACAATTAACAAGAACTATTTTCTTTTATGATAAGGCTAACTGGGAACAATATCGGACTGATATCAATACCGCAATAGATCAGTTACAACCGCCAACCTCTGAAGCTGATCTGAACAATGTCGTTCATAGCATTACAACTGCTCTTAACGACAGTGCTGCAAAGAATATCCCTACATACCATGGGAAAACATATCAGCCAATATTACCACCGCAATATCTTACACTTGTACGAAAATCCAGGCAGTATTTTCGTGAATATGAGAAGACAAGAAACCCAGAATATTTAGCCCAAGCACGTCGATGGCAACGCACAGTTCACAATTATATAGTTGCCCATAAAAGACTTACGTGGACTAAAACGTGCAACAAGTTGAACACCGAAACACACCCCACAAGATACTGGAAACAGTTTCACCTGTTAACTGGGCAGAAAGTCACTACTTCATACCCTCTTGTCCAGGACGATCAGCCTTTGCACACTGATCAGGCGAAAGCGGATGCTTTCGCATCTCACTTACAAACAGTCTTTACGCCGCCTCTATCTACACATCGTTTAAGTCCCCGCATATCTGAACCAGCAATCAACCAACTGCTCCAACCATCAATCACTCATGAGTTGGATACAACACATCCTTTAAATCACGAAATTACCTCAGATGACATAAGAGATGCTTTAAAGCGTAAACGTAATACAGCACCTGGCTTTGATCATATATCTTATCGAATCCTCAAAGAGTGCTCACTACAGTATTTTCTCTTCTTGGCAACGATTTATACGTTTATTTTAAGAACTGGATATTATCCACACGACTGGAAGATGTCTAAAGTTTGCATGTTCTTAAAACCAAACAAACCACCTCACTCCGTGAAGTCATATCGGCCCATACAACTGACATCTACTTTGGGAAAATTATTTGAGAAAATACTGGTGCATCGTCTCCATCCATATCTCAATGATCGTCACCTTTTACCTTCTCATCAGACAGGATTTCGTCCATGTTACAGTCTCAATGATCAATTACTCCGTCTTACCACTATTATCACAAATCATTATAACAAAGCACTACCGTCCTGCCTCATACTCATGGACCTTGAGAAAGCATTTGATCGTATATGGCATTATGGGTTATTCTATAAGTTGCTGAAGCTCGGTGTTCCTCTAAATTATCTTCGAGTTATCTACTCTTTTATATTAAACCGTATTGCCTATGTTAATATCAACGGCTCTCTATCACATCCGATTTTCCCCTATACGGGAGTGCCACAAGGGTCAAGTTTATCACCTCTTCTGTATATCCTATATGCCTCCGATTTACCATCTCCGGCACCTCATACATATCTCTTCCAATATGCGGATGACACTGCTTTTCTTGCACTCGGTAGAACAATTCAGCAGATTAACGTTAATTTGCAGGTTACAATTACGGACTTTCTTCGCTGGTGCAATAAGTGGAGACTTACTGTGAACGAAGAAAAAACACAAACTTTAGTTATTTTACCGCCCAATTGCCGTAGTAAAGTCCATCATAACCCGAATTTGCTTGAGATACGTGTTGGCGATCATCTTCTCCGACCAACTAAAACTGTTACTTATTTAGGTGTCATTTTCGATGATAAATTGAGATGGTCAGCACAACTACAGAAGCTTATTACAAAAGGCAAAAATAGACTTCAACTTCTTCGTCGCCTTGTAGGTCAAACCTGGGGTTTAAATTCAACATTACTACTGAACACTTATAAAGCATTTATGCGGAGTATTCTCACTTTTGGTCATGTCGCCTGGTGTTCAGCCCCTCAAAAGTTTTATAACAGATTAGAGATACTCGAGCGTCATGCCTTTCGGCTAGCATTTCGTATCAAACTACCTTACCATAATCAAGATCTTTACGACAAGATAAACTTTCCGCCGCTTGTACAACACATTGCACACTTACGTAGAAAATATATAGCTAAATGCCTTCACAACTACAAGGATATTTTTCTAGACACGATATTTATAGATTTGGAGCAAGAATCGCAGTTCAGATACTTTTATACGCCACTAAGCATCTTACTTTCCATTTATGCTCGCACTCTACCGGATGATCACCATCATGTCAGATTTTTCCAACGACAACTCATTCATCATGATATTCCTCATCTTTTTCCATTATAGCACTGTTTATTTATCACACCACTAACAAGGGCTTCCCAGTGTTTTCTCATTAGTCTTGAGCCGCCCCAAGACAGAAGACTAACCAGCATTCGTCATACTTACAACTTTAATCGTTTTGTGTTGTGATGTCAAGTGCACTGCATTCATCATCATGATCACCGACTGTCGTTCTTCCAATTCGACGCTATTTGAATACCATTATTGCTTTATATATTTGTACATTCATTTCGTCGCATTCTTAGTACCTTCACTGTTCTTTATCACTTCACTTCATTATATATTTCATATATATTAGTTAGTTATATTTTTCTTGACTTCATTATATATTTCTTATATATTAGTTAGTTATATTTATCTTTCCTATGTTAATTTTTCTTTATATTTATGTTTTCTCTTAACTTATCAATATATATGTTGCTGTAATGTATTAGTGTCTTTGATATTTATTAATTATTAATCACCTGTATATTTCTTTACAGCTCAATGCCCAACTATAAGTAAAATAAAGGCACAATTGATGCAAACACACCCCATGCCAAGAGAGAGGGCGAAACCCTCTAGTGGCAGATTAATCTCATCCTCTGCTTTTGAAACAATAAAGATGTTCCCCAAACCTGCCTCCCTAAAAAAAAAAAAAAAAAAAAAAAACAGTAGCTCAGATATACTTTCCCAGAGCTTGCTCTGAAGCGCCACTGAGAGAACAGTGACGAGTTTTGCAAATAACCTTCCTTTTCCTGATCCTGAGCTTTTTCCCTGTCTCTTTTGCGCGAACCGTCTGTCAGACTGATCAAGCCAAGGGCAGCCGGTTCTACAGATCGAGGCAGGGGACCTGCTCCCCCTGGACAACTATCCGAACGGGTTGTCCCACCTACTCATCAACACATATCATCATCCATCTTCTCGAGTGAAGTTCAGCTCTCGTGGCAATAGCTCGTTATTTGCGATGGCAGACCCAGG